>NC_045715.1:32830080-33136671 GCF_009834535.1 Camelus ferus | reverse complement strand
ATTACTAAAAGGGCTCTCTCAGAACAGAGGATGCGAATTTTGGTTTCCTCCCTGGTAGGCAGAAACTGCTTGAAATCCCCCAAATGATAATTCTTTTCCAGCCCAATAAAAACGTTACTATCCTGCCTATAGCAGGTGCCCTGCTGTAATTAGGTTATGGTGATTGACCAGCATCTGCCCTCTTCCCAGATCCCTCCAGATAACGCCGTTTGTTGATTGCCTACAGCTGCTAAGATTGAATTTGGAATCTATTCTGTATCGAGGAGCATGCTAGTAATTCCGTTAGCATTTAAAATTAATGTTTTCAGGCTGCTAAGAAAATAGAGAGACAACTTTAAATAATGAAGGATATCTCTTTCCCCTGATGTGCAGAAAGAGTTATATTCTCTGGATGGGGCTATAGATCTCCTGTCCAGGTTAATTATTGTTTGTGTGAACTCCCTAAGATAAAAAAAAAAAAATGTATCAGGGAGCTGCACTTTGTTTTTCTAGTTCTAGAACCAAGGTTTAGAAAACAGAGAGGAAAAGAAGCTATGGGATGCAAAACCAAGTAGCGCCCTAACAGGATATATACCTCAACTTTCCACAGAATTCTAAGGAGGAAAGTCTTAAAATGCTTGTTTCAGTTGCAGGAGGGTAATACCAGATGTATTCTATGACTGGACATTGATCTTGGTAACACAGAACAAGTGAAAGGAATTATTTTAATTTTAAACAAAATTTTGTTGAGAATCTGAAGCTGATGACAATCATCTCCAAAGTCAAGTAGCCATGAAATTAGGCTGTTTGGTACAGGATGTAACTGCACAAACCGGGGAGCTGGGCCTCATCAGCGGGAACACCGTGCGGTTTCAGTGGTTCTGTTTTCCACGTGTGATGAGTAGGGCTGTTTCTTCCCGTCTGAAGACTGCTGTCAGACCCCAGTGCGGGATGGGCTGGCAGAACCAGTTAATAAGGTAGCAGTGGGAAGGAGGAAAGTGTTCAAGCAGAAGGAACAAAAGTGCAAAGGCCACGGGGGAGGAAAGAACGAGATGTATTTGGCCATCAAACTGGGAGGTGAATGTGGCCCAGTGCCCTGAGCAAAAAAAAGGGAGCCGTGGAAAATTACATCAGAGAGGCTGGCGGAGGTTAGAGCTTGCGGACACCCACGTGACTGCACAGACACGGACCTGAGCAGGTGTCAGCAATGGGGACCCACCAGGTGAGAAGCCGAGCAGGGGGACAGCTCAGGCAGGCCACCCCGTAGAGTCAGCTGACAAGAATGGTTTAATACTGTTGTGTTATAGCTGTCATTTTTGTCAGGAAGAAATAAACGTTTAAAACTTCAGAAAAAGGGCAGGAAAAAGTCCTGTTGTGGATTCTTGGTAAGTTAGGAGTGACCTCTGGAAGAATAAAAAAATCATATGGACCTTTTAAGGGAGTAGAAGAGACTTCAATCTAAGCCATCGAAGTTGGCGAAGAGGAGGAGGAGGAGCTGGAGAAAGAAGACCTAAATCATAGTAAGCAGATTAAATTACGTGGCAGGTATAAATCTTTGTATATGTGATGTTAGTGAAAATGGAAGACTGAGGACATCTAAAGCTTTTCCATAAAAGCAGCAAAATTAATCTTGCAAAAACGATCAGAGTCAACTTTACCAGAACTTTAGAAGTTAACTAAAGGCTTGCAGTGATCTAAAGAGCATTTAATCAAGAAAAATCATTAAAGCAGGATGGAACCAGTGAGCATTGAGGTGTTTCCAGTCACCCTGGTTCCATCTCCTGCTTTCAGTTTTTGTCAGTGCCTCAAAAACTAACTGCCAGAGTTTGAGGTGACAGCTAGCAGCCTGGACGTCCTGGAGGGAGCAGAACCAAAGTCTAGCTTCTTATCATTATTTGACCTCTCAGAGGGTTCCTAGGAAGACCCCATTTGTAGCCTGTGTGTGTTTGACCGGACTCAGAACTCACCACTGTGAAATGCCTTCTCCTCGGGGCGAGGGGGAGGGGGCAAGGGGGGGGGAGGTGGTGATGGAGGATAAGCATTTGTCCAAAAAAAGAAAAAGAGAAAGAACAAAAAGCAATGTGGTTTCATCCCATCCTCCTGGGACCAACCAGGTCAGAGAAGATCTCCCCCTTTGGGGTTTTGGGTCCCTATGGGTCCTTGCCGCTGCAGCCCTCACTCCATCTGCTGCCAAAAGATGGCCTGTGGCCGGGGCACTAGAGAACGGAGAACAGACAAGCAGAGGAGATGCTCTCTGCACTCTCTTTCAACACGGATGCCCAATTTTAGGTTTTAGCACATGTTGAGTGAAAGCCTTGGGATGTAGGAGGAAAGAAAACAAAAACAAAAACAGTACACACCACTGGTCCAGCAGTGCTTAGAATTCTGCTCTTCTTCCCCAGCCCACCTGCCCTAATTACCTTTCTCACTGCTGCTCCGAACATCCTCTCCAGGTTTTACAGCTGCGTTCAGTGGGACAGCCAGGGCCTGTGTGCTTGTTCCTCCTCACCCAGAACCAGACCACAGTCTATTTTCCCTCCTTCGCTTTCTGGGCAATTTCAGTTATGCAGCCTGGTCATCTTGTGCATAATTTTTCCTGTGTTTGCTCTGTAACAAGGCAGGGGAGGAAAAAAAAAAAAAAGAGAAAAGAAGAAAAGAACGAAGGCGTTGAGGGAGGGTAAAAGATTAGGAACCAAGGAAAATTAAAAAGGAGGAAGGAAGGAGGAAAGATCTGTGCTGTAGATTTTCTGAAAATGTTTTGGTTTCTAGAAACTTTATTCCATCTATATGACAGAAGAAGGCAAGTTCTTACACAATAATGGACATTCAGAGGCAGAGAGGAATTGCGTCATAGGCTTAAAAGTATGCTTTGTCGTCCTTTCTTGTCAAACAGTTACTTACAGAACTTTGTGACTTGTTTTTATTCAGGGATGTCCAATAATAGAGCTGGCATTTCAGGTGTCAATTCTGCCACAGAAATAAAGCAATTAGAGGTTGCCATCACACCCTGCAGAATGACATCAGTGTTTTCTGATGCTTAAGTTGTCTGGCAGTAAGGGGTGTCTCCTGGCCTTTCCAGAACGACATCTGCCCTGTGCGTCAGTCTCCATTTTATGCAAGCCAGCGGCTATTTGGAAAATTGATGCATTAGTTATCTAAAGGTTTGCAAGCGTCTGAATTCTATTCATATTAATTTTTGTTGTAAATAAGGAGATTTTTTTTTCATAGAAATCAGGCTTGTGTCGTGAGTTTTATGATTCTTTCTGATTTTTATGTATGGAAGATTTGTATTTGGGATGGCACTAGAAATCCATATTTCCTGTCTTCCTAGTGTTGGCTGAAAAAAAATGCACATCCTACAAGTTGAAAATTGTATTTTATTTGGCAGATATACTGAGAACTTAAGCCTAGGAGTCAGCCTCTCAGATCGCTCTGAGGGACTGTTCTGAAGAGGTAAAGGAAGAGCCAGGATATATAGGAATTTTTGCAGCAAAACCCAGATAGTTGCTACATCAAAAGATTACTGTTAATTAAAGAAAAACCAGACATCTCAAGTGAATGAATTTAGCACTTTTCCATGTCTGAGGACAGTGGACTAGCAGGGCATCCCTTTCATGTAATTTTACTGAATGTAGCAGAAACAGTTTTCAGACTAGTACGCATTGAGTAAACTATTGCAGAGAACTGTTTGAGACTGGTGCTGCTTCTCCCTGGAGTCTGGGCACGTCTCCAGATGTAAGGAGTAGACAGCTGCTTAAGATCACGTGGCATTAACAGCATGTGGGAAGGAAGACAGTTGAACGATAAATAATCTTTTCACCAGTGACTATGTAATATATATGGATAGAAGAAATTTCAATAGAAAAATTGTAATCAATTTAAAACCAAAAAAACCCAACACTGAACTGCTCAGAGCTGTGACGCACAAAAATAAGCACATGGTATTGGAAGATGTCAGTGATGGGGATGACTCTGTGCCGTTGAAACTGTCCTTGTGTGGGTGTAAGTGCTCCAATGCCCAGGCTCTGAGCTCCTCAGAGCACAGTGCGTAGGTCTTCACTTCTGTAGCTCTTTGAGTCATGCATTCATTCACTGAGTTACTGAGGACACACGGAAGCTTGGCACCATGCTAAGCATGGAAATCATGGTGAACAAGTTAATATGATAGCCCGGCTTAGTGCAGTGTTGAAAACAAGGTAGATTTAATAACTTTTTCCTAAACTGAATTTTCCTCCCTTCTTTCCCCTTCCCTCCCTTCTCTCTGCAAACATTCATTCATTGATGATGTTAAATTATCAGTAATTGCACAGCTAATCTGTACGTTTTAAAGACTTATTTAAAGGTAGTTCTGCTTATGTTGCAGAATTGGGGCTCTTCATAAATGGGTTTCCTGATCTTTACTCATTACCAAGAAAAATTTTATAATGAGTGGTGAAGGGCTTAGCATCATTTTCAATCATTGCCTTTCTTCAGAGCTTCTTGTGTGCATCCTGATTCATTTATCATTTTAATTGCTTTCGTTCTAATCACTAGCGTATCTTCTTTCTCAGTTCTCCTTTAAAGCTGTTCTTGTGACAAGAATCATTCATTTAGTTTGTTACATTTTACTATATGTCTTCTGTAAAATATGACCCACTGACACTAGGATTTTGTCTGTACAGTAAGCTGTCTTCCATTGGATAGATGGTTTGTATTTGCATTTTTATATTCTTTTATCGTTAGAATTAGTGAGGAATCTATCTTCCTGTGTATTTATTTTATTTTCCGAAACACCAAGAACAGATGTTATTTATTTTAAAAAATAGGCACTTAACTCTGGATAATATAATCCATGTTTTCCTCCTGACCTTCAGTAATGACATTTTTTTTCATACTGCGTGATGGGTTTGTGTTTGTGTGCTGTTAGATTATCTCAATGAGCATACATCAAATCTCATTACTTTGCAAGGAAAACATGGTATTGTTTTCAGATTACATTCTGTTTTTTTTTGTTTTTTTGTTTTTTCATTTTGCATTGTCTTTAAAGTTTCTCACGTACTCTGTACAGCTATTTCCGGTTACCATTCAAATGGTGAATCATTGAATATGGTCGAAGAGAGGAGTGGATTATACAGGTCAAGTTTCTAGGGATTAATTAATTGCTTTTTCTAGGTAAATATTACAGTTTGAGTGGTGGTGGGTTTTTAGCATCCGAGAAACTCGGGAAATATGCATGGGATACCATTATCTGGGCACTTCAGGGAAGGGCAACAGCAGAGGATGTGAGAGAGGGGTCTGACCGTGGAAGGCGCTACAGGGTCCTGCTCGGTTACAAACTGTACAAACTGAGTTTTTTGGATGCAAAAAACCACCACCAAGGGGAGAAATTAACTACTTAATGATGGAGACCATGTAGCCCCGAGACCTTCTGGCACCTAGGGGTTGATAGTCTTGACCACCCTGTTGCCTCAACCTCAACCAATCAGAGAATTTTGCATGAGCTGATCCTGCACCCTGTGACCCCCTCTCCTTCCCTGGCCTTTAAATATGCTTTGCTGAAACTCTTGGAAGTGTTCAGGGTTTTCTTGGTCATGAGCCACCCCATCTTCCTTGCTCAGCCCTGCAATCGACCTTTCTCTGCTCCAGATTCTGACATTTTGGTCTTCTTGGGCCTCACGGTGCACTGGGCACACAAACTTGCATGCAGTAACACTACTTATTGAAATCAAACCAGTACATATTTATGGGGCACCTCTTAATTTCTAAGAATACTATAAATTACCGTAGACAGCAGAGGCATACAGCATAAAGGTCAGCCACCCTAAGTGTTTACGCATCAGTGGGGGACACTTAATCAGTCTGGGCTCTGAATGGACTCTCAGGTTTAGCAGCGAGGATCTCCTCGTGTTCTGTCCTCGATATCCAAACAGAGGGGTTGTTGGAAAGTTGCTGATGATCCACAGGGCAGGTATTCAGAAAAGGGGATGCAAGTTGAGTATCTGCTTATTAATATGGAAAATATAATTCAATGGATATTATATTATAATTCAAATGTAATATAATGGAAAATATCTACCTTAGGACGTTGGTATTCTTTTACCAAAATCTTCATAAAAAACTTAAAAAAATAAAACTTTTACTGCTGCTAAATGGAAACTCTCTGGCATTGGCTAACATTCCTATATTTCACCCCCTTGCTTTCTCTGATAATGACTTTCAATGTTTCCTTTCCCCTTCCGACCTGTGGAAATAGCTTTCTCAGCAATGTTGCCATTTTACACAAATAGCAAGGTCCTGCTTCAGAGATTCCATAGATAAAACCGCTGCTCATTTTCTGTTAGTCTGCGAAGCTGAGCCGGGCTCTGGCACTCTCAGAATACCACTTAGGTTTCCCCGTGCGCCAGTGTGATCCGCGGTGGGTGACAGCCTCAGCACTTGGCTGTCTTGCTTGCTTCCTAAACTTGGACACGTTTTCACATATTAGTCCACAGAAAAGTCTCCCCTGCTCATCCAGGGAAGGGAGTAGTGGGAGGAGCATGGGGCAGGAGGGGAAGCACTGAGATGAGACGTGTCAGTGATGCCTGTATCCGCCCTCATCCATCCATGCGACCCTGCATGTACCTCCAACACTGTGGACCTCATTTATTACTTCACTCTTCTAGACTTTGGAGTTGGGTGGGACCCATCATTTTTATAAATTTCATGTTCTTTACTGTGGGAGCCCATGATTGGGTTAACAAATTGTAACAATCCCAGCCACTTATCTCCTTAAAGAAGATGTGCTTAGTACCTGCCTTGAGGTTTTAGCAATGACCCAGGCCCCCAGCTATAAATGCTAGGCGTGCCTGCTATTAATTAGTCTTCTGTCCCCAAAACAGCCTTGGGCTGGAATGGTAAGAAGCTGCAGACTCAGAGGTGAGAAGGCTGGTGAGCCAATGACGGGTAAGATCCCCTGAGGGGGCAACCTAAGACAGGTTTAGCCGCCTGAGTCCAGGAAAATCTTGTCAAGCAGCTGATTCTCATAGGTTCAGCCCTGATAAGCTGAAAGGCTCGACACATTATGATTCACCAAAAAGGGTCTTCTAACCTTGAGCCAAACACCAACAATAAACAAAGCCTTTGTACTCATTGTGATCCCACCCTGTCCTTCCCTAAATTCCTGCTTCGACTGTACTCAATAAATATGAGAGATTTGAGAGGCTTGTGGAGTTGGCTCCCGACTCCCTCTTGCTCTCTTGACTTTTCCCCAGAGTCTTGAGTAATTCATTCCATCTTGGTGGGACTTCTGCTGGCCAGAACCCACAACTTGTGACGAACCCACACTTTACTAAAATGTTAAAGAGTAATATGAATTAAATTTTATTTAAAAATTTGTTATTGTAAAATAAAACAGATATAGAAAGCCACAAGCAACAAACTGACTGCTTATTTTAAAACACTTACAACCACCACCCAGGTCAAGAAATCTATTTCTACCAGCCACCCCAATAGGAATTCATGCCCCATCTTAGTATCTTAATCCTACTGTTCCTTTTATTCTCCCAAAGTAATCACTCTGCTGATCCATATACTAATTACTTCCATTTGCTTCTTTAAAGTTTTAGCTCACAAATGTCTATTCCTGGATACTACAGTTTAGTTTTGTCCATTTTTGTATTTGATATATCTTTTAAGTCTTGAATCTTGAAGGTCAATGTGTAGGTTTTCCTTCCATCTCTTTTCTTGTCATTTATCTGTTGAATAATGGTGGCCTTGGAGTTTCTCATAGTCTAGATACTTTTGATCACTCACTTGTAGTACAGTTTACCCCATTCTTCTGTTTACTGTATTTTCTGCAAATTGGCAATGGAGGTTTGCTGGCAGTATTTGGCACTGGCTTATAGGTGTATTACCCCAGCTTCCACTTTTTTCTTCACGTGGTGTTCCCCCTCTGTGTCCAAGCTTCCTCTTTTTATAAGGACATAGTCATGTTGGATTAGGTCCAACGTGATGAGCCTGTGTTAACTCAGTCACTGGCAAAGAGTCTGTTTCAAAATCAGGTCACATTCACAGGTACTAGGGGTTAGATTTTCAACATATTTTGGCAGGACGCAATTCAACCCTTAACAGTAGATAAATACTTGACCATGTGACTCTCAAAGCTTATTGTGGTAGCTTCAAAGTGATTTTTCAGAGATTAGCCAAGATTTAGGAAGGTGAGACACACTGCATTATATAGCTGCTGTGTTTGCACCAAGCACTCACAGCAGTAAAGAAACCGAAAATCAAAAGGGAAAATCAGTGTGTGATGATTTGACAAATGCCTGTCTTCTTGATTTTCTAATCAGATACCCCATCTTAGATAATGATCTTTTAACATATTTTAAACTAATCAAGATGAAGCAGATCAGAATTTTAATGAGACTTCTCTAGGCTAAGCTCAAGTACACTAAAATCTCGGGTAGAAGGAGCAGCACTAACATGATTTCCATGAGTGTGTGTGTGACCCCCAAGCATTAGCACCCTAGAATTAACTGTGGCTGAATATGATTACTCTTAAGTTATTTGAAAACTGAATGACCTCCGAGTTGGGGTGTTTGTAATCCTTGTGGACATTTGCTTCAGCCAGGAGCCATCTTGTTCTGATTCTAAGCAGGCACACGTTCATTGTGAGAAAACCTTGTATTCTTCCCACCCCTCTAAAGCTGAATAAGGAAAAAGGTATCCTTTTGTCAAAATATCCACAAAAAGCCCACTCTTTAAGTCATTCTGGGATCGTCTTGTGTGTTACCTTTTCTGTATTTTTTAAGTTACAGCACTGCACTAAATTTGTAAAGTTCTCCCATTTCAGAGGTTATTATGGACTGCACCCACCTCCCATTCATCTGTGCAGGACATGTCCAACCCTCTCTGCAAGCACTGACAGGCAAATACAGATATCTGAAAAAAATCCTCCCAATCTGAGCATGAATAATTAGCACAGACCTTTTGAAAGTTTTCTCTTGTTTAGGTACAGATTTGAATAGATAACATTAGAACGCAGACAGAACAGAACGCATCGTTTTTAAACAGATTTTGTTGTCTTAAAGATCACAAAATTCAGAAAAAGTCTTCATTTTTTTTAGGTTTTTAATCGTAGTTATCTGGGAAAATCCATTGTGTTTGATTTCCATGAGCAAAAGTAATTCCTAATTCCTTTCTTAAACTGTTCCTCTGTGAATGTATGTCTAGGAAAAGTTTTCTCTTTTACTGATTTAAACATTAAAAAAATCCTTCCAATGTGCAGTGATGTTAAAATGAAGATAGTAGTGCTCGCGGAAAATTCACTCATGACGTCTAAATCATTTTCATTTTCAGGAGTGCATTTTCTTTTCTGTTTTGATGCTTCCATAGCTAACTTGCTGAGTCCTCGCTAATAATTCTGGTGAATGTTATTTTTAGGCTGACTCTGCAATGAGTACCGTGACTGATTAGCATCCTCTGCAGTAGGTTTGAGATAGCGGATGGTAGGATGTGGGAGGGCTGTAAATATCCCATCTAATGAGAATAAATGGGGGAAGGAGTACATGACAAAGCAGGTTGTCCCCTAAACTGAGTAACTTGTGCTTATCTTATACCTAATGCCAATTTTAGAAGAATAGCTCCCTGTTAAAATCTGCTCCACTAGCAAACAGATAATTTTGTGTGGCAAACTTGCAGTACTCTCCCAAACAATCTAGTTCAGATGCTTTAAAAACTACATTGTTCTAGGTGGATGGTGCCACGCTACCACTGTTAAAAGAAATTTGTAATAAAAATCTCCTTCTCATTAGTTTGTCTTGTATTTCTCTTTATTTATTACATCAGGGCATTTGGGAAGATCTCACTTTCTCTACTTTTAGGTTCCACTTCACGTTCTGTTCACTGCTTTTGTATCTACAAAAATGTAAGACACTAAATTGTTTCCCCTAGATTCCATGAATATGAATTAAAATGAACAAACACAGAGGACAAATGCCAAGCCAGTTGTGAGCAACTTTTGCAGCCGTGTGTAAATGTTGTTAAGCTGTGGTCTGGGTGGGACAAAACAACTTACTTTTTAGGTCCAGGATTCCACTTCTTCCTAATCTCAAGGGACACGATTCTGTGCTAGCAGCCTACTCTTACATCTGTTCCACTTTATTCTTGTATTTTTTGTTATTGTTTACTCATGCCCTCCCCAGAGTCGTAAACAGATGGTTTGGCAAACTTTGGTTTTCTTCTTTCTGTGCAACTTTAAATCCATTCAGCTACATGAATTTAGGTACTAATGAAATTAGGCCTTTTGGAATCATTTAGTATAAAATGATTCTCAGGTTTTAAAACATTAATTACTATTTCCCACAGTCCCAAATATAAACCTCAGCATATTAGACTTGTTAAGGTGAAGGACTTTTTATAGGTCTTTGGGGAAACAGATACTTTTATAGTGAATTTTAACAAATGGTTATCAAAGGAAGTAACATTCTTTGGAACCTTCTAGCAAGAAGTATTGAAGTTATACTGAAGCATTATCATTACTTGGAACAGTGCTGGCCTCATGAAGGTGACCTGATTTCATGGGAAATAGAATACACCCCCCCAAAATTCTTCCATCTGCTTTTTGATGCCTATATTTGTTTTTCCACAAGGAAAAAAAAATATTTTTTTTACTGTATAAGATTAAACTGACTATGGACATACTCTGCAAAGATGTGAGCATGCTGCACCTCTATAGTAAGGTGTAAATGTCCGTCCTGATTACAGATTATCATGGACATTTAACACAGTAAATTACACAAGCATATTTAAGGAGGATCACAGGCAACCAAGAATGAGAAATAGTGGAGAAGAGTTACCTTCCTTTTCAAATGAATCCTTCATTTCTGACTCTGAAGTATCGGATGCTGCATTTCTTCATTTAATTCTGTGAGCAATTACTATACTCATACCTGCTAGATGAACCAAATAATTGCTGGTTTTGCATATTCTCCTTTGGGTTTTTGTCACTTTTAACTAAGAGATTCCTGACATATACATCAATCAAGAAGATGAACTGGAATTATAAACTAATTCAAAAGATCCTGCAGCCTTTCTCAATAAGAACTCTGTCTGAGTCACAGAACACAGGAAGTGATTACAGTGACTACGCTCTCAATTTATTCCAAAGATGATACCTAATTAGTATCATTCTAAATGAACAGGAGAGAAGTTAATTCATTGCATCAGTGAATGCCTTAGGGCTTTAAGTTTTAATTCTCTCAACAAATACCAAGTTTGGTTGAGAAATGCTGCATGATCCCTTAATAACTGATTTTTCAAACTGTCCAGATCTGTCAGTGTACATTTTTCTCCATGAGTTCGTGCCCTATTGTGTGTAATCTCAGAAACCTGACTACTGGACATCAGATCAGGCCATACAGCTTACTAACGGGGTGACCTTGTACAAATTAACTTCTCTGCGCCTCAGGTTCCTCAATATGTGAAAGATGGGTGGTAACTTACCCCATAGGGCTGTTATGAAGATGAAAAGAACATGTGGTTAGAGTAGTTCTTGGCACACGGTAAGAAAGGAAGTCTCTGCTGTTGATGTTCTTGGCATACTCATTACTATTAAATATATCCTATTTTATTTCGTAACATAGATAATTCTGGTTAATGAAAGCCATTTATCTTTACATTAAATACTGCATTTAATGAAGAAACAAACCCAGCCTTTTAGGTTTAGTGCTCCCTAATATGTCATGAGTACAAATTCTTCACTTCCTGTAATTTAAGGGTCACTGAAGTCCCAGTTAGTTAAAGCTTCAGGCACCCAGTGAGGTAGAATTGAAGAGATACGCAGATTTTTACAGTGGCTTGTGATTCAATTTGTAAAAATGAGTATTCCAGGTTTGCCTGGACTGTATAATCATTCATCAGAGCAGAGGGAGAAGGATCACAGTATTTTGGGCTAGACTATGGGAACTTTGGGTTTTTATTTCATAAAATACTCATGAACCCCAAATCGCCAAGGACCCAGCATAAAAAACAGTCATTAATGTCTATAAAGTGGTGGGAAATCTATTTCCAATTTGTGTTTAGCTTTTGGACCCTAAAAAGAAATCAGAATTAATTTGCAAGCATCTTAGAACAGTATTTAAATCAAAAGAGGGAAAAATAGACTTTAAACTTTAACCTTGTATTCCCCTCCCAATGATTATACTAAGAACATAATTCTATAATATAATTTTTTACAACATGCTTTATAATACAGAAATAGAAATAATCTAAAATCTTAATAAAAACAATTTTAGGAATATTACTTATCAGAAGAAAACAGCAATACGGATGAATATTGAAGAGAAGAATAAATACACATCACCTAAAGCAATTTTCTACTATGTTGTGAATCAGATACAGAAGTTTTATTAGTTTTCTAAGTCAAATTGAGCTAGCAATTCCCACGTGAAGTTTGTGAGATGTTTTATATATGGTCCCGACTTATTGCAATGTTTGAATTGTAGCTCAGTTCCTCTCTAGAGAAGAAAATATTTACCCAAGGAAATCCCTTTCTGTACACTGTCCAGCAGTCCCAATGTTGGGACACCTGAGGTCACAGCGTAAGTGACACTTTTGGACCTCTCCTTATACTTCTTAACCCACCAAATGAACCTAAGTGTTACGTGCCATTATGGGTGAATACCACACATCCTTGACATACTCCCTGTAACAGCCAGAGGCGCACAGGCTTGGGAGGAATTAGCACAGTTAACCAAATTTATGCTCTAACTAATAAGATACTCTTTGAATCCATCCAGAGAGACCACTTACATTTGGTTCTTCAAATGTGTCTTGTTTGATTATTTCAGAATCACTTTTCCTAATTTGTTTTAATAACTCATAACCCACTCAGTAAGTTTATCATTTATTTCTGACTTAGCTCTTGCCAATGTAAAAGACGTTCTTGTTCTATTAATAACTTCAGTATTACATTTGTATTACATTCATTAGAAGAACATTAGGGTGCTTTAAATACCTTCTTCCAGCTACTCTTGCTGCATAACAAAGTAACCAAAAGTTAGCAACTTCAGACAGCGGTTTTTCTCAGGCTCACAGATTCTGAGGCAACAATCAAACAGAGCAGACCAAGCCTTGCTTGATTCTGCTCCACAATAACTGTGATCTCCATTTGCAAGACTTGAAGGTGGGGGTTCATCTTCATTCACTCATATATCTGGTGCCTGTGTTAGAATAACTCTAAGACTAGTAATGCTGATCAGGGAACCCCCACAAGGTCTCCCCATGGGACTTCCCTGCAGTATGGTGGCCTCAGGATAGTCCATGGGGCCAAGGTTCCAAGAGAAGTGTTCCAGCAAAGAGGAAACCGTATTTCCTTTTGTGACCTAGTCTCAGAAACACATGGTATCATTTCCACTTTAAGTACTTACAAACCTGCCGAGATTCAAAAGGAGAGGGTCTAAAGATCCCCAAGATCATATCATACAGGAACATATGAGATGAAACTTACTGTGTTTTTTTTTTTTTTTTTTGGTGGGGGGAAATACAACCTTCCACATATCTAAAGAGTATAAAATAGATTGAATGAGACACACAAGTGTGCAAACTTACTTCTTTATTTCAACTTACATGTGTGTATAAAGTGCTACAGTAATATACAATGAAAGAAGGTCTTCTAAAATATGTTACTATTTCACTCCTCTTATAGTTCTACAACCCTCCCCTCCCCCCCAAAAGATGGGGTAAGGTAAAGGAAAATGTTATGGAGCTCAAAAGTATAACATGCAAAAGTTGACTCCACTTGACCTGCATTTAAAATGCAATTTTTAAATATGGGTAAAATTAACAGGCTCATATAGCAATATCCAATTAACAAAGGCTTTCATCTTTCAGACTGATGACAGAGGTGAATATTGTCTTTGCTGTTTTGTGGAAGCTGAAGTCAGGCTCCAAGGTGCTGTGTGACTTCTTACGTGGTGGAGCCGGCACCCTTAGCTCATTTCCACACTGCTCCTGTCTCAGTTTCAGAAAAGCATTCTCTGCACTGAATTTCAATCACTAAATTTTCCTCCTCTCAGTTTGCTGGGCACATATTGGCCGTTTGTATTTTTGGAGCCTCTGTAGTAGTATTTACTTTATAATAGAATACATTGGCAGAAATCTGCATCTTACAATATGATCATGTTAAGCAAAATTTCAGAAATGGAGACCTGATTGAAATAAAGAGGCATTTATTTGGGGTCCTGGAAGACAGAGTCAAGAAAGCACTTGAATTGTGTCCCACGCAAAATGGGGGACTACAAAATGGGGGGGCGGGAGGGATTTATAAAGGCAAAAATGATAAAGCCATAGTTTGTTACATAAGTTGTTTGTCAAGACTTATAATTGGAACTGGCAAGAACTAAGAGTGCTTGTTAAGCAGGGATTGGCTGGTGTCTGAAATGGTTGCATAGTTACGAGGGGATCTTGAGATCAGAAGGTTGCAGCCAGCAGATGCACTGGGTAGTGTCCTTGGGTTTGATACATTTTAGAGAAAATGCGAGTTCCCAGTTGTGCAGGGACATGTCTGAGACCAGATCCTCCAATAAGCACAGACCAGGAGAATGAATGTAGCAGTCAGCAGGCAGCAGGTCCAAGCGGGCAAGTTAACATGCAGCCCCATCAGAAGCTGGACTGATGGTGCCTGCCTCTGTCAGGATGGACTCAGGACCCACCATGTGGCCACTTGTAAGGGTCGTGGGTTGTGAATGGGCATCAGATGGTCCCACGACCAGAGACTGAGGAAACCATGTTCGCGTTAGTCTTCGAGGGTACATAGTCACTCCCTACAGCTCTACTAGCTTAGATATTTCTTCATTAGAGAGCCTCAAAAATCTATAAAAATAAACTACTTATGTTTCTATTTGTGGAAATTCCAGGAAAATGTTGTTTATTGGAGGTCTTACATTAAGATGCTCATATTAAAATGCTCTTACCTCACATTTCATTACCGTAACACATCCCTTCTCAGTATGGCTCTTAGTCGTTCCTGGAAATGCAGACTTAATGTCCTAAACATGAATCATATTTTAAAAATATTTCACACACTTTAGTGGGTTCAGGTGAGGGCATGAAAGAAATAGACTGTTGCTTGTAGGATTTGGTAGCCTCTGATGTGGGTTCATCCACTTCAGGATACCAGAAAAGGCAAAAGAGAATAACAAACCACTTTTGTACTTTATAGATTCTTACTATACTTCCCTTCAGACACAATATTACTGCGTCCAATTTGGTGATAATTCTCCACCTTTTCCCCTCAGCACAGACAAAAGGTTCGAAGCTGGATGTCTTTATTTCTGTCTAACAACCAGGATTATGAATTGATGATTGCATTGGCAGTAGTAAGCCTGGCAGAAAGGACTTGAAATACTAGACTGAATATTTGCACCAATAGCTTATTTCTGTTCATGTATTGTTTTCTTAATGGCTAAAAAAGAGCACCTTGAAGTAAGATAAATAGATGGGGATGGTGAAACAAACTTTATCTTGGATATTAGTATTTGAATGAGTTTATGTTGCCAAATAAGTGAAAACAGTGAAGCTGATAAAAATTAGCTACGTATTCATATTTTAATACATAAATATTAAAATAAACAAATTATTTCATTTAGAAGAGTTTATTCTGCATGTTCAGACATGCTTTTCCAATTACTTAATTGCTTTAATCTCATTACAAATAGGTTCTGATGAAGCAACATATTTAATATTTTTAAAACACTATTAGACATCTCATAAATTAAAAACAGCTTCTGAAAGGATGAGGCTATTTAACTGGCAGTGTGAGATTTTTAAAAATCTAAAAAAAACGAATTTTGAAAAGTATGAAGACTATTAACATCATGTGAATTACCAAGAATAGCTCTTGAGTCCTGGGCTGGTATCTCCTTTCTGATTCTCATATTCTAAGGTAACTGCTTTTTTTTTTTTAATAAGAGGGAGGAGGTAATTAGGTTTATTTATTTATTTTAATGGAGGTACTGGAGATTGAACCCAAGACCTTATGCATGCTAAGCACATACCCTACCACTGAGCTATACCCTCCCCGCAAGATAACTTCTTTAATCAAACTCTTAGAATAAAAATTAATGCTGTCAAAGTAAATCGTATTTATATGGGATGACAAAATTAATTGGACTTAATGATTTAATAAAGAAGTCATAGCTATCACAAAACATAACTTAAAATTTTACTAAGGTCCAAGTGAGTATAGCTAATTTCAGTGAACCCACTGGTGTTCACTCAGTTAACACGAGCGTCAAGCACATAGGCCTCCTTTGTATCATAGTGAAGGTTTTCTATTATAACCTTCCCAATTCCTCATGAACTCAACTCCACTTTACCGAATGCCGTCATAATATATGACTCATTAGTGGTATCCACCCCTTCAGCCCCTCACCCCAACCAAATATGTAGTACAGAAAGGATACCAACGCGCTAAGCCTTATCCAAGTCCTTTAAGTTAATTATAATGTTTTATTTTAAATATGTATCTCAGGATACGCTGTTTAATACTCTGACCAGATCACCAGGGGATGATGTGAATTCGCTCCTAGGGTGTTCCTTGGGAGCCTGGAGGAAATGCTAGCCCACAGGGCGTGAAAGTGAAACCCCTGAGTTACCATTGCAGATGGTGGGGAAGGATTAAAGAGCTCCAGGAAGTGGGTATTCTGAAAAGGATGCATTACATGAGGCCAGGAGACCCATCAGAAGATTATGTCCTTCAGGAAGGCCCAGAGGGCCAAACCATTTACCAAGACATTGAGGATGCTCTGGTGAGCGGAATGCTGGCATCACCAAAATGCTCGGGAATGATTCTTCTGTGCAGGCTAGAAAGAATTCATGGATTTTGATCATACATAACGTTGCTCAGTCTTATTGATTACTGTCTGTAGTCTAAAAGAAGCCAGCTTAACTTTTCTAACTCTTAAATAAGCTCTTTTCTAACACTCAGGCCCTCGCCTTTTATCAGTGGAGACTGACTCATTTGTGAATGAACATTTTTCATTATTGGAAAACCTCCAAGATTGCAATCTGTCATCTCTCTAAAAATGCAAGGAATGAAATGAAACAGCCTTAAATACACTTGATTAATAAAGCCTTTTTGCTTTTTATGGACTCAAACTGAATTGATCTACTGGCATTGCTAAGAATAGATGAAGTGCCCTTAGATCAGTCTGCCAATAGCTTCAGTCTGAATTGCCCATCATCGTAAAGTCACTCATAGCCAAGACTGATTGTATCTTGTGTTTTCCTGGACCGGGTTCTTCCTTCTCTGTTATTCAGCAGTTTTGAAATCCGATCTCTTTTAGGTGACAGTCCTATCATCGTCTCAATTGAGACTGTAACTAGAAAGCGTCTCATCAGTCAGACAACCCACTCGTTCATTAATGACAACCTAGGAGAAGTATAACAAAAGAGTCCTTTGTAGTGGAAATTCTGAATAGTGTTAAAAATATTGGCATATGCATGAGAAGACTGTGGGTATGTTAGCTATCACAGGGCGTTCATTCTGTAAATTCATTTACAGAAGCAGTTCCTATGTCTGTCATTTTAATTTAGTGACCACGGTCTTAGTTCTGTTAACTATGTTTTTTTGGTTTATGAACAGATGCTGATTTCAAATGAATTACAATTCATTTGCTATGGAGAAATTTTGGGAAAATTTAAATAGCCCTGGAGAGAAAAACATAATAGGATTTTGGAAACCAGAATGGAGATCCCATTGTTTGCTTTCCATACAATTGAAATAAATTTGCATTTTTTTCTTAATTCAGTATGTGACATGTTAACATTCCAAACCGGATATGTCCTTTAACTTGGCCCTTCATTTCTTTTCATATTCAAATAGAACATGTTGTTCCCCCAAATGAAATTTCAAAATTAGTTTTCCTCACTGTGTATATAACAAATAATTTAAAAAGCATTTTGAATTTACTCTTATGCAAGTATTACAAAAGAGACAATTAGTCACTGCTTAATAAGTAAAGATTACCAATGAGAACTTGGGACCATTAGAGCTGTTCTAGATGTCTGCCTACCATGTGTAGTCATTTATGCTTTTTTCTCGTTTATTACCCCAAATTGGGAGCCATTATAGTAACGTGTGATATATCGTACCTTTTTATTGTTCTGAAAATTTAGAAACATGTTTGTGGGATCTTTAAGTTGTAGAGTGGAGCAAAATCCTCTTATTCCAATAGAGGAAAACAAATGAGCTTTTTTTTTTAAATACCCCATTGGCTGTAATTAACTTTTAAAAAATTCCCAGTTAGCAGATTTCTTTAGCAATTTAACTGCTATTTAAATTCATTTTATTTTATGCAGGGACATTTAAAAACCATTGGCCAAAATTAATGGACAATAACAATCCTGTTAACTTTTGAGAAATTATAGTCACTTATGAATAAGTTTGCACTGGCAGAGGCCATTTTGTGAATTGTCTGAAAAAGAGCTAATACGTTTTCTATTTGTATTTCTATGCATCTTTTTTTTCTGTAATTTTTATGCCACACATGACTTCTGTTGACTCCCAAATTAGATCTTGATTTCCAAATCTAAATGAGAGAAGGGAGCATTCTAGTTTTAGCTGGAGGTCACTTTGAAGCAGGCAAATCTAGAGATGTCGTGGAAAAAAAGAACCAAACAGAAGACATACACTACATGTTCTCAGTGTCTGCTTACTGCGTTCTTTTGTGTTTTGTTTTTCTCTTGGTGGGGGAGGTTCTTAGGCTTGTTTATACATACATATGTATCTAGTGGAGGGACAGGCGATTGAACCCAGGACCTTGTGCATGCTGGGCACACACTCTGCCACGGAGCTACCCCCTCCCCACTGCTGTGCCCTCTTCTTTGCCTCCTGATTATCATCATCATGATTAATATACTTATTTACTATCAACGTAGATCTTCTATTGAGCGTTTCATATTATTTCTCATTTAAAATCTTTGAGACATCCACTAGTATATTTTGTAGACAAGGCAAATAAACCTTCAGGAAGGAAGTTAACCTGTCCAAGATCCTACAATTAGCAAAACGCACAAGCAGGCTTCCTACCCAATGAAAGCTCTTAGTTTGCTAAATGATACTAGGATAATAACAGAGATGGTTTGAAGGGAACAACTGAAAAACAAACAAAAAGCATGATTAAAACATCAAAAAAATAAAAAGATCAATCTCAATCTTACCTCAAATCAAAATTCAGTCGGGGAAAAGTGCTGGACTTAAACAGCCAAGTTCTTCTTTCCTTTGACTCTGTGGGGCGTTTTGTTTGTAACCAAGCTTCACAGTTCAAAAACAAAAAGTATCTACAACAGAGTGAATGTCGTGGTTCTTGCATAATTTTAGGACAAACAGACTCACTTCCTCTAGGACAGGTGCCGACCAGGCGCATATTCAGTAGATACTTTAGACGTTGAACTGCCAGCACTGAAGTGAAAGAGGAAGAAATAAATTCTAGCATATGCGCTTACTATGTGGCATTTGTCTTTAAACTTGCGTGGACTCCTTTTTTCCCCTCATTTGTAAAATTAGATTCTATGATTGGTGTATTTGAACTCTCTTCTGCAGTTTCTATGCAATTTAAAAAAGATAAAGTATATTGAATTACCTTTATAAGTTATAAAGTACTGTAAAGATATCAGGCATTGCTTAGTATTGCTTGATACTGATACATGGTGTTGAACTGATACGTGGAGTAATTAGCAATCTTGGTATCAGGAAACCTTAGTTTTTGTCAGTAGCCCATTTGTGCTTTGTACAATTGACTAAATTTTCTAGTCTAGTGTTTTAGTTTACTTTTTTTGGTTGTTGTTAAATGAGCTGTAACAACAATTTGAGTCTAGGTAGGCCGTGGAGATTAAAACTTAAAAATAGTCCCTAATATAGTACACTTTTCTACATTTCCTAATGTCCTTTAAACTTTACTCTTGTTAGATTTTCCCCTAAAGCCTGCCGTTTTTATGCCATTCTCTAGAGAGAATTTGTTCAAAAAAAAAAAAAAAAAAAGAAAGAAAGAAAGAAAAGAAAAAAGAGCTGAGCCCTTAAATATGCAAAGGCAGGGTTAATTAGGAATGTTTAGGGGTTTTGTAACTACAGGAAGGAAACTTATTGAAAACAACAGTGTTTTTCCATAGGTTTTTAAAGTGAAAAAGCGAAAATAATCAGGCTTCTGAAAAGATTGCTTCTAATATGATGGCACTTTCAACATTTATTTCCAATGGGAAGTTCTAGTGTTGGTCAAATGCAATCAGGGATCTGATGGTTTCTGAGATTAGAGATATCTTTTCCAAGAAAGAATAATTAAACCATTGTCTTTGCAGTAAAATGAAAAAGTTTTGAAATAATGATCAAAGGAAATGTATTCAGTACTACAGGGTCATTCAGGTCAATCACCATTATTTAGATCTTTTCTTTTCCGTATTCTATGGATTCATATAGTGCTTATTATTAAAAAATGAAGTTTGCTCGGTAGTTGCTTTTATCTGAATTGCATATTTTTTCCCAGTAAAGTAGAGAAAAAAATCTGTGCATTCATATTACATCCTGTAGATGTTTTTTAAATATCTGCGTCTACTTCTACAATCCTGGGCCTCTTCAGAAGTTTAGCATTCAGAGACTGGCTATCAAGAAAAAAGGATATGGGCCAAAGACATAAATACAGGGTGTTTCAAAATTGGTGTGAAGTTAGATCTTGAAAGTCTTTCTGGACCTTCAAACTGGCCAGGCCCCACCCTGGGGTTAACTGCATAGTCCTTTGTCTCAACTATTTCAAAAAAACCATGAAAGGGACAGATGCCAGATCGATCGGTTGTTCTCCTAACACCAGAGACCAGGCCCAGAGCCCTTTAATTGTTAGATGTGTGATATTGAACAAGTCAGTAAATCCTTCTGTAGCAGGAGGGAAGGGGAGGGTACAGCCATTAAAAGAATGACACAGTCGGTGAGGGTACAACAGAAACGGGTTAGAACCTACTAGACCCAAGATGGTGGAAGCTTCAAGTCCCAGTAGACTTTTTACCTCATTACGCAGCTCATTGTAATACATCAGCATGCTAAATGGCACACCGCCAGTGCCATGACAGTTCCGAGGCTGACCATAAAAGGTCAAAAGTGGGCGGTGGCCCAATTCCTGGAAATTCCCACCCCTTCCCCAGAATAGTTGGATTAATCGTCCCACTCTTTAGCCTATGAAATTACTTGCCCATAAAAACTAACCACTCCATACCCCAGGGCCACTCTCACCCCTGAGTGGGACCGTGTTCTGCCTATGTGGTGTGTATCTCTCTAAATAAACTTGCTTTCCCTTGACTGTGGCTCGCTCTTGAATTCTTTCCGGCACAAAGCCAAGGACCCTCACTTGGCGGTCATCCCAGGAACTCACCAGAGACCTGGGATGTGGTCATTCTCTTGTGCCCCTTCTCCTGCAGCACTTCTTCCCTTCAGTTTCACAGCTGTGTGACCAGGAGCTCAGTGGGAGCAGCAAATCCCTGCGAGTTCTGGCTCGCACTCTGCTTGTTTTCAGACATGATCTGACCTGTTTGAGGTAAGATATGTCCAGATCTCATGAGATTTAATGAACTGAGTCCTTCACACCCCACCAGCTTCTAAACAAATCTGTGTGCTTACAGATAACCACACTTCTTGGTGGGGTGGGGAGTGGGCAGGTCACCAAAATGTGTCGTGCTTTTGGACTCTTCTCTTACAATACAATTCAAAAGTTGATGTCACTTAGAATAATGCAGTGTTTAAAGACAACAATGGCTCTCAGCTTACTTATTTAGCGAAGCAAGGCATGGAGCTTTAGAGTGTTCATCTCATTAGGAGAAATGGGAAATATTTTTTAAAATCCTACAGAAGTAATAGTTATTGATGTGGTAGCCTTATATATCATTTACCTTTGTATGTACATCTGGGCTCAGAATTCCCAGCAGCAATAAGAACGTAGGTATTTTTGGTCAACAGGACATAATGTGCACATAGTCATGCTAAACCAAGTTGCATGATATCTAGCAATCCACGATTAGACCACATAGACCATGTCCATCTTATCCAGCAGAACCAGAGATTTCACTTAGTGTTCCCTGGAAACCCCAAGGTCAAGTCCAAGACCTAAGGTGCTACAGAAACTAAAAAAGATGGCTTCTGAGGGGACTTAGACACACATATATATGATAATAGTCCTATACGTTGTCTCAGTATCAGAAAAAAACTCAACGTGCCTGTCCTTTCTTTAGTAAACTTATTTAAATTTTTGACATTTTCTTGAATTATTTGATGTCTTGAATTATTTAATCCTCTTGTCTACTTTACTCTCTTCCTTTACAAATGAACCCTAGTATTTTCTGAAAGACGCCCCACTAATCATTGTCACTCTGGATAGGGAAAGAAAGAAAAAGCTTCAAGTCTATTTTCAGCTAAAATCATTATATTTCTGGTTCTAACAATGAGGAACAATAATCTTAGTAGCAGAAAAGCAGGATGCAGGCCTCCCTGGATTATTTTTCTGTTGCCAAGATTGAACTCTCAGCCTTTGACCGTCTTTCAGAATTATCAATGACTCATCAGCCTGTCCATTCTGAGTTCTTGTATTCGAGTGTCTTATAGTTAAAAGTGGCTCAAAACAGGAAGATATTAAGTGCCCCACATATGTGAAGGGGATTCGTAATGCAGAGATTAAGCTGATGGCTCTCAATGCTTAACTCTTTTTCTCATGCGTTAGTTATATTGACATAAGAAGACTCGGAATTTGTTTTCATGATGAAATAGTCACGTCCAAACAACTGAGGGAGAATGTTGTAACTGCTTAAATTATGTGATAGTTGTGCTTCTTGGTAAGAATGTAAAACCCTTTTAAGGGTACCCTTAGGTAAAATAGGAAAGAAAAAATTCTTTATGTGCTTGTATATCTTAAATATATATTCACATAATCATTCTTTATTTAGGCTTTCCACAGATAGGAATAATTAGCAACAATTATGTGCTGGATTTTCAGCATCCCTTCTCCCCTTTGTGGAGCTTAGCGTCTAAGAGAGAAGACAGGAAGTGAAATAAAACACAATCTTTTAATAAAGCAGAGTGTGGGTTATGTCAGGGAGTGGGGGGTGTCATGAGGGTAAATGGGGGTCAGTCTGCAGCCATGAAGCACCTGATCAGCATGAACACAAGGGGCAGACTCCTGAGTGGGCCGGTCGTGGTCTAAACCAGGGGTTTGCAGTCTTTCTCTCTAAAGGACCAGATGCTAAACCTTTCAGGCTTTGCAGGTCACGTGGTCTCTTTCATAGTTACTAACCTTGCCTTTGGAGCGCAAAAGCAGCTCATAGGAAATTTGTAAATGAATGAGCATTTTGGCTGTGTGCTAATAAACTTTATTTATGAGCACTGAATTTTGAATTTCACATAATCCTCCCATGCCATTATTTTCATTCTGATTCTTTTCAATCACTTGAAAATGTCAAACCTGTTCTTAGCTCTCAGGCTAAGATTGGGCCCGCGGACTGTACTTTGCCAATTTTGTGTGTCTGGCCTAAGAAACAGGGAATAGAAGAAAATAATGACTTTTAAGTAGAAAAGAGAAACTAGGTAAGATTTGTTCACTTAACCTTTACTGCATTTTATTTCATTAACACAAATATTCTGGAAGGGAAATAATATAATTTTGTTAGGCTCCTTTTACAGCTGAATAAACAGGCTTTTATGTTTTATTTATTAATATTTATTTGTATGTTTATATTTATGAAGTATGTATTTATATTTTATTTATGAAGTCCCAAATGTAGTGATATATCATTTTTGAATTACTTTATAGACCAGTCAATGCACTCATTGGATAATGCAAAAAAATTTGTCTATGATGATCACTTTATTGAGAATTTTACCTTATTCCATATATTTTTCTAGGTTTGGGGCACACAAAAGAAAAATGTCATAAGCTCAAAGAACTATCAATCCAGTGGGGAACGTTGATGTCTGAACAATAAAAGGATAGTGTCAAAGTAAAATCTTACATATTTCAACAAACATTTATCAGACAACTTTTATGTGCCGGGTTCTGTTGTAGGCACTGAGGAAGTAGTTCCACAGACGCACGGGTCCTGGCTGGGCAGTCGTGGGTTTCACTTTCTGTTGGTGTAAGACATAATACATGAACAAACAAAGGAACATGTAAAATAATTCCCGCTAATTGTAAGTATTATGAAAAAATAAAACGGAATAATGCAGAATGACTCGTGTTATATTGGGTTGAGTAGTTAGGAAAGTTCTCTCTGCACATGTGGTATTGAAACTGAGCTGAATGATGAGCAGGGCCCACTGTGTGTAAATCAAGGGGAGAGGCTGCTAACAGGTTTGCTCTGTTGGAGGAACACAGTGATGACCTCTGCTGTTGGCAAAAAATAAGCAAGAGAGAGATAAGTCAGAGATAGATGTGACCTATGATCAGAAAGGTAGGCAGGGTCTGGGTCATCTTATGGTAAGAAATTTTTGTTTTATGTTATATATGATGGCAGAACTGAGGATAGCTGTAAGCGAGGGAGTCCATGATAGAGCTCACACTGATTGCTGTGTTTGGACTGAAGGAGAGCAAGTGGGATCAGTCAGGCTAGTTAGGGTCCTAGTGCCAGAACCCAGGTGGGAGAGATGACTTGGACTAGGATAGTGACCGTGAAAATAGAAGAAAAGTGTAATTCAGGATTCAGTATTTATAGTGAAAAAGAAATAAATTTCTTTTAAAATATGTAAAGTACTTTAATTTTAGAAATACTACTTTCGTGTTGATTAGGGCATTAAACCCCTTTCCCTCTTTAATCACTTTAATTTACTCTCACAAATCCCACTCCCAGGGAAACTGCACATAAAAATCCTTAGCATCTCGCTTCTTTACTTTCTCTGACCCTTAATATGCAGGCATTAATTTTTTTTTACTGAAGACAGTCTTTCTTCTTAATGTCTCGTTCTCATAATTCATTTTCTTTGACAGCATTTATTACATCTATCTTATTTTGAAAGCATTCCTGTGCTGACTGCTCGTAAACCTCTTGTCTGCAGAAGCTTTATCCCTTGCAACTCTGGGTCAGTCAGTTGCTTTTTATGTCACTTGAAGCAGTAATTCTTCATCGTTAGCCTGCCTCAGAGTCATCAGGAGAACCTGTTAAAACGCAGATTGCTGGACCCCGCTCCCAGGTTCTGACTCGGTGGAGCTGGGGGGCCCCGGCTTTACATTTCTGACAAACTTCCAGTTGATAGTGGCCTGGGGACCAAGATTTAAATTGCATTGGCTTCTGTTTCCTTGTTCAGAAGACTTTTGATCTTAATTATCTTGACATCCCCACATGCCTAGCTACTTGTTTCTCCAAATTTCTTGCCGTTTGTTGTCTAATGTGCATCCTCCTGCATTTCTTCTACTTTCAGTTTGGGTGAAGTTCACATTATGTCTTATTTCCATAGAAAAACTTCTTGTGAAAATGAGGATTAAGCGTATACGGCTCCTTGTTACTACTGCAGTTACGCAGTTGTACAGACACAAAGGACACGCACATGCTGCCGTGACACAGAGATGTGAGCTAGACGTGCGTTTAGTCTCCACCCAAACACCCGCTCTGGGTTTAGCACCTGCTCCTAGATTCCTGTGGCCGCCCTGTGAAGCGATCAGACTCCTTCAGCTGGTGGTTTGGGTGTTGATACGAATGACATTTCACACACCAAAAACATGTGAGAAGAAATTGACCATTCCCGCATGTGACTTCTGGGGAGAGAGGGTCTTGCACAAGCTGATCCAGAATGGCTTTATGGAAGGGAGGGCTGCTTTGGCTTTGCTTTGAATTATGGCCAGAAGGTGGTGTCTGTGTAGGGGTTTCTACATATGGGATAGGGCGTGTGTGATTTGAATTTCCCAGAGAGAGTCTTACCAAATTTCTCGGAGTCTTACTGCCTTGCCCAGGTATAGGGCAAAAAGCAAAGAGAAAAGGTGGCACTGGAGAGATGTCAGTGTTCAGACATCAAAAGTGAAGCCAGACTTTTTATTACATAGCGCTGTTGGGTCATAGACCTTGCTAGTCAGCCTCTAATTTTTTTTTAATGTCTGATAAATTTTTTTAACGTCTGTTTTAAACGTCTGATAATACAACATAAATTAATTAATTTCAGGGTCAAAATTTTCATCTTTTAAAGAATACATCATCTGATGCAGTTCGTGAGTGATTTTGGAGTACTTTAACCACAGAAAAAGACATGGTTAAGTAAGCGTCTGACAGGGTTTAACGATTTGAGTTAAAACAAAAAAGAAAAACAACAAAAACAGTGACATAAAATGTATTTCAGAAGAGAATGATTTTTGTACAAGCGCTTTAGAAAACAGTTTGGCAGTTTTTAATAAAATTAAACATTTATCTATAATGTGACCCAGAAGTCCCATTCCTAGGTATCTGTGTAAGAGAATGAGAACATGTGACCACGCGAGGAGTTGCTCATAAATATTTACAGCACCGTTATTCACAATAGCAAAAAACTGAAGACCTCCCAAATGTCCATTACCAGGTGAATGAGTAAACAGAAACTGTGGTCTAGGCATATAATAGAATATTACTCATCAATAAAACGGAAGAAACTGCTGATAGATCCACAGTGTGGATGAACCCCCAAAATATTATGCCCTGTGAAGTAAGCCAGACACACAAGAGTCCATACATCATGATTCCATGGATGTGAAATTCTACAAGAGATCAAAATGACCTACCTACCTAAAGAAGGTCACTCGTTGCCTGTGACAGGGGAGTGGAATGGGGAAACAAATGCAGATGAGCAGAGGGGATTTTCTGGTGGTCACAGAAATGTTTTGTACTTTGATTTTGGTGGTGGTTATGTTAGTGTATGTATTTGTAGAGACTCAATGAACTGCAGACTAATCAGATACATAAATATATAAATTATACTTGAATAAAGTTGACTAAAACAAATAAAAATTATTTAAAAATCAAAGGATTAAGGAGAACCTCTTAAGAAAATGATGGCTAAAGTTGCCAGGAAAAATGTAAAGTTGCCAGAAACAGGAGGTAGGTGGGCATGGGGATGAGAGAGGGGGCACTAAGGACACATGTGACGGAGGGATGGTGGTACCATTCTCTGAGAGGGGACTTAGAAAGGAGATCAGATTTGAAATGAGGATCATAAGGCCGTTCTTGGACCAATGAAGTCTGAATTTTCTTTGATACATCCAAGCAGATATATTATACAGGTCGTGGTTATACGTCTTTAAAAGTAAAATGACTTTGATTTTGACATATATCATCATTTTGTATAGGAAAAGACTTGTTTGCTACCGTGGTGATTCCATTAAAAACATTGTGTCCATGTTAATTTCCTGCCTCTGATAATTGCGATATGGTTATGTAAGATGTGAACATTAGGGTGAGCTAAGAGTATAGGGAAATGTCTGTATTATTTTTGTAATATTATTTCAATGCCTAAAACTAAAAATTAAAAGCAAAATATAAAAGACTGCATATGCATAGAGAAGGTGGTGAACAGTTCTAATCCTGAGCATTCAATGTGCAGATGTACAGTAAGAAAAAAGTTTTAAAGCCTTTATTAGGGAAGAGAGACAGCAATTAGGCTCCATTGAATACTTTTGTTTATAATAGGAGCTCAATAAATGTTAAACAA
This sequence comes from Camelus ferus, assembly GCF_009834535.1. NCBI lineage: Eukaryota > Metazoa > Chordata > Mammalia > Artiodactyla > Camelidae > Camelus > Camelus ferus. The sequence continues at coordinate 33,109,043 of NC_045715.1, read as the reverse complement.
ATGAACAAATGGATGAGTGAAAGAGTGGTGAGAGAACATGCAAAATGACACAAAGTAAGAGATATCATCCAGGGTATGTTGGGATAGTCAGTGGTCTTTGAACAAAATCAAGATATAAAACACGGTCTGGCACCATAGTAGTGACTCAAAAATTGTAGATAGATGAATAAACATAAAGGAGAATTCCTTTATTACATAAAACAGATAAAAAGTAGAAAGGTTAACGCTTATGTAAGCATTAAATGGAAGCATAGAGTGAGAGAGAAGAGCATCACCTCCCTTGCCTTCCTTTTTGGCCTGAAGCACCTCTGTTTAATGTTTGGGATCAGGAGAAACTGATCAGTAATCATCTGGAGTCATCAGGCAGTGGCCAAAGATCAATGGGCAGTTTTAGAGAAGTGGTTTGATGTATTAGATGTTAACTGAATGTTAAATGAATGAATAATCTACATTAACACATTAATATTTCATCTGCCTAGATATGATCTAATAATTGGACAATAATATATAATCATAGAATACCAAGTCATTAATAAAATCTGGATCTAGTTGGGTCAGGCCTTGGGGTACATAGTTCAGTTTGTCGATTTGGCTTTATCATACATGACAAACTGGACCCGAATGGTATTAAATGTTGGTATGCTGTATCAGTTTGAAGTATTTTTTCTCCTTCTGTATCACCAATGCTATATTTGTGGTTTACATTAAAAACAAAATAAAAACTTAAAAACCATGAATATTTTAAGATTTAAAACTCAGTTATGGAGGCTGAGGAGCTCTTCTCTCTGTACACTTGTATCCTCCCCAGCTCTTTTGATGCATTTCAGTGCAGTCACACTGTTGCCAGGACTCTGACCCGTTCAGGCACCTGATTTTCATAATGCCAGCTCCACAAAGATGGTGACTCAGCCTGAAATAGCTTGATTGCTGAATAAGTCTGTGCATTTCAAATGAAGTTTCTTTTTTCAGCCAGATAGTATAGATTTTTTTTTTCAAATTGTCTTTTAAGGCAGTCTCTTATCTTCTTGCCTCATTCACTGTAACCATGTAACATCACTTCCAGTTTTTCTTTCTTTTCTTTTTTTTTTTTTTTAATGAACTGAGGTTACAGGAATTCTGAGAATAGAAGGAAACAAGTCATCATTCTCGTATATGGAGCAGAAACCTCAACTATTAATGAATGTGCCCTAGGCATTTATTTAATAAAACCATTTATCCAACATTATGGAGTTTGAATCAGTATTCTTGACTCAAAATATTAATTTTCATAACAGTGTGAATATATTTGCAGTCTAAGTTCTTGCTAACTTGCCTGTAATTATTTTAAATATTTCAATGTGTTGATTTTAATTTATACCCTAAGAATGGTTAGTTAATCCTTGATATTCCCTAGCTTAGAATATAAATCTCAGGTAGAGTGTTATTGCTATTCAGAGTTCAAAATTTCCAATTTTATCTCCAATCAATGCCAGTGGGTTTGTTAATTACCATACTGTATGGAGAAATTGGTTGGTTGGCTAAAAATATAGTACATATTCTCAATCTTGCATAAATAAAACGTCAGAGTCTTGTGATCCTAGTAGTAGCCTGTATACTTTGAAATGGCTCAGGATCCTGACTGGTCCTACGTTCAGCAGCCTACAGAGGATTCTGTTACCTGACTGAATCCTGACAGCGGGGCATCCTGCTTTGGCTTTACTGTATCTTTCACACAAAATGATTGTCCTAGTGCCTAGAAGGACAGATCATTGAGATTGTGCTGAGTTTGCAGAAAAGTCTGTGAGACTGTTTTTGCACCAGTTTACACAAAAACTGTATACACACCAGAATTTGTGACTTGCTCTCAGTGTCATAGGGAACGTGATAATTGGAACATCTACATACCGCTTATCACTGAAGGCTGTCCCTGTACTGAAAGAAACTTAATAATATAAACAACCAAACTGAGTTTTGTAAGTTTGCAACACCAAAGGCCCTATCTTGATATATGGTGAATGAAAAATATGTAAGTTATATAAAATACCTAAGGTTTAATATAAAATACAATTTCAAAAGTAAAGGAAAGCCACGATTTTTAAACATAGGGGGTGATTTAAGTGCTATGCTGTGCTGAGACCTCTGCTTGGTGCCTTCACCTGTTTGAATGTATCTGTCTTCAGTGTGAAGATACACAAGCTCAGGCTGAAACCAAAGAGAACAAGCTCTGGCTCCCCTAAGAGAGGTGGCATCCACAGCAGTTTTCTGCCTAAAGTTACGTGTGTAAAGTCAACATTTTCTAGAGCAAGAAGGGGTGCTTATTGGCCAAGAAAGAGAGATTTCTGGAAAAAAAAAAAAAAACCTTCAAAATTCTTTGCTGCCTCTGTACCTGTGCCAGATCTTAGAGAAAGGATAACTGTTTCAGTTCAGCCCAGGCACCTGAAATCATCAAGAAAAATATTCTAACCACATTGCGAGTCCCTCCTGACAGCTACTTTTTTCTCAGAAAATTGCTCTGCTTATCAGGAGTGAAGTGATGACTCATAGCTGCTCTTCAGTTTTTCCTTGCCCACCCTGGCCCATTCTGACGACAATTCATTGAACTACCTAGCAGTTTCCCTTAAAGCATTGCTTTTGGGAAATGGGAGAAATGTGTCTTGTTAGAAAAGAATTTTTCTTACAAGCTAATGGAGGATGGCTGTTTTTGAAAAGATAAAAATGCCAAGGGCTTATAAAAAATAGTCCAGGAAATCTATCCCATAATAATAGGCATGGCCACATATTCCTGTTTTGGGCCTGGAACACTATAATTGAAGAAGAATATAAATGACAGAGATTTTTCCCTTGCCAGGAATATTTGGGGGGCTATTAATTCTATAGCAAAATTTTTTCTCAAGTAGGGAATTTCATATTTTCTGTTACCGCATTTAAAAAATTCATAATGAGTGCTAATTATTACATCAATTGCCTATCCAGCCCACGTTGACTTCACCAGAAATTTCAAGATAGACTTGGAGTATGAATTTAAATGACAAAGCTCTCACACAATATTTTTTTTTAATGTGTGCATGTTTGCATTTGAGAAATGAAGACATTTTACCAGGCATTAAACAGTTAACATATATGATTTTTTATTGCAACGTAAAGTGCTGTTTTTGCTATGATTAGACATTGGAGTTTTATTAGAGTTCTATTGCATTTTAGCAGGAATTTGCTTTCCATATTAACTCTATAGAGTTAACATAAAATACATGGTTAATCCATAAAGGGTCTCAATAATGTACTTAGCTCCTCCTACTGCTTTAAAAACATGTGATGCTGGGCTGTTTCCCTCAGTGTGTCTGTCGTAGGCACGGCAGATGTTTTCCTGTCTTTCCTCATTACAAAAACTACAGCAGTTCATCTTATTTTTAGACTAGACACATCTGTCTCCCTTCATTTTCTGTTTTTTTCTTTTTCCAGGAGTATTAGCTAGAAGTCCGTGATCACTGTGTAAATACGTTTTGTGACTATGTAGCTGAGAACAGGAAGCTGGCTGTCCAGATCACAGAGCTCATGCTTCATTCTCCCATCTCTGTTGTGGTGAAGACTGAAGCAAGAAAATGATTCCTTACATAAATTGCTACTTAATAGAATAGATTTGTCCCTGGAAATCCAGAGCCGTGTATTCCCCTGCTGTCTCAGTGTCTCCGTTTGCATATTTCACAGAGCCTTCTAGCCTGACATTGTCGTCACTGTCATCTAAGCAAGATTTTCAAAGGAGAAATCTTGGGATTGTCCCTGATCCCTCCTTTTCCTGTGTTCTCCATTTGCACGTCACTCATTTCAGGTGATTTGCACCCTATTTTTCACACCATTGCATGTTTATTGCTACCAACTCAGTCCAGGTCTTTAACACCCCTTTATCTCCGTACTGCAAGTCTTCTGACTGGTTTCTGTGCCCAACCTTTGCCTCCCAGCTAGCAACCCACTCTTCACATTTTAACCAGAGCAGTCTTTCCAAGGTGGACCTATATCAATACTGAGGTCAGCAAACGTTCCCTCTGAGGGGTCAGGTGGTAACTGCCTTGGGCTGTGCAGGCTGGAAGGGCTTTCTGTGTTGTGGCAGGAAAGCAGCCAGGACAGTATGTAAATGAGTAAGGACGGCTGCATTCCTTAAACGCATCGCTGGCTTTCCAATTACCTTAGGATGACAGTCATCATTTGTAACATGGTCCTTTATTATCTGAACCTAATTTTCTCCCTACCTGTCCCTGGGACCTCCTCATTTTCTTGTAAGTCTTTGAAACACCAAGAATTGTCACTCTTCAGGGTCACAACGCGTACTTACTTGGAAACGCTTTTCTCCTCTGTTCAATTCGATAAATGCTACCCAGTGTTCCTCTTACTTCTTATAGGGGGCCTTCTCTTTTGCCCAGACCAATTTACGTTCCTCTTACTCGTGCATTCCTTTCTGTGGAATTATGATGGGATCCATACAGAGACAGTGGACTTCTCCGAAGTCCAAAATAGAATAACCGAGTCCTTGCACCCCTTGACCAGCCTCTCCACATTTCCCCCCACCCCAGCCCCTGACGACTGCCGTCCTACCCTCTGCTTCTGTGAGCGTGACTGTGTTGGAGTCCATATCCTAAGCAAGACCACACTGTAGCTGTCTTTCTGTGTCTTGCTTATTTCACTTAGCATCGTGTCCTCCACATTCATCCACGTTGTTGCAAATGACAGGACTTTCTTCTTTTTTAAGAGTATAGTACTATATATATATACATGTTTTACATATATATATATATATATTTATATATATATATATATATATATATATATATATATATATATATATATATGCCACATTTTCTTTAATCATTCATCTGTTGACAGACAGTTAACCTCATCAAAACATCAAGGTATACACCTTAAATATATATAATTCTTATTTGTCAATTATAGCTCATAAAGCTGGAAAAAATGTGTGTATATTATACGTGTGTAAATTATATTAAATGTGGTATATGGATTCGTTTTAATATACTTTAGTATAACATAGAATGAGGTATCAAGCAAACATTTGCTGAATAGCATGACAACCAGAAAACCATTATTTTGATTATGCGTCATATTGTAACTTTTCTGTCAAGTCTAATAACCCCCCACTTTCTTTTTATGGAAAAAAGTCAATATTAACCTTTAGGACTGAGAATGCTAAATTTTTCTATCTTTTTAAAAATCATCTTTCTCATATATCTTCTAGTAAAGGAGACATTAGTGATGGGGATGAATGAATGCAAAAATTAGTGAATCTGACTCACAAAAGGAAGTTAAGCAAACTTTAACAAGCCGGGAAGTTTACCTCTTTAGCTCTCTGCTTTTGGGAGAGCTTTCCAGCATAATTCGGAAAGCAATTAAATCAGAAAAAGTAATCTTAATGTAGCCGCAGATATCACTTTTGTAACTGAACTTCTAAGGGGATTAAAACTGGGATTTTTTTCCACTACAATTTTGTGGAATGCAAAACATGTTTCATCTAATTTTTAGAATATCCCACTCATGAATTAAAAAATGTCTCTCATCTGAGAAAAAAGATTTCTCCTACTTGGGCAATGAGAAAAAATAAGTACATGAGGGTGTTTAGTGCTGTATTTTGTTATTATACTTATGTTGATTGTATGATTGCATTTTACTTTTGGGGGGAAGAATTATTAAGCAAATTAGTTGGCAAAACTTTCTCTGAAAATTTAGTACTGTCCTGAAAATGGGTTTCTAAAGAAAGTAGATTAATTTAGTAATCTCATTTTTAAATGCAAGACCATTTCCTGCTTAGAAATGTTATCACTAACTTGAGTGTCTTTAATAGGAGAGTTTTGAAAGTCCACAAAATCAATCAAATGGTGTGTTTATTTTGGGGAAGGGATGTAGAAAAAAATTAATGTAATAGAAATAGAAAGTTGTCTTGACAGACTCTGCAAGTAGACTGAAAAAAATTCATTCTTTCTATCTCACTTATGAAAAGAACCATTTTTACTCAGGGCTTGTGACAGAATAGGTTAAAATAAAACAAAAACTATATACAGTTACCCCATCCAAACAAGGTGAAGATTCTGGGACGCCTTTCCTGACAACGAGTCCATTAAGACTTTCTTAATATGCCCTTCTTCCTCCAGCGATGCAGATAGGAGCAGGGGCTTAGACATGAGACTACCATGGGGGTGAGGGCTCCATGCTAAGGATGATGGAGCAGAAAGACAGAAGGAGTGTAGGACACCGAGGATTCTGTGGAGCTGCTGTTCTAGTCCTGGTCTGCCTATCTATGAACATTATGTTCACACATAAAAAGAAATCCACATTTGGCTGAGATATTCTGAATAGACTTTAATTCATGCATTAAACCACCAGTCCTATCTAATAAAATCATCAGATACAAATATTTTATATCATAACAAATTTTTAAATGATAGACAATGACATCTCTTAGACAGTATAGGTCTCAAATACATCCTTGCAGAGTGATTGGTTACAAAAACTGAATAATTTATTTGTACATAAACAGAACGGTTGTCTGTGCATTATTTTATAGAACACTTTCTACAATACAGTGCTAAAAGTTCTAGAAGTGTATGTGTATGTGTATATTCAAGTTAATGAGAAAACTTAATAACTATACTTGAGTTAACTATAAATATTAGTCTGAAAAGATCTATCTCAAATATGACCATACATGCCTGATTATTTTTGTTTTACAAATAACATAGATCGAACTGTTGTTTCAGGGAGTCAGATTTATTATAAGATAGTCAGCAAAACCCTTCCTATCTACAAAACCCCAGATTCTCACATGGAGTTTCTTGTGCTTTTCATGTTTAGAGGCGCACAGTGGTATAGAATAAATTTTCCAGTGAATAAATTGTTGTGTAATGTTACATAAAATGTCAGTGCCTCCTGGTAGATGCCTGAGGCGTATTTACAACAGAATCAAAAAGATGAAGGAGCATTTTGATGAGGCTTTTTAAATTGATTCACGGCTGACTTCTCTTCCATCCTTTTTCTCAAAACAGCATCTTCAACTAACTCTTTGGTCTATCTAAATGCACACCTAGCCAACCATCTGGATTTCAACTGCTCTGGGAGTCTGTTCTGTCATTAATGATGTAAATACTTGAGTGGTCATGTTCGGGGAATTTCAGCCAGAGGCCAGGGCAGCTAAGGGCAGGAAGCCAGACAGACTAGATAACCAAATGATTTTGTGTAGTTTCCATGTATCAGACAGGTAGATATGAACAGGTTCTATTTGTATGTATGAAATTTCTCTTGCGTTATTTTAAACACTAAATAGCCACCTTTGTTAAATGGTAGAAGGTTTGCCAATAAAAGTCTGTGTTCCAGTGAATAAGCTAAAAGCTAAACATTTATAGGAAGGCAGAGTAAGAAGTTATGGCCAAGATGGTGGGGTAGAAAGCCCCGGAGCTCACCTTCTCCCTCCTCATGGGCACACCAAAATTGCAACCACGTTCAGAGAAACTGTCAGTGGGAATGACCTGAAGACTAGTGAAAATATTTTCCACAGCTAAAGATATTCAGAAGGAACCACAGTGAGACAGGTAGGAGGGGCAGAGACATGGTATAGTCAAGGGCTGGCCACAGCCTTGGGGAGGTGAACCACAAAAGGGGGGGGTAATTACAACTGCAGAGGTTCTCCCCAAGGAGCGAGGGGTCCGACCCAATGTCAGGATCTCCGTCACGGGGGTCCTACACCAGGAATAAGAACCTATGGAGTGTATGGCTTTGAGGTCTTGCAGGGAAAAAAAAAATCAAGAAAAAAATTCTAAATTGATTTTTTTAAAATAACACGAAATGTGGCACCATACAATCATAAGACGGTAGAAACAGTCCAAATACAGCAATAGTAATAATAAATATAAATCTACCAAACATACCAGGTAGGAAATATTTTTCAGTTGGATTTTTAATGTGAATCCTCCTCCCACCACCAGCCGAGGATTGTGGGATGATATATAGAGGCACCTTGGAGTAAATGGAAGGTGATAGAAAGTGGGAGTGTAATGAGACTTTGAGTAGCTCAGTCTATTAGAGAAATCTACAAACCAATAGACTCAACTTTTTAGCTTCTGGCTTCCTTAATCATTAAAGAATAGAATATTCTCACCATCCTTTCTGACATTTTTCTCTTACATGAAAGAAGCTCCCACCCTCCCTTACGTTAGATCATCTTAGCAAAATTTGCTGCCAAAAGACGTACCAGGAGGTTTTCAGCAACTGTCAGCCAGCTTTGGTGCATGTCTATTGAATAAAACCCCAAGTGCAATCATCTAATGTAGAGAGTAAGGAAAAGCCAATATCGTGGAAAGGTGAATATTTATGACGTCATATTTGTGATGGTGATGACAGCCACACACTAGGGGCCAGCAAAACACTGGGAGAAAAATTAATAAGTGGCACCACAAAATTCAGAAGGCTGACACCGTCCTTTGAGAAACAAAATGTGCAGCTATTGTCCTGAACGATAAAATTCGTGAGAAGAGAGCGGTAGCACTGATTTTAAGTGCCGTCACTGTAACAGTCACACTCCACGTAACTAAAATATTTTATTGAGTACTTGTAGGCAGGAGAAGATTCAAATTTATGTTGAATAAAAATGCTGTGTGACATTTTTAACTTTTCAAAGTATATTAAAATCCAAATTATAAAGCATAAAATGCCCAATAAAAGTTGAGGCGTTATTGCTAGCTCTGTGAAACCGAAAAGGAGATGCTCTATTTCTCTGGAGGTTTCAAGTTCAGTGCTAGTTTCTGAACTGTGCAGAAGCAGGTTTTGGGGATCAAAATCATGCTTAGGACTGTTTGTGACTGCAAGCAGCTGTAATAATGATATTATTCTTTGACCTCCAGGCATCTCAGTGTAGGAGTTGAGGTAGAGATGCCCAGAGGACCAGAGCAGAGCCCTCTCTGGGCCCAGGAGAGAAGGCTATTCTGTGGAGTACAGTGACCCTGAACTCACTCACCATGAATTTCCAATCTGTTAATTTGCTGTGAGGAAAATGCTTCTGAGTTAGATTAATGGACATTTTTCTATCAAGAATTTGGAACAGATGGCCATGCTGTGAAACTGCTTATACTCAGCCCCACAGACACAGGTTAGACTTGTTGAAACAACCAGGCTGATGAAGATGTGAGGAACATTATGTATAATTCAACTGTTTGAAGACCAAAGAGCTTCAGTTCCAAGACAGAGTTGTCATTTCCCAACTAGTGGTGCATGGTATATAAGATGTGTTATGCTAAGTACTGTGTCAGGTTATATAATATGCATTATGGTGCATTAAATGGGGTCAGAAGGACAATACTTGTACCAAACACTGGTTTAAATAAAGTTAGACTGTTTACTCGCAGGACAAACGTTCGCTGTCACAGTTGGCTCTGTGCCTCATGAGAAAAAGTGTGTCAGTAGACCTCAACAATTAGTAAGCTCAGAACCTTTTTGATCCTTTAGCTGATCGTCCACAATAATCATTTGGAAAACACTGATTCAAATGGATAAAGAAAAGAACTATTTCCCCCTCTACATTAGAGCAATCCTAAATAGCGAAATTGTGAAGTTAAGTGTGAGAGCTGGACTGATCTCATTAATCACCGCATTTCTTATTTGGAAAATAAAGAAATGGAGGGAAGGAGAGGTGAACTGACTTACAGATGTCACACTTGATGTAGTCTGTCTGCGTGTCTTCACAGAGCAGAGCTTAGTAAACAAGAACTTGAAAAATATTGAAATGCTAATACTATGAAAAATAACGTTTTGCTACTATGAATTAAATGTGAATATTGGAATAAGTTATTACCATCTATTCAATAGACAATATATATAGCTTTACTTGCAGTATGTTGACTAAGTTATATTACTTAATTTTATTAGAGTGGGTTTTTTTTTAAGAGTTATGTATAAAGAAAAAAATCATTTATTATGTCTAACAGTGATTTCCAGGTTCACTGAAATATTGTAAAAGTATGACCTAGCACAAGTGAGAAATATACATATATATATATACACACACACACACATTTTGTTCCCAGTGGCTAATACAACAATCTATGTTGTATATATTAAATATATATACAAATACTGAGTAAATAATGGATTTTCCTTTGTTTGCTGTGTGTAAAATTGGTGCATTATGTAAAAATCATCACTATTCAATAATATTTAAAATTAAGATCAACAAATAATATAAAAAAAACTATTTTGTATTTTGTATTTTGTGCTCCTGACAACAGAAGTGAATAAACTCTTTATATTTGGGGAAAAAACCCAAATAATATCAATCAGTGAATATGATAGACAGGATGGATTATAGGTAATTATTTTCATGGATTTCAGCTTTTATAGAGTAAACGTATGATTTGTAGCTCTCTATCATAATTAATTATTTTAAATATTTTAAAAGTACTTCAACATTAAAATTTTGTGAAATAAAAGATAGTGTGTCAAAATGATTAAAAGCTAATAGTGGCTCATGGCTTCATTCATTCATTCATTCAGTGAACATTTATTGAGCACATATTGTGTGTCAGGTAAATTCTGGACCTCATAATACCAATCAGGTAAGAGAGATCTGCTATATTGTTTCTTTTTTTTTAAGCAAACAAGTAAGTGCATTTTTACTGTGAATGCCTTTCATCCGACTTCAGTCTTCAGTCACTGTTTGCCCCACACGGACCGTATGTGCTAATAGAAACTTCTGTTCTTGAGTATTGAAGGTTGAATTATCAAAATGAAAAATCTAAAGTGAGGCAAATTTTTAACAGGCATAAAATGTGGTTAAATGTGGACTAGATTCATTCTCTAGCCAGTTGTAAGGGAGACGGATCTGGCAGGACATCTCAGGTGCTGTGAAAGTTGAGGTAACCTATAGGCTCAGTCTTCTGAAGAGAAGTCACAAAGGCTCCTGAAAAAGAAGTTAAGGCTCAAAAGAAGTTAAGTGACTTGTTTCAGGGTGTGTGTGTGTGTGTGTGTGTGTGTGTGTGTGTGTGTGTAAGTGATGAAAGATCTGGAAGTTGAAGCCAGATGTTTAAACCATTGGTTCAGTGTTAAGAAGTGGCATTAGTAGAAAGTACTGAGGAACATGGCTTCATAACAATACATGAGTGTTTAAAAGATCTTACTTACAATGTCAGTGTTTATGTAAATAACATAGCTAAAGAACCCTGAAGCTATTTTCTTTGTAAGGGAATTAAACTGACCTTTTATAGCCATGTTTGCACTGATAATTTTGCTCTATAAACACCCTTTCTTCATAGACTTTAAAGCTGAAACAATCAGGGCACTCTCTGCATTATTTTAGACTTAATGGAATTTTTCCTCTACACAGAGAGGTAACATTCCTTTTTTCCCTATATTTAAGTGCTACAGGGAAAATAAAAGTTAAAAAAAAGAACTTTGCCCTTCATTTTACTCTTCTGGCAGGGACATAGCTGCAGAGCAGATGTCAAGACTCATATCAGCATTTTAGGAAGAACATTTGTTAGTCAGATGCTAACTGTGGGGAGCAATGGCAGGGCTTGGAATTTGGCAAAAGCAAGGTTTAGATTTCTGCAGTGAATTTCCCCAGACAGACTTGAGTTAGGAGATGTAAGGCTTGTTACAGGGCAGAAAAGCTGGTGAATCCATCCCAAGTGATACCAGTCGTGCTGTTTCATGACTTACAGAGAGGTTAACATAACTGTGACATTTACCATGAAAGCAGTTTAAGGTCTGTTGTTAAGTGGGAAAAGCAGATCACAAAACACGATGTTCATTTTATGAGTTCATTTTAATTACTTACATATGTATACTTATGGGAATATTTATTCCCCTAGAGAAAACAATGTATTTCCAGAGAGAAAGGTGAAGATGCAAAAGTTAATCGTGGTGTCCACGGAGTATGGTGGAAATAGAGTGGGTATGATTTCTCTTTCCTTCTTTTTACCTATCAGTTGCTTCTGAGTTTCTTTGCAACCAGCACTTGCTCCATATGAGATACTTTACGTTATTGTTAAGTTATTGATGAGCCACATTATGTACAGCAGAACACGCACCCTGATGTAACGTTTTTGTAATCAGCATCCCAGAGGAGGGAAAGAGAATGGGGGCTGAAAATGCATTAGGAAAAATGAGAGCTGTGGCCGAGTAATATTCCACTGTGTATCTTGCTACTTGAAATAACATGGGTAGACCCAGAGGGTATTATGCTTAGTGAAATAAGTCAGGCAGAGAAAGAGACATACTGTATGATTTCACTTATATGTGGAATCTAAAAAACAAAACAAGTGAACAAACAACAAAACAAAAACAGACTCACAGACGCAGAGAACAAACTGATGGTTGCCAGAGGGGAGTGAGATAGGGGTATGAATGAAACAGGTGAAGGGGAGTAAGAGATACAGATTTCCAGCTATAAAATAAATAAGTCATCAGGATGTAATACACACATAGAAAATATAGTCAATAATATTGTAGCAGCTTTGTATGGTGATGGTATTTTTGTCTTATTTTGGTGGTTATTTCATAATGTATAAAAATATCAAATCACTGAGTTGTACACCTGAAACTAATATAATATCGTATGTAAATTATAAGTCAAAAAAGAAAATAAGACCTAAAACCTTGCCAAATTTGGCAAAATAAATAAACCTAGAGATTCAGGAAGCTGAGTGAACCCAAATAGAATAAATTCAAAGAAATCCATACCAAACCACATCCTCATCACACTTGTAACTAATGGCAAAGAAAATAATCTTAAAATCAGCAGGAGAGAAAAGACATCTTGCCTCTATGCAGAAGAAACAGTTTGAGTGACAACAGATTTCTCATCAGAAACCATGGATGGAGTCCAGAAATTGCCCTGCCCACCTTTTAGGATAAAACTGTCAATATTTGATAAATAGGTCCTCAATATCTAAATTCTTTTTAAAATATTTTATTTACTTACTGTTGTATTACTTATTTTACTTTGGTGGTGGGAGGAGGCAATTTGGTTTATTTATTTTTGGAGGAGGTACTGGGGGATTGAACCCAGGGCCTTGTGTATGCTAAGCATGTGCTCTACCACTTGAGCTACACCCTCCTGCCTCTAAATTCTTATAAGTTGGATTTAGCAACAGTGGTTTAACAAAACCATCTTTTTGCATTTTGAAGCATTGAGATCTAACTTTTGACTTAGACATCTTGAGATCTAACTTTTGACTTAGACTTGGAACCTAGATCCCTGTGTCATTAATGAATCTTAGCATCAACCTTGTATAACTTTATTCTTAGAGGCCAAGTGATGCTCCAAATTAATTCTAAATCCATGGCTGTGTTTTCCTGCCTAGAGAGGGTTGCCCCCAGTTAAATCTGAGTTGTAGATAAACAAGAAATAATTTTTTTTTAAGAAATAATGTTTTTAATATAAATATGTCCTAAGTATTGCATAGAACATATTTATACTTTAAAACACATCATTGTTTTTTAAAATTTAAATTTAACTGGGTGTCCTGTACTTTGATTTACTAAATATTATAACTTTATACCTAGAACTTTTTGTATAATTTATATTGCACCTTAACATGTAGGTGGAAACATAGAGTACATCCCCAAGTTGTTAACCACAGCCCTTTTCCAATTACACTGATATTTTTTTGTTCACTCTACTTCATCGTTACTCAAGTATGCCATACAAATCCAGACAAGGAATCATCTGGAGAAGTGATTGTTAAAAATTTTTGTCCCTCAGACTGTCTGAATGCTGAGATTGAGTCAGCTCTAGCAATCTGCGTTTCAAAAAGCATTAAGGCTGATTTTTATGCACCAATAAAACTGGGAGTGATTAGATTAAGGAGATGCAACAGAGCCTCCGAAATACAATAAAATGTCAAGGAGATAATTCTGAGCTTCTGGCCTAAGTGATGCTCCCGCTGAGCCTGGCAGTGGAAAGAGGAGGAGGAGACACCAGGCCGGTGCAGCAGGTGCCTGGGCCGTCTGTGGTCCCACCCGCCACTTCAGCTGGGGCTCTCAAGGTGGGTTCCTCTACCCCGACGTCTGGACGAAGGCCTCCAGCATCTCCAGCTGTAACCGCAAATGGGCTGACTTCAGTTTGGCCAGCTGCTGTGGACAGCCACTAGGCCCCTAATCAATTCCATGAGTCATAAAACCATTTTAGCCAGTAAACAACCAACAGCTTTCCTGCCAGCAATGCATCCAACATCCTGCAATCATTTGAGAAGATAATTCATCAGTCATTCAAGACACATTGTATCTCCTTGCTGAGAGCTAAATTGCTGGCGAGGAGCCGATTGGAAAGCAGTTGTTCAGCACTCTTGATTGCTTACCTGGTAAAATTTATTCGGTGCAATTTATATCATGATCGCAGCCTGCAAAACAGTTTTTGAAATCCTCATAATCAACTGATTTAGACAACTTAGATTCTAGTAATAAAATTGAGATTCTGTAAGGACTCACCTCTGGGAAAGTATTGCTCATAAATCTGAGTCTTCATAAGCATGTATTAGGTCAGTGAGTCTGAATTTAAATTCACTGTGGGACAGAAATTCCTTACATTTAATAGTGTTGATCCTGCAAGTAAAAGATGTGCAGATGGGAAAAGTATAGATCAGAGATACTCTGAGTGGTAAGTCAGGGAACAATGAACTGTTAGCTATAAACCTGTGAAACCTTGTTTTCCAGTCTGCACAGTACAGTACACATTGCGAAACTCTGCTCTAGGGCAGACTTCTAATTTTTACATCAGATTTTTCTTCTTACTTAAAGCAGGTCTTCTTTTCATTTTAATCTCTTTTACTTCGGGTTTTAGGCCTGTGAGAGTCAGGTTAAGCATACTGTCACATGTTGAGGTACATTTTTTCTATACCCATTTTACTGAGAGTTTTTTTTTTTTTAACCATAAATGGATGTTGAATCTTGTCAGATGCTTTTTCCGAATCTATTGAGATCATCATCATGTTTTTATCTTTCACTTTGTTAATGCTGTGTATCATATTGATTGATTTGTAGAAGTTGAGGCACCCCTGGAATAAATCCTACCTGATCATGGTGTGTGATCCTTTGAATGTATTGTGGTATTTGGTTTGTTGAGTATTTTTTGCATCTGTGTTCATCAGAGATACGTAATTTTCTTCTTGTGTGTGTGTTATTTTTGTCTGGTTTTGGTATAAGGGTGATGCTGGCCTCATAAAATGAGTTATGAGGTGTTCTCTTCTCTTCAGTCTTTTGGAATAGTTTGATAAGGACAGGTGTTAAATCCTCTGAATGTTTGGTAGAATTCACCTGTGAATCTGCTTGTTTTGGGGGGAGCTTTTTGATTACTGTTCCAATTTCTGTACTAGTGATGCATCTACTCAGCTTTTCTATTTCTTCTGATTCCGCCTTGGAATTTTGTATGGCTCCGAGGGTTTGTCTTTGTCTTGTAGGCTGTCCAATGTGTTGGGGTATAGCTGCGTATAGTATTCTTTTATAATCCTTTGTATTTCTGTGGTGTTCATTGTTATTTCTCCTATTTCATTTCTGATTTTATTTATCAGAGCCCTCTTTCTATTTTTCTTAGTGACTCTAGATAGAGGTTTATCAATTTTGTTGATTTTTCAAAGAACCAGCTCTTACTTTGATCTTTTCTTTTTTTATTGAAGTATAGTTGATTTCCAATATTGCATTAGTTTCAGGTGTGCAACATAGTGATTCAATTCAGTTTTTTATAGATTAGGCTCCATTTAAAGTTATTACCAAATAATAGCCATGCCGTTACCAGTGGGGAAAGGGAAGAGGGGGAGTAAGATAGAGGTGAAGGATTAAGAGACACAAACTATTATGTACAAAATTAATAAGCAACAAAGATATATTGTACATCACAGGGAAATATGGCTATTATCTTGTTTATATTTGGTATGCTTTATTTTTAACTACCATATTGGATTCCAAGAATGTAGGACTCCTGTTTTATGCAACACTGTTTCCCTGTCTCTAAAACAAATAGTCTGTCGGTATAAAATACATCGAATGATTGGATGAGTGAATTAATGAATAAAATAAATATTACAATGAAAATACCTGTACATGAATTTTAACTTCCTCATTATTGAGCATAGTGACCAGTACCTAATACATTCTTTAAATATTTGCTAAATAACTGGATAACTAATTAAATAAATGAAGAACATAATAAACTAAAGCACAGTGAAATATGGTGCATTGTAATGAAATCAGGAAGTAACACAGGAGTAAGAAAAGGAACACACATTTTTTCCTGAGGTTTCAAAGAAGAAAATACTTGAAAACTGGATTAAATTGCAGCATAACCTAGTTCATTAAGGTGAAAGTAACTCTTTCTTTTTTCTATAAAATACATTAGGTATTGTGCCAATCTGTAGGCCATTGTGACCTCTTAATTAATTCTGGAAAAGAAATGTCATTGTCCTTTCAGTGTATCCACTTGGGTGTATTTTCTCAGACCTTAGAAAAATACAGTGCCCTGGACAGTTATGCAAGTTTCCTTTAAAAGATTCCGTTGAACAAAACAGGCAAAAGAGGCAGTGGAAAGAAGTGGGGGAATATGCACCTGCAGTCCCACACCCACTCTGTCCTGCATCTCCCCACTGGAAGCTGAATGGCTTGTGAGCCTTCCTTACGGTCCTCTTGGGGAGCCTCGCACTCTGGCTGGGTGTGCTGCCTGCTAACTCTGACTTCAGGGCTCTTTCAAGCTATAAAAATACAAAGCCCAGCATAGCTCAAAACATCATAAGTAAATGGTATTCTATGACTTTTGGCTTAAAGCTGGGTGGGGGGGTCTTTTTTTCAAAATCTTTCATTTTTCACTTAGTTCTTCATATAAGAAAACAAAGGAAAGTTTTGAAATTTCAAGGACACCTGTCAGTCATTTTGTTGTTTGCTTTTGTTTTTAAACACGTTCTTTTATTTATTTATTTATTTATTCATTCATTCATTCATTTATGGGGAGCAGATAATCAGGTTTATTTATTTATTTATTTAATGGAGGTACTGGGGACTGAACCCAGGATCTCGTGCCTGCTAAGCACATTCTCTACCACTGAGCTCTACCCTCCCCAACCTCCTTTTACTTTTAACTTATGTTAAATAATGAATATACTTTACCTTCAGTGGTTTCTCGGACAGCCCTCTGCTAGGAGCTCCGCTCCTGTGTCTTCACGTTCCAGGCGGCACATACTCTTTCTGTTCTTAAGAAGGGTGGATCGAGAGCAATCCAGCTCTCTGGTTAGGAGTCAGGGTTCTGGGAGGAGTGAGGTGACCCAGCTCTCGCTCTCTCTGTCTCATGATAAGATGAATGAGCAGGAGGGCATCCAGCAAAGGCTTTTATCAGTTTTCACTTGGGGCCCTGAAAAATGAATTTCTTAAGCTGTAAAGGAAATAAGAAGAAGCAAACAGGTGTGATTTCTCAGGACAGAGAACAGGATATAAAATGTTGCACGATATATTTAGTTTTTGTTTCCTTGCTTGACTGAAACCTACGCTTATCTTTTTGGCAGGCTCCGGCCCCAGCCCTGTGGGACTGTGCTCCAGGGCCACTCTCGATGATAACTTCTCAGGCCTGTCTCCCTCTAGATGAAGTGAGAACTGGGCCAGAGCCAGTGATCACCTGTCTATTCCTAGAAGCAGGACTTTCCAAGGGAAGCCTGCCACTTTAAGAAAATTAGTTTCACCTTCCTTTTGGCAGGTAGACAGTTTATTATCATGTCTAAAATCATAAGCACCTGGAGCCGCCAATCCTTGTGTTCGAAAATTACATTGTGTCTGATATATAGCGTCTTGTAAAGAAAAGTAAGTCAATGTCACTCAAAAACTAACGCATGCAAAATCACAATTCAATGTTAAATATAATTATGGTTATCGATCACCATTTTTCTGATACTAAACTTAACATTTAATTTGATGTGTATGGTAGTCTATTAATATAAATTCTATTGTTCTGAAAATAACAGAGACAATAATGAGCGTGCACCAGTTTAAATATACCGCGAGCGACGTGGTGAACAGGAAATAGCAAAATGTTGTAGTCAGAGCTGGGTTCAAATATTGATCCCACCATCAGTGGGCAAATTATGTAAACGTGCTGAGTCTGTTTCCTCATTTGTAAGTTGGAAAAGTTATTCCTGAGTTTCTAGAGCGGTTGTAAAGGTTGAATGTGAAGTATTTGGATTTTTTTGCTAACATTCCAGGGGCAAAAAAGTTAGAAGGGGAAACAAATGATGAGTCCATAAAACGATCAGTCAGTCAAGAACTACAGCTCGTCTTTTATCATTCCATGCACACGATGAAGCACTCATTAATGCAGATGGTTAATGGCAACATCAGCATGAAGATGCATAGCTGGCTGGAGTCCATCAATTTCTGAACTCACCACACCAAGTTACTTGTCATAGGCACTACCTCTCCAGCTCCTATCTGAAGCTCGTTCCATCATGCTTCAAAGTAGCAAACTCCTGCAACATTTGAAATACGTTTTGCTTTATGTGGATTAAATTTGCACAATTATTGTGCACAGCAGATCTCTAGCATTAGCAGATTTTCTGTTAGCAACATCGTCAGAAATCCCCAGATACACGATTTCTCCAAGGCTAGCCTGATGAGCAACATAGCCTGCTGGGTTGATGATCTCTGAAGAGCAATGTAACTCATCACCGCCTGTCCCATGGTCTGTTGCTCAATTTAGGGAATTCTTACTGCTGCTCTCCTGTTCGGGGAGCTGCTGGGCAGAGGCAGAGTCCAGGCTGGCCCTGACAGCAACCATTCCCAGGCAGAGCAAGCTTCCCGTGGCTTTATTTAATAGGAAGGAGCATTTGGCAACAGGATAAACCTTTCATCTTTGAGCTGAAATTAATTCACCAGCATCAGTTCTTTCAGAATTATTGCAGCTCTTCTGGGAATTAATGTTTGTGATTTTTTTAATTGGAGTGCAGTTGACTTGTAATATTATCTTAGTTTCAGGCGTACATCATGGTGATTCAATATTTTTACAGATTATACACCATACAAAGTTATTATAAAATGTTGACTGTATTCCTTGTGGCTTATTTATTTTATAATAGTTTGTGCATCTTAATCCCCTTCACTTCACCCCTCCTCCCACTCCTCCACCTTCTGGTAACCACTCGCTTGTTCTCTGTAACTGTGAGTCTGTTTATGTTTGTTATATTTGTTCATCTGTTCGTTTTAATTTTTGAGGATGGGAAAAGTAATTTAATGGCTTAAAAGTCTAATCTAATAAGCTTTCCTCCAGTTTTACCTGAAATGCAAACCCCATTGCCTTCCTTTTAACTTCCTTACTCAATATCTAAATTTTAATACCAGTTTTCTGGCACTTTAAACTCTTTGAAAGAATAAAAGTGAAAACAGAAGATAAAATTTTAAGTACCAGCAGGGGGAAGTGAGGAGACATCTTGAGACTGACACGTGATAATTTCTACCAAATCACAGCAACTTTAAACTAGAACTGATTTTAAAGTCGTGTTAGTTTGAGTCACCTGGGATGCAGACACCAAGATGAATTTAGATGTGCAAGAGAAAGGAAGGGAGGTCGGAGCAGGACGATCCTGTAGAGTCTGGTGCAGTCTGGGGCCAGTGACGGAGAGGGGGAAGGAAGGGAGTTTTGAGAGGAAGAGTGTTCTGGAATGGAAGAACAGCTCTGAGGAACTTTGGCAAGGCCAGTGGGGAGTCTGTGAGGCAGAGATGCCCACTAGAAGAGAGCTGGTCCTGCAGGGATGGGCGCGCTCCAGCACTCCTGCTGGGCTCAGTCAGTGTCTGGAGGCATCAGGAAGGAAGTGGGCAAATGTTATGAAGGACCCAGAGAGAGAGCCGCTGGGACCATCAGCCTGTTTTGCTCCTTCCAGCAGGAACTTTGAGCAGCAATGCTTGTGGCTACGTCAGTCCACCTCTGGTACGACGTAGACCTTTTCCACACATGTTCACACAGAAGCTCCTACATGGTCTTCATGAGCCTCGAGGGAAAACTTGCAAGAGGAAATTAATGGGATGAACTACAATCCTTGTTGCTACAGTTGGTCTGGGAGTCACCACTCATACTCATCATCTGCCTCTCCTTTCCCGTCTAAATTCCTCGTACCCACTGCTGTCACTTCAGCTGATGTGAGTGGCTGCCAAGTAACTGAAAGCCATTTCTGACATGTCTGAGCCGTGATCCCAGCTTTCCCAGGCTGGGGTTGCTGCCCAAATCTCTTCCCAGATGAAACAAGGCGAGGAAGTGCTGACACGCACCCAAACCCATTACCTGGGGCTACTCCTCCTCCCAGACTCACATGTTTATCGTGTTGGGAACACAGGACCGCATAGAGGTCTCCAGCATCAGGCATACCATCCTTTCCGAGTATCACCTCTGGGTGGGAACTTCAGTTGTGCCCTTTGAAACTATGAATTCATACAGTCTCAGTAACTTAGGAGGCAGTGGATTCTGAGCAGTGCAGTGGATAATGTCGGTGAACCCCACGGACACAGGCCCACTCCCCCACCCACTTTGCGACACAGTGGATGTCTTATCTCCATGTTCTTTTGTTTGAAATTCTGTGCTTTGGATCAGGCATTTTGTAAGCACTCAGATAATGATGCTTCCGATTTAAAAAATTTTTTTTAACTTATTTTTAATGGAAGGATTGAGGATTGAACCCAGGACCTTGTGCATGCTAGGCATGCACTCTACCACTGAGCTCTACCCTCCCTCACGATGCTTCTGATTTCTATCAGCAAGAAAGGCAAACATATCCTTAGGGTAGTATCTGTCCTTGTGAAGATGAACCACTGGCTCTTTCAGAATATAGGAGGCTCAGTGTCATTGGCTTGCTCTCCAGGTGGCCAGCGTTTATTTCTCATGAGGAAAGGTGCCACATTAGGGACTCAGCCTTGGCCTTCACTGCTGACAGTTTCAGCATGCAGAGGGAGCAGTAGCTAGGTGAGCCTTGGTGAGCTAGTCCACACTTCTGGGCCCGTACCTACCTCTCATCTCTTCCACCAGGGCCCCTCTGTTTATGTGCACGTTAGGCCAATTTCGCGGTGGCCAGTGAAGGCTAATGTCAGCTGCTCAGGTCTTTTTTGAGTGACTGATTGCTCAGTTCCTCCCATCAGGTGCGTACTTTCTGGTGGGGGGTTCGAGTGTGATACAAAAATGTTCACGCTGTGTTCGCATCCTCATAGATGCTTCTATGTGCTGCTACACCAGCCTTGCCAACATCTGATCTTCCAGTCCTTTTCCTTCCAGGCACCTACCCGGAAGGCCAGGTCATCGGTCATTTCCAGGGATATAGATGCATTTGAATGTATGTATGTATATAAGTAGCCAGCTTTCATCTGTCTCTAATCTTTTTCCCTTAGGTTCCTTCTTCCATAAAAGGTGAATGGCCAGGTGTACTGCTTAGAGCTTTTCCCTTTGGGAATATTTCATCTTTTACACTATCTTGCAAGACTAGCCTTCCATGTGGCTACAATACAGCCGCTGTCCACTCTGACCTTGCATCCCACATACTGAGATAACCCTTTACTGTCTGTGTCTGCTTTGGGCGTCAGACAAATACTGGATGTATGAAATGAGTGGCAAGTATTTTCTCCTCTTCTGCTGTCTGGAAGAGATTTTTTTCCTTAATTTGTGCTAATCGCATAAATATTTGGTAATATTCTCTGAAACCAAGAGGGCCTTCAGATTTCTCTGAGGGGAGCTTTTTAATAACTGCTTCAATTTGGAACACTTTGTTGGGATATATTGGGGTTTTAACACCTTGGCAAAGACTCCTGAGGATGAGGCTGACTCAGTGATGGGAGACCCTCAGAAGTTTGGATAAATCAGTGACCAATCTTGAGTTAAAGGGAAATGCCTGAGTTTTTCCCCGGAAGATAGGAAATCTTACTGTTAGAAAGTGCTAACAGTTCACATTTCTAGAAATCTTTCATACAAAACTAGTCAAGTCCTGAGGCAGAAAGTAGAGGGCAAAGGGACTTTTGAAGTTGGTTTCTGAAAAATAGAGATATCTCAGGGCAGAAAACAGACTACGTGGCAAGCTGGAATGAGAGCTGAGGTCCTAAACATCACCGATCAGACCGGAGCAGATGGGTATAAAGTCAGGTCCAGAGTTCATACCCACTTGGTAGCTTTACCAGTTCCATCACGCGAGATACGCAGGAAACCTAAATCTCTCCCTCTCATCAGCATTCCCAGACGTCAGTAAGATCCTAGGACCCAGAAGCACTCAGGGGATTTTCAGACATCATCAAGATTCCACATAGAACAACTGCAGAAGGAAATTCTGCAAATTGTATTCAGTCCCAAAAAGGAAAATAGAGGATGCATTGGCTGAACTGAAACAAGTGAAGTCGGTGCTGGCTAAATGGCTAGAGAGAAGTAAATAGCGGTCTCTCGGCTGTGAAATTAAGATCATCTCATCCCAAATGTGCTGTGTGTGTATCTTCTGACTGTCACTCAGTGATTACTGAAAGTGAATGAACTTAACAGAAAACAGTCCCTATCTATGCTTTGCAATTTCTGGTCCTTCTGTGTTTTTTTTCCCCCCAAGTCATAACCAGTTTTATTGCAAAAGGACCCTGTACACATTTATGAATTCTAGTACCTTGATAGCGACACAAGTGGTTAACATACAGAAACATGCGTCACAAGAAGCAAGAAATATCACGCATCCCTCCTGCATGTTAGCAGCCCGTCCCTCCTGAGCAACGGTGTTCACATCACTGAGGAACACTTTTTGCATTCATCCGGAGTGAACGATGGAGTGACTTAAGTACAAGTGTAACATGGCGTAAGGAATTCCAACGAATAGCTGAAGAATGTGTCCCTATGAAATGCTATCTGTTAAGATTCGAAGTATGGGAACTAAATTATGTACAATATCACAGTATACCAGAACACCGTAATGTGTCTTACCTTCTTGCAAATCTGGTACTGGGCACAAGTTTCTTTAGGTGGCTTTTGGGTGGGAGCAACGTAATTAGATTTACTTACTTTTAGTGGAGGCACCGGGGATTGAACTCAGGACCTCATGAGTGCTAGGCATACACTCTACCACTGAGCTATACCCTCCCCCATCACAAGTCTCTCTTAAATAGAAAGTTTCTGTGCATTCTTTTAGTACTTTGCCTTATACCAAATAGCATTTTAATTTTTTCTGGTCTTAAGCGTTGTGACCAAAGGCTTAGCTATTGCCTGTTTGAGAGGTAACTCTGTTCTTGGTGGTACTTAGATGGTCACTGCTGCCTCCTTCCCAGTCCAGACCTCTCATGCTCACTTGTGAGGGCTCTTAAACTGCAGTGTCAGGGTGATAAGGACTGGTACTTGTCATCTGGATGCTCCGAGAAACATCTGCCCCCACGTAAGGAGCTGCAGTGTGTTGGCAGCAGGGCCGGCTTCATGCATGTGTGACTTGTGTAGTCACACAAGACCCCTTGCTCAGCAGGGCCCAGCGCTGGGTTTAGTGCTCTGCTCTCACTGTCTTTGAAATTGTTAGCTTTCAGATAAGGAGCCTAGCATTTTTATTTTGCACCTAGTCGTGCGAATTGTGCGCCTGGTTCCTGTTGGACCTGAAGTCAGGGAATGAGAGTGGCGGCCTCTCTCAGGATGGAGATGACCTGGCACGCCTGGAGAGTCCAGTCCCGGCAGATTTGACGTGGAGGGGACTGGACCCAGCTGACATCTCTCTCACTGCTGAAGAGTCTCTCTCTGACAGGCCTCTTCACAACATCTCAAGTGTTTGGTTTACCCGGGAAATAGTTTATCCAGAGAGAGAAAAAAGGAGGAAAGGAGAAGTAGCAAACCGAAGCCGAGTCCTGTCAGTTACTGGAGAACAGGGGGGGGAAGCCACGCCCTCTTGTGCTTCCGGCTCTTCCTCTCATGTATAACACAGCCATCGGCAGTCTGCCAGGTCTTGCCCACTCTCACTGTGCCGATGGTATTACAGTGCTTGCTAGTCTGCAAACTGTCTCAGGCAGCGGAGGTTTAGTGTGTGTAAGCCACTTGCAAATCCTGGGTGGAGAGACACAAAATACAGTAGATGTTCAGTCACAGCGCAGAAAAATACTTCCATCTGTCCACATGGAAATCTCACAGGTGCCATCTTTGTTCTAGCTGGCAAAGACTTACAACTTAGGCTGAAGGTAGTATAAAGCCCTTTCCTGAGCTTAGGCTCTAATTAAGGAGAGAAGGGAAAGAAAATGACAGCTTAGGAAAGGAAGCAAGACAGGCTCAAAGATGTATATATGCACATACATATGTGTGTGTGTATATATATACATACACAATTGCAATATAAATGTTTGCATATACTATACATACACACAAATACATATATACAATTGCAATATAAATGTTTGTATATACTATACCTACACACAAATACATATATACAATTGCAATATGTATATGATATGTATGCACAAATATGTATGTACAATTTCAATATAATATACTATATATACAAAAATATAAATATATAATTTCAATATATATTATAATTTCAATGTCATCATTCTGGTTTTTACCCAGCACTATAGATGACTGGCATAATATTGAACTTGAAGTTTTTAAGAAGTCATACCACCTCCGCCTTCATGCTCAGGGAAACCATAAATTTGATAATTCTTTCTTTTTTCTTTTCATTCCTCTAATGGCGTTGTTAAAGAGGACACATTTAAGCAGATTAAAAGTTAACTTCTTAGTCACATTTATTAATCATCGTATTTCTTATATATCGCTGGGCTTTTTGAATTTTTATGGGAAGTGATACTATCTTTTACATCCATGTAGCATACTAAGTTTGAATGTGAAACGTTCTGTATCTAGCCATTTTGCAATATGTTTCTTTTTTTTTTTTTTTCCGGGAGAGGGAGCAGATTCTTCATTGACCCTGTGAAATGTAACATGTCAGCCCTCATCTACCTCATTTATTCTTCTATTTGTTTTGTATTGTTTCTGTTTCTTATGAAGGGGAGGTAATTAGGTTTATTTATTATGTTTGGAGGGAGTACTGGGGACTGAACCCAGGACCTCGTGCATGCTCAGCATGTGCTCTACCCCTTGAGCTATACCCTCATCTCCCTCATTTATTCTTAAGTATGTCACCATGAACAGCATACAGTCTTTGATGGAAAGTGGTTCCACCAATTGGCTTTTCTTCCAATTCTGAATAGATATCTTTATTTAATTGTTTTCTCTGTTACTGATATTCAGATACAGTTGGAATAAAATTCTGTCTTGGTCAAGGACATTGCTTTACAAATATATCAATATTGCAAAGCTATATCATATCATATGACTGTAGACTTAAGAAAAAAAATGTTCTGTTTGCCATGGTTTCATAGTGCCACCTTTTTTCTAGATCTCACCTTACCTCTATTTTTTGTCTCCTAAACTTTCTTAAGGTTGACAACTGCTTATGCAACTGTCCTCTCAGGGCCTTTTGTAAATATCATTAAGACTGTTTCCAGACAGAGAGAAATGCCTTGGGTTGCTGCCTAGCCTGGTCTCATTAGTATGCATGTGCGTTGCCCTCCTGTGACAGACAGCAGAGAAAATACAGCGTCGGGAGGGTGGGGAATTACATTATGTGAATTTTCCTCTGGTGACAAGGTGATGAATCAAATAACCGTACTGGTCTCGGAATATCTATTTTTATTCCTCACTTCAGGAAATTCCCTAGCAGGTAAGACAAACAACCAGAAAAGTCTAGAAAATTCATTTATATTGAGGTTAGTTGAGAGTCTTTCACAGAGTGGGTATGAAATTTGCCCTTGACTTCTGAATCAAGCGTATATGTTACAGAAGAAAAACACAAGAGCTAAAGTAATTAAGCATTAAGTTTTGTTCAACATTGAAGCCTCTGTCTAAATGTATATCTGCGTGACCTCAGAAGAGAAATAAAGTTTTATTGATTGGAAACTTTAGCTTTTATCCTGTGTATTTGCTCTCATTCCTGACTTTTCCCATTAGTTCCTTTAATAAGTGAAGATAATGTGAAAACTGTTGCTTTCTCCTATAACTTACACATTTTAAAGAGTTTTGTTTCTTAATAAATGGGATTGTTGAATTTGGAAAGAAAGTTAGAACAGAGCTGTACGGTTGGATTTTCCAGGGTAAATACAGAGAAAAGTAGTATTAGAAACAAAATGGTGAGGGCTAGAAGTAGCGACTGTATCTGTTGTGATTCTGCAGGACATACTCAGAGATCACTCTTAAATAATACTTTGTTGCTCAGAGAAGTGACTGTAGATCCATATCTGAGGAAAGAGAGAAACAAGACAAGACTGATTCAAAGTGCGATCATTGGAAAGTCACCACATACCCTCTTTACCCTCTTCGCTCACAGGAAGCAGGCATATTTGTTGTACCTGTACATCAACCATCCATCCTTCCATCCATCCATCCATCCATCATCTACCTATCAATAATCTCTTTATCATCTTATAGTGGAATCCATTATTCAAAAGAAGCTAAGGAACCAGATGTGAAATAGATCAAAGCAGAGCTTTTTTTTTTTTTTTAAATCAAGGTAGAGACTCAGGATCTGTGTGTTACAGCCTCACCTTTGTACCTTGCTTCTTGGGCATCCTAGCTTTTCAGAAAGACCGCGAGGTACACAGTGCTCAGCTTGAAAAACACTTCCCAGAGTCATTTCTGTAATAGGAAAACCCATAATTGACTTATTCCCTATGTATTGCAAGTTAGATTGTTTGCCAAGTTATGAAGGAGAACAAGATAATTCACTTTCTTGTCTTTCTGGCTACATCTCTTCCTTTCTGGCAACTTCTTTCTTTTTTGAATGCCTAGAAATTCCCCACAGCTTGTAGTTGGTGAGATCTGCCTTCTACTCCTAATTTATATCCTGCTCAAATTTGCCCATTCTTATTCATGCCACGTACTTCATATGAATGACTACTGTCTTAATTTATCCAGAGTTAACTGATCGCATTATGCTGTATAGAGGAAAAAAATCTTATTGTATGAAATGAATAAAAACAAAATGATTACTGGCTTAATTTGTTTCCTCTTAGAAAATAGGCAAGTCCTGAATCGTGCCTTGTAACATTTAGGTGAGATTACAAGTTGTATTATAGGGCACAGCAGTGTTTTAGATATACTGAAAATTCTGCTACACAGGTGTTTGCTAACTCACCTGACATGCAGCTCTGCTTCTCCTTTGCCAGGGGTGCTCATAACCTTGCGTAGCGTTGGTGCACGGCATTATTTTACATATACTTGTTGAATGTTATCAAAAAACATATTTATTTATGTCTAATAAGAGAGCCATGAGAATCAGGACCCTGTTTGTTAGAGAACAAGGGCTCTTTTAGCATTTGCAGGTGAGAGGTTCAGTGGGAACGGGTAATACAGGGTATAGTAAGAGGGAAAGGTGGTTGAGGTCTGGATCTTACTTAAAACACTACACTTCCCCTGCTCGGAGTGGGTCTGTGTCTTCCAATCTCACAGAATCATGGGATGGTCTGAAAATCTTGTGAAAGTTACAGACCTTCTTTATGTAAAATATGCAAACAACAACATAGGCAGTGTGTGGACACTTTAGGAGCTTCACGATACCTTGGAATCCAACCCACTGGATTATAAACTCTATGTTAACATTCTCTGTTCTGTTACAATCTAAAATAGGGCTTAGAGAGGTGGTCATTGTGGAAAATGATATTCGCTATGATTATTTTTCACTATAGGGCATGGAATTCTCCTATTAGGGAAACTGCAGTGGCCCTGTGGGGAGCAGGCTCTGATAAATGAATTGTGACTTCTGTAACTTAGCCCCAATTACAATTGATGGTGATAATTTGTATATGTGTTGGTCTGTGTGGCTGAGTGTGCTGATAGATAATGCTGCTAAATTAGTTCTATTTGATTCATGAAAAATGCAAACCGATGGAGACTCACATGACAGCTAATTTGCATAATGATGACTTAAGATTTTGTATTTAATTAATGAGTATTGGTGACTCAAATAAGCTCTGGGAATTGACAAGATGCAACTTGAAAGCTGCAGCTTGTAAAGAAGAAAACAAAGAATGATGCAGTGAGATGATCCTCATTGTCCTTAATTCAACTCTCTCAAACAGAGAAGGTATGCTTTTTTGGTCGTTTTATCCAAGGGCAATAAACTCACCAAGACCTAATTTTACTCAATATCTAGCAATTCCTGCATGCTCTAGCAAGAAGCAGCAGAATTAAGTTATGGGGCTCGAGCTGAGCCATAGTTGATGGATATACTGTTTCTACAAGTCCAGTTCCTACTGGACTGGAATGTTGAAGTTGATTATATTCAGTCATTTGAACAACAAATTTGAAATTTCACTTGGTCAGTTTTCAAAGAGGCAGATCATATGTGCACCTCTTGTTGAATAGTTAATAGTGATTCATTTGCAGAATATAGGCATCTAGCACATTCATATTGTGCAACCACCACCTCTATAAGGTTGCAAACATTCTCATTTACTTCCCAAAGAACCCCATACTGTTAATCAGTCACTCCTCATGTCTGTACCGCTCAGCCCCTAGCAAGCATGAATTTACTCTGCCTCTATAGATTTACCTATTCTAGACATTTCATATAAATGCTGCCATTACAGTACGTGACCTTTTGTTTCTGGCCTCTTTCAATTATCATAATGTTTTAGAAGTTTACCCAGATGGTAGCATGTGTCAGTACTTCAATACTTTTTATGGCCACATTATTTTCCATCGTATGTATTTGCTACATCTTGTTTACCCTTTCATCAGGTAACAGACACTGGGTTGTTTCCACCTTTTGGCTGTTGTGAAGAGTGCCACCATGAGCATTCATATAGGAGTATATTTTGAGCACTAATTTTCAGTTCCTTTGATGTATATATGAGCAGAATTGTTAGGTCATATGGTAATCCTGTTTACCTTTTTGAGGAAAGGCCAAAATATTTTCTAGAGAAGCTGTATAATTTTTATTCCCACTATTGTTGTATGGGGGTTCTAACTTCTCTACATCCTCATCGACACGTGAAATTTTATCTTCATTTTTCACTATAGTCATTCTAGAGGGTATGACGTGGGACCACACTGTGGTTTTGAATTGCCCTGCCACTTCTGACCCCTGATGCACTTGTTAAGCTTTCTGTGCAGTTTATCCAGCTTTTCCTTGTAGTGGTGAGAATGATATTCTTTCCAATTTCCTACATCCTAGGCAGAAGCAGTACTCTATGAAATACATATAATGATGAGGCAACAATGTCTTATTCTAATTCCATGGAATAGGGAGTACACTGTATACACAGATACCTATTTCACAATAAAATCATCTCCGACTCTCTGAGGAGATATTTGTCCGTTTCCCCTGATGCACCCTGATGTCATCTGACTTGTCTTGCAAGTTTCATTTTTTTATATGCGTTTCCACCCTTTTTTGTTTTATCCATTGACTCTGATTTAAATTCAGCAATTTATGGAGACTCAGTGCATATGTTAATCTCATTGCTGAGAAACATATAAAAAACCCTTGGTCACTTCCTTCTTAAAGTTTATTTTTTTATTCCCAATACCTAGTTTATGTTAGACACATAAAAATAAATAATATACATTTAATTGAGTAAAAGAAGGGATGGACAGAAATTGTATATATAATAACAATATGAACTTTCAAGTGGAGGTATTTGAATGAAAGCATGGTAATGAGAGAAAGGGCCACTCCAGTAGAGGCTCAGTGAGTTTGCTTTTAGGTTCATGGCTCTTAACCCTTGGTTTTGTATTAGAGACAATAAGCAGGTTTAGAAAAATACTCTTTGTTTTGATAGGGGAGTGTGGCCAGGCTGTCAGGGTAGAAATACATTAAGCTCACTTCCTCTCAGGGGCACAACAAAATTCCAGCTATTTACAGAGCAGCTATCCATGAGAACAACCCAAAGACTAGCAGGAAATATTTTCCATGACTAAACATGTAAAAATGGAGCCACAAGTAGACTTTCAACTTACTGCCTCTGTGCTGGGTCTCGGAGCATGTGGGATTTTGTGCATGCCCTTTAAGAGTTGAGTCTCTTGTTTCCTACAGCTCTCTGGCTCAGAAGACTTGCTGGCCTTCAGAGCCAGACATTCTGAGGTCTCATGTACACGATGCAGAACCCCGAGGCTGGAGACCCTGATGTGGGGTTCGGACCCCTCACTCCTTTAGGAGAACCTCTGAAGTGTGATTATCCTCCCATTTGTGGGTTTCCTACCGGAGGGTGTGGGTCCTCACGGATACCACGTCTTCGCCGCTTTTTACATAGTGATTTGAAAGTCGCCCCACATGCTGATCTTGCAGAGCCTCCAGGTAACACAGGGGGCAACTGATGCTCCCCTTGAAGACACAGGTGCTGGCAGCAGCCATTTGGGGAGCTTGTTCAGCCACGAGGACACTGGTACTGGCAAGTGCCTTTCTGAGGTCCTCTTTCTAGCCTGTTAGCCCTGGGGGCTTCTCCACCCACCAGCAGGTCAGCGCCATCCCCAGGGGCAGAGAACTAATTTGAAGAAATGATAGCTGAAAACTCTCCTAACCTTGGGGGGAAAAAAAGCAAACATCAGTGTCCAGGAAGTGCAGAGTCCCAAACAAGATGAACCCAAAGAGGTACAGACTAAAACACATTATAATTTAAATGGCAAACATCAAAGATAAAGAGAGAATCTTAAAAGCAGCAAGAGACAACCAACCAGTTACATAAAAGGAAACGCCCATAAGATTGTCAGCAGACTTTCAGTAGAAACTTGCCAGGCCAGAAGGGAGTGGCACTGTGTATGCAAAGAGGTGAAAGGGGAGGAAAACCTACAGCCAAGAACACTGTGCTCAGCAAGGCTACCATTCAGAATTGAAGGGGAGAGAAAGTTTTACAGACAAGCAAAAGCTGCGAGCATGTCACACCACTAAACTGACTCTACAAGAAATGCTAAAGGGACTTCTCTAAGAGTAAAGAAAGGACCACAGTGAGAAGTATGAAAATTAGGCAAGGAAAACTCTCATTGCTCAAGGCAAACGTCCAGTAAAGGTAGCGGATTAACCACTTATAAAGCTAGTTAGGAAGGTTAAAAGATAAAAGTAGTCAGGTCATCTGTATCGACAATAAGTACTTAACGGATGCACAAAACAAAAAGATGTAAAATGTAATATCAAAAACACTAAACGTGGGGTAAGGGTATTAAAAATGCAAGGTTGTTAGAATGCATTCAAACTTACGTCATCAACTTAAAATAATTTTATATACGTAATATAATATCTGTAACATACACACATAGAAAAAGAGAAAGTGATCCAAACATAACAGTATAGTCTGAAGTCACAAGGGAAGAGAGCGAAAGAAGAAGAAAGGAACAAAAGAGAACTACAAATAAACCTCCTGTTTTGGCTGTATCCTCAGAGTGTATTCTTTATAATCTCTGAAGTGGGTCTTGAGGATTTAGTTCTTATCTCCCAGGTGATTTCTAATGTACAGTGAGATTTGAGAACCATTGTTTTGAAACATCATTCCTCTTCAGATCTGAATTCCGCCTTCTCCTGCCATATAAAATGTTTTCTTAAAGGCCATATTCTAGTCACACATGCTTCCTTCCCGCTGCAGGCAGACGGTGGGTTTGCCACTGCATAGAAAGCTCAGGGGACCAGGTCTCCTTCCTGGCGTCTGGGTGATGGGGGACCTTCACCCTCTGCTCTGACAGACGGCACCTGCGTTTGAACGGGTCACATCTAAGGGCACCTGCTGCCACAGCAGATAAAATGTGTTGGCTGCTAAATGGAGAAAATTGCTGTCCTGACACTAAGCAAATCACAAAACCTCTCTCCTGAATTCCCCATCTGCGCTGCATCTCTGGATGTGGGCTATTTACACTGAATGTACAGGGACAACTTCTAGCTCACTAATCACCGATGTCGGGGGGAAATTAACATGTGTAATTTTATTTACACAGCACAGAGTCTCAGGAAAGTCACTGGGCCTGGTGTTCAGGTCCTTTATTTGTTGTTACAAGCTGTATGACTACGAACAAGTCATTGAAACTAAATGGACAAAAGGTCTTTTACTTGCAAAAGTCAGGGGTTGGATTGGGGATTCTCTGCATTTCCTAATGGCTCTAATAATCTGTGATTTTGCGTTCAGTAAAAGACGTGTTTGTGACTTTACGGAAATCTAGAAAATGGAGTTTCTAGTATTTCTTCTAGTATGTACAGAAAAGGCTGAAACGAATCATAATTAGAGTTAAATGAGACGACCTATGTTGTCTGACCGTTATCCCATGACAACAACTGTTTGTGTAATAGTAAGTGTCAACTCTTTTAAGTACATTGTCATTTTACCTTTAAAGCAACCATGGAGGTAAAGACAGTTGTTCTCCCTATTTTGTAAACGTGCAGCCGAGCGCAGAGCTCTAATCACACGGCCACGTTGTCACAGCTCACAAGGAGCAGAGGGGGCCTTCCACCCAGACCACCCTTTAGAGCCTGTGGTCCTGACTGCCTGAGCACTGCCTCATGCCTCCTGCTTGATGGAGACAGAAGGGCACTGACTTGCAGCGATGTTACAGAAACAGCGAACGAATTTTAACTAACTGCTAGTTATGGATCATTCCATTTGAATTTCTCCTGCCTTATTTAATTAGATCTGAGCTTCATTCCTTCCTGACTGCTTAGAGCTCCAAGTGAAGCCGTGATCCAGCCAGTGCTGGCATGACTCTGCTGGTGTCAGCGCCCCTCCCACGGAGAGGAACAAGTCCCTTCACTCCAGCCTTGCCACCCTCTCCGCTTCTCCATGCCTTTTGTGTGGCTGGCAGAGTGGTCTGCCTCCTCGTGTGTTGTATTTGGCTGGCAGAACAGTTAATTCACATATTTTTAATGCCATTGAACAGGCCGTGTGCTCTCCAGCTGACCAGGTTCCACAGCTCCTTACTGCATGAAAGGAGTGCATCTCATTCATGCATTTGACGCATCCATCGTCCTGTTTGATTTTTGACCTCTGCCTGAGAAAGAAGAAATGGATTGTAATTAGCATGGTTTATTTTTTGTTTAGTGTTGGTTTGAATACACTGGGCAGCAAGTTTTCTTCCGCAGTAGTCAACGAAGTTTGTGGTGTGGAGACACGTAACTCAACCATTGGATATACAAAGGCTGCAAGACCGTCACGACCTGACTCTTAATGTTTTAGAAAGAAAGAACAAAAACTGGCAGTTTCGAGTCAAATCAGCAGCGAAAGGATATGTCTCCTGGACCATCAAATAAATACAGTTCTTCAACAAAACCGGGAACAGTTAATTCCCTGATGTGTTCAATAAAAAAGCATAATCTTGTTTAAAATGCAATAGACTAGAGAAAACTACAAAGTGGACTTGTCAGTGCAGAGAAGACATAAAATCTCTCCCTGTGTTTTTAGTACCATCTCCACAGGTTTTCAAATTTATAGTCTTTTAACTTAAACACTGCAGAGTATCATTCACAG
Source organism: Camelus ferus (assembly GCF_009834535.1). Taxonomy (NCBI): domain Eukaryota; kingdom Metazoa; phylum Chordata; class Mammalia; order Artiodactyla; family Camelidae; genus Camelus; species Camelus ferus. Next base: position 33,075,572 of record NC_045715.1, on the reverse strand, counting down.
CTTTTCAGGCCTCAGATATTAACACTGTGAGATAAAATTAGTTTTAGCTGTATATTTCCTATCGTAGTGAAAAATGCTCAGATTAGGGAAAGATATCAAGTCATATAAAGGAAGGACATTTTCAAGAACATTTAATCCTTTAGTCGTTTTTCCTGAGGAGACATTCGAGGTCATCGTGTGATGTTGCTGGGTGAGTCCCCTGGGGGCCACCACAGCACTGTGACCTGATTAGTGTGTGGGAGGCATTGGTGAGGATTGGGGTTTGCTTAATTAGCAGCGTGAGCCAGACTCCTTACTGATGAGTTTGGGATAAGGGTCATCCAGCGCCCAGGGCGCCCAGCTGTCCTCATGCCAGGGCTCTCCCACCGGCCTCTGGAGAACACCAAGGTCCCATGAGAGCTGGCTTCCTTGGGGAGAGGGGTTAGGACGGCAGCTTCTCGGGCCTGATTCTGCCATCTTCTGAGCCTCTCCTGCTCGCATGAGTTGGTCATCAGTTTCTTGGTACTTCAACAAAATTTTTATCATTCAGACAGGAACCTGTGCATAATGTTTTAGATAAGACCTAATAAGTGTGCATAATTGTCCTAAACACATATTAACCTCAAGGTAAAATATCTGGGCTTCATGAGATGGTATCTTTCTCTTCTTGAGCTCTAAGAGCTGTTAAAACCTTTGGAAAATCTCCAGTCCTCTCTTTACTTACTATTCTCTCGAAATCCTGCAAAGAGATTTCTGTCTATCTCTCGAACTATACAAAGTCCCACAGACACACACGCACTCTCAAAACTGAAGAAATCCTCACATGGAACTCTTTTGTAACCTGACCACTGCATTTTAATAAAGTCTTGAATAATAGGCCTCCACAGACTTTCCCAGTTGAAAGTTTTCTTACATAAAGAAGAAGTTTCATTCACTGAGAGTCAAAGAGTCAAAAAATAATACTTCTTTTTTTTTAAAAAATGTTTTCTAGTTTATAACAAAAATATTCACTAGACTATTACGTTTCTTATTATCTCTTCCATTTAGAAGTAAGCTTAGAAATCTATATCTCTTTTCTTTTATTCTCCTTTCGTCTCCATCTGTCAAAACCAAACTCTTCTCACTCAATGCAACAAAGCAGAAAGATGAGTTTGTTGCAAAGCTTTTGACCAGCAAACCGGGAAACTGAAGGCTGCAGGAGCAGTGAGTTCCGAGTTGCTCACAGATGACAGGATTTTTTTTTTTTTAACATTTTTTATTGATTTATAATCATTTTACAATGTTGTGTCAAATTCCAGTGTTCAGCACAATTTTTCAGTCATACATGGACATATACACACTCATTGTCACATTTTTTTCTCTGTGAGCTACCATAACATTTTGTGTATATTTCCCTGTGCTATACAGTGTAATCTTGTTTATCTATTCTACAATTTTGAAATCCCAGTCTATCCCTTCCCACCCTCCACCCCCCTGGCAACCACAAGTCTGTATTCTCTGTCTATGAGTCTATTTCTGTCCTGTATTTACACTTTGTTTTTGTTTGTTTGTTTGTTTTTGGTTTTGTTTGTTTAGATTCCACATATGAGCGATCTCATATGGTATTTTTCTTTCTCTTTCTGGCTTACTTCACTTATAATGACATTCTCCAGGAGCATCCATGTTGCTGCAAATGGCATTATGTTGTCCGTTTTTATGGCTGAGTAGTATTCCATTGTATAAATATACCACCTCTTCTTTGTCCAGTCACCTGTTGATGGACATTTAGGCTGTTTCCATGTTTTGGCTATTGTAAATAGTGCTGCTATGAACATTGGCGTGCAGGTGTCATCCTGAAGTAGGGTTCCTTCTGGATACCAGCCCAGGATTGGGATTCCTGGGTCATATGGTAAGTCTATTCCTAGTCTTTTGAGGAATCTCCACACTGTTTTCCATAGTGGCTGCACCAAACTGCATTCCCACCAGCAGTGTAGAGGGTTCCCCTTTCTCCATAGCCTCTCCAGCATTTGTCATTTGTGGATTTTTGAATGACGGCCATTCTGACTGGTGTGAGGTGATACCTCATTGTAGTTTTGATTTGCATTTCTCTGATAATTAGGGATATTGAGCATTTTTTCATGTGCCTTTTGATCATTTGATGTCTTCCTTGGAGAATTGCTTGTTTAGGTCTTCTGCCCATTTTTGGATTGGGTTGTTTATTTTTTTCTTATTGAGTTGTATGAGCTGCTTATATATTCTGGAGATCAAGCCTTTGTCGATTTCATTTGCAAAAATTTTCTCCCATTCCATAGGTTGTCTTCTTGTTTTACTTCTGGTTTCCTTTGCTGTGCAGAAGCTTGTAAGTTTCATTAGGTCCCATTTGTTTATTCTTGCTTTTATTTCTTCTAGGAGAAAATTTTTGAAATGTATGTCAGAGAATGTTTTGCCTATGTTTTCCTCTAGGAGGTTTATTGTATCTTGTCTTATGTTTAAGTCTTTGATCCATTTTGAGTTGATTTTTGTATATGGTGTAAGGGAGTGTTCTAGCTTCATTGTTTTACATGCTGCTGTCCAGTTTTCCCAACACCATTTGCTGAAGAGACTGTCTTTATTCCATTGTATATTCTTGCCTCCTTTGCAGATGACAGGATTTTTATGGGGTAAATGCAAACGTTATTTGGCTTCTTCAGCAGATTGGTTGCCTACTTATCTTCCCCTCCAAGCATTTGCATTAGGATAACAAAGTCAGAGGAAGGAGCAGGTTGAGTGATGATGTGAACAGACATGGCGTTTGGAGATTGGCTGGGGTTCGCTGATTTCTGAGTGGAGCTGTAAAGTTCCTGTAAAGTTACGTTGTTTCTTTTATGCACCTGTGTTGACTGTCTCCATTTTGTCCCTGACCTAAGTGACTCCATTTTAGTTTTGGTTCTATACTTCCAGGACATATTTTGCTTCAGAATTATTTAAAATAAAAAATTAGACATTTTGTTGCATGACACATGTCAAAAACCTAGCCATGTCCTGTCAGTCCCTAATTTAATGCCATACTTCTCATATTTCTTTCTGCAAATACTGTGTATGCAGAAGCCATGTGGAGTACTTCTCCTTATCAGAAAACCTTTGTAAAAGCAGAATGTGGATGAATGGTTTCAACCCCAAGGGGGTAAAGTGGCAGCTGCAAAATAAAAATATTCTACAAACAAAAGATGCCTCAGCAGGAAGAAGTGCCCCTGGATTCAGAGAGAATGTCTGGAAATAGTGATGATTTCTATTTTTGATAAGGAAGAAACTATACTAGCAAGTGAATAAGCTCTTGAAGAAACTAGAAGTGCATTTGTCAGCAATAAACTCAGAACTGGAAGACAAGAAAAAACAGCAGCTAAAATAAACTTCCACTATTTAAAGCCATAGTACTTACTTTAAAAATTAATTGGGCAGTGTGCCGAGAAGAATGAAATGAAAATTTCAAACAACGCTTGAGGTGATTTAAAATTAGGTTTCTATTAAATTCTTTTTCATTTGCTCTAGGACTTGATTCTCAAAGCCTTCAATCTAGATACAGAAAAGAAAAAAATATATATATATCTCTCTCACAATGTTACAGTTAAGTAATCTCAGTGATGGATTACTTTCTGTATCTAAATTTTAGGTATCTATTTCTATAATATCTATAATCTATGTCTAACATAGATATCTATATCTATAATTTCTGTATCTAAAATGTAGATCTGGGAACTGATCTGATGTGTGGAGCTAGGGCTCTGTTGATTGAAGCCTGCCTGCCTCGTGCAGTTTAAAATACACAGACGTTACTTTGCTTTTCTGGGTGTTTGCCTGTGGACTCTTCATATACGTTAGCGTAGATGGTTTTCCCATCTCCAGCAGTGACCTTTAAGAATGTTTTCTGAACTGAATTTAAACGAATCCGAAGAATAAAACATTGTCTGCATGTGATTAAAAAAATAAAAAAGCTCAGTCTTAGTTGATTACTTAAATATTTCATTTTTTTTTCAAATTAATTTAAGCTGTAAGGCTTACTAAGACCCCAGAATGACGACTCATCCAATGTTCTGGTCTTCCTCTCAGATTCCCATTTGCCGAGCTTTACTGCATGCTTCTTAGTGATCTCTGTGGTTTCTCAGAGGTCATTAATATTCTTATTTAATGCTATTACATTAAATATAATGCTTTCCCCTAATGGCCTGTGGGTGAAAATGTCATGACTAAATTCATGTAAAATTCCAGGGACCTTTTGGAAGCAGCCTGACTCACCAATTGACAGGGGCCCCGGTAGTTTTATGTAGGGTTAGGAGCAGATTGGTGACTGTTTTCCCTAGGTCATCACATTTTCCAAAGTAGATGAAATTAAGAACTAACTTACAGGACAAAATTCAACTGGTTTTAAAATTTAATATGTAAATATTAATGTAAACATTTTAAACTAATTAAAATTAGTGTTTTATCACTAATATTAATGATTTTATTGGGTTTGACTTAATATTTAATTTAATTTTGCAACTATTACAACATATCTTTGCCAACAATAGAGACACAATAGAAATTAAAGGAGCAAAATCTCTCTTGGCCCTTTTTAACCTCTATTTTGTGGATGTTTAAAGGCCCAAATTAGGTTTGGGGGAAAGATATTACTTCTCATTTTTGAAAGAATTCTTCATTTTAATAATACTGTTTATTGACCATCTCCTATGGTTCAACCAGTGTAATGGGTAATTTATATATCTTATAACTGATACCAACAGCAATACTTCAAGATAAATTTGATTATTCCTGTTTTATAAGTGACAGAACTGCAGCTAAAGTTAATTAAGTGACTTGCTATATGTCTGTCTTACTCCAAAGTCCATGCATTTTCCACTCTCTGAAGATAACTATTTAATCCTACTCAAATATGAGGAAGTTTTCACTCCATATTTGAACATACCATCTTCAGTGAACAGGCAGCAAATATCTCCCCGAATGCCAATTAAACAGATCCATTTAGCTTGTTAGCAGTTCACTTAGAACTGTTGTTTCTCTTCTCGGTTCATTTATGAAGCAATTACGTCTCTGGCAAGTGAAGGAGATGTATTGACTTAAAGGAGTGGCTTTGCCAGAATCCCACCTTTGAGTTCTTGTGCACCTAACATTGAGACTGCATTTCACTTAGTAAAACTTCCATTCTCACTTAGCAGCGTTAACATTTTTTATGTTGTTGTATTTGGCAAAGAATAATTAAAATGTACTTCTTTTCCGGGGGAAAAAAAAAAGTCATTTAAAATGTTACGTTTCACAGTGATCAAATGTGGGGAAATAAACTGATCTCACTTCAAAGTATTGAATTATTGTTTCAAGCCATTGCCACATTAACACAGGCTTGAGGAACACCTTGCTGATGTGAGCCTTGGGGCCAGCCCCCATTTGGCTACAGCTCTTGCTTCTAAGTACGCAAGCTCCAGTTCGAAGAGACAATTTTGCTTTACACTTGGACTGAAGTTTTCTAGCAAATGGATTCTTCTTATTCAGGACACATACACAAATTGCTCACTGGACGGCAGTGTTTCGAGAATGCTGGGCCTCTTGAAAAACTGCAGCAAAACTGAACAAAACAGCAGAGAGGAGTGAAAAGAGGGAAGCCCTGATGTCAGAGTGATCTGCGGGAGGGCCCGCCTGACAGAGCCTGGTGGAGAGAAAAATTCCTTGTCACCTGAATATGTGTCAGAGGAGGAGGAAGTGACCCGGCACAAAGAAAGAAGAACAAGAAGGGACATGAAGGGAATTCTATTTTAGGGGAAATGTCAAAGAGCATTGCAGCATGCTCCCACGTTGCAAAGCTTTCAGCTCCAAGACTGAGAGCTGCGTGGCATTTTTAAATAGGCCTAAAGCAATTTACATCTGCAAAATCACAACCTTAAGAATCTATTTCCATGAATGAAAAAACTAACTTGGCCTTAATGAATTAGGAGAAGAGGGAGAAGAGATACTGATGGATGTGTCAAAGCCACCAGGATCTTTCTTGGTGTCATTTGCTATTGCCCAGTTCTTTCTGAAATGTTTGTAATTTTGAGTGATGATGATGATGATGATGATGATGATGATGATGATGATGGAGGTGGTGGTGGTGATGATTTTATTGCCGCTTTTTGTTTTCTGAGCATCCTTTTTGCCCTGCACAGGATGGCCTTTAGGTGGCTGTTGGTTGCACAGGCTAGGTTCTTTTCAGATACTTACCTTTCAATCCACTACCTTAGATTTAGATCTAAAGTACTCATCCTTCAATCCATTAACTTCTAGAATTTTAGCCATGACTGAGGTCCACTCTCACATGTCACTTCTGCTTTAGGATGTTTGCAGTAAATGTATAGCTGCCTCGTGCTGGTCTTTTAAATTTGTTTCTGCCCCTTATGATCTCAGAGCAGTGGAGGAGAAATAACTACACACCGCAGCATCAGGTGCTGAGCTGTGCTCCTCCTCCAGCTCTGCGCGTGGCGTGTGTAAGTAATTGTGCCACCTCTTCTTATCAAGGGATTTCCTAACACAGCATCCATAGCGTCCACGGGTTAGTGTGAGGTTGAAACTTGGACTAAATTTGCCACCTCAGTCTTTTTTGATTGCCACCAAGTGGTCCCACCATTTACAGTCCAACCAAAACCTGAAGAGTGGAACCATGGATGTAGAAATGTAATGAAATCACAGACTCACCCCGCTTCCTGTGGTTTTTGAGGTCCCTAGGTGCACTGTCTCCCCCAGAATCCATGGTCATCTGGAAACTCATTGAATGTGACCTTATTGAGAAGTGGTCCTTGCAGATGAAATTAGGTGAGGAAATCACCCTAGGATCAGGGTGGATCTTAAATCCAGTGACTGGTGACTTTATAAGAGAAAGGAGAGGAATGTTTGGAAACAGAGACACAGACAAGAGTGCCACGTGAAGACAGAGGCAGGGATTGGGGTGACACAGCTACAAGCCACGGAACACCAAGGATTGTCCGGAGCCACTTGAAGCTGGGAAGAGGCAAGAAAGGATTCCTCCTGAGAGTCTTCAGAGGGAGCGTGACCCTGCTGACACCGTGAGTTCAGGCTTCTAGCCTCCAAAATTGTGAGGACATATTTCTGTTATTTTAAGCCACCAAAGTTGTTTAAGTTTATGCCACAAAGTGGTCCTGAGAAATGAATACACCAGGAAAGAGACAGGAACTCTCCTCAGCACCTCCTCCGCGGGTGTTTCCTCAGCACCATCCCACCAGTGGTCCGAGAAAACTACAACTGGCTTCTTTTTATGTCAAGTTTATGCTTTGGCTTGGCTGTAATTTTCACAGTTGAATTATGAAATTTGAATTGAATGAGACTCTCACAGTGAATATAAACTTGAGTTTGGTGCGTCATTTTTATTAGTCTGTTAACCTCTCACACCATTTGGATTCAATATTTATTCAGCCCTAGATTACCTGCATCTTAAAAGGCGCCCTATACTTAAACATTGTCTATAGAATAGCTGACAACTCTTTGATTAAAACTTTTTATGCTCAGGGACAATTCATTTCTTTTTGAGGTAGCTCGTACTGGCATTGCAAAGTTCTTTACTAAATTCCTCAGTGTGGAGTTAAAATGTTGCTAGCTATTAGATTTACACTTTATCCTAATTCTAGCCCACAGGCCAGCCAGATGAATTCTACTCCCTCCATAAGAACATCCTTAAATTATTAAAGTTAGCTATCTTTTCTCTCGTACCTATGTTTAACAACAGTGGTTTGCCCCTCCCCCCCTGTTTTCCTGTGAGTTAAACATGTTTACTCCCCAAACAGATGCTCAGAAAAATGAAGGTTTAATTTCTCGTACTGTTCACATCTTTGAATATTTCCCGAACAGTCTTTGTCTGTGCTAGAGCACGACCACCAGAATCGAATATGCCGCCTCTGTAAACCTTCAGGGCGTTGTCCGGCAGTGCGGGCGTTGACACACACAGGTCCGCCAGCATGCTAGATCTTCAGTTAGAGGGGGCTGAAGAGTCCCTGCACTGGGGATTCCATACAGAAAATATTCACACACAAAATATGATTAATCTCTTAAAGAAACTAATTTTGACATTTAGAAACAAATCACATATTTTAAAAGTGTTCCCTCCTTCCCATTTAGGGTAAATCTATGTATTCTGAACTTAATATTTCCCTTCCTTTGGCAAACATCCTCTCTGCTTTGTTTTGAAGTCTAAGACGGAAATGCAAACGATGCGGGTTTCCCAGCAGTTGGTTCTGTGGTGTGGTGAGCTTCAGAGTCACTTGTGCTGCAGGAGTCGGCGTGGATAGAAATTCGTGTACACGGTTACCTGACTCATATTTTCTATGACTGTCTCTCCTAGAAGATTAACTAGCACATCGACTAATTAAAAAACTCTCAGTGGAATCACAGTCTTTGCAAACAGGATGCACGCCACATATTCCACACTTAGCCTGTCATTAGTAGCTCATTTTTATACTCTAGTGGATCTTGGCAAAAAAAAAGAGACATTTCGTAGGTGATGGTTGCACTGTGTTGGGAAAAAGGGCCCACAGTGAAAATGAAATTTGTAATTGGGAAAGTGCCAGAAATTTGGAGAGAGAAAGTAAGGTGGAAAGTCAGTAACTCTGAGGGAAGGAGCAGTAGGAATATTCCAAATGGATAATAGAAGAGTGGGTGAGGAAGTTATATTGAAGTCTTTACTGGAATCCAGCTTTGCTCAGAAGATACTGACCAAGGGAGACAGACCACAGTCTTTTGCCTGGAAACCTGTCATAATTAGAAATGTTAGCATATAAGAAAAGAAGGGCATTGACCCCAAATCTACCCATATCTGTCATGCAGTAAAGTTAAATCTTCTTCTTCTTCTTATTTTTTGCCATTCATGGGGAAAAATAACTCTTGGGGTAAAAATGCTAATGGGAGAGCAGATTTACATGAATGGCAGTGAAAATTCAAAGACACTAAATTATAAGATAGATGAAAAAAATTCTAGAAGCTTCTAGAGACTTCACCAACGGTTCTAAGATAACACTTCAGTTCAGACTATTTTTAAACATTTAGGTGAAAGAGAAGCAGGTGCAAAATGAAACCTCATTTGGTACACGGATTTATTCTTCTATCTTCAGCCGGGTTCTCCCTAACTAGGAGATGCTTTCCTTGAAGGCTGGTATAAGAATATGTCTTGCCAGTGCTTAGATGAGGTCATCCAAGCAGAAGACGCTGTGCGTGTGTTGTTCAGGATGAACTTAAGATGGGCCCTCTGTGACTGTCAGGGCCGTGCACCAGTTTCACCCAGAGCTAGTGAACTCAACTTCTCCCCCGGCATCTTGTCAGTGAAGCGTATATGAGCCACAAGAATTAAAACTAACCTTGGGGAACTGGCATTGGAAAAAAGATCAAGTCCTTTAGCTAAATTTATAAATTCTTAATAGTGGAAATTTGAGTATCAGCAAAAATTAAGGTAGGAAAAATGAAAGAAAACTTAGTGTAGGCAGTCACCCTACATTATGAAGAATACGGTTCCAAATTATAAATATTTTAGAGTTACTTAATAATTTTTTTTTTTTACAAAAATCGCCTGTTGCTTTCACCATACTGTACTGGCCCCCAGGAACGTGTCAGTTCCCTACAACATGCCAGCGATGGTTTGGATGATTAACAAATAAATGTACATTAAAAATAGCAAAGTAAGTAAAGCTAGCATTTTTTTTTCAGAATCACTAGTCTCAGTCGTGCGATTCCCCTAGGGTGATAATTTGGAGGCTTTTGAACTTGATGAGACCAATTTGAGCCAATTCCATTGGACAGAATATTAGATCCTCTAGGTTGGCCAGAAGGGACACATCTTGTATAAGACGGAATATTCAGGTTATAAATTAATTTTAACCATGTCTGTAAGATTTCTTTGGCTAGAATACTCTGAACACTTTAAAATTAATGCTTTGAGTTTATTTCTTTTTTAAATTTGAAAGTTGGGAGAGGTTTAGATATGTGTTTGGCAGTGGGGTGTGCCTGCCTAGACAAAATATCATAGAGAAAATTCTTTTCTATTTAGAAATGACTGGAGAGAGAAATTAAAATTGCAGAATTCATTTTAGTGCATTAACACATTTAAATTCACGGTTTCCTCTTTTAGCCTGTACTCTCTAAAATATACTAAGACTCCCTTACTTGGTGTGGCCGCCTAACATGATAATCCAGTGTATGACTTACACGGGCTGGCCCTCCCCTCCCGGTACTGGAAGGGTAGTGACATTTCTCCAAGTTGCTGAAATTAAAAATGACCAGGACTCCGTGTTCTGAAAAGCAAAATTTCATTTCATTTTCATCTGTCCTCTCGCCTTCAGAGCCTCAAGTGCCAAATGAACACATGTCACTGGCTTGTTTCGGGTGCTGAGGGACGTCAGGGCTCAGCCTGACCTCCTCGATGTCTTATTTTAGTGAATAATGGTGTCACTCATCTTACAGTCTATAAATTGGGAGCTTGGGATCATCTTTATTGTTTACTATACCTTCCTTATTATTCCGTATACCCACCTGGGCTCAGGTTCTGTTCAGTTTGCCTCAAATCTGTCTTTAGGATCCTGCTCTTCGTGCCCCTGCTGCTTGCTTAGTTCACACCTTTTTGTGAATTAGCGTCTGCTGAGTGACCGCTGTGTGTCAGACACTAGGGAGAACAGGAAGTCCAAGGAAACAAAAGATGACCAAAAAAGTTAAAAATCCGTCATCTTCATCATCAGCCCATTGTTTTTATATGAAGAGATGGAGGCTCAGAGTTGTTAAGTAATTCAAGATAAAACTAAGTACTAAAACCTGTGAGTCTCTCAGGATAGATGAGGTTTTCCTGCAGGGACAAACACCCAGATCTCTGATGGACCACAGACAGCAGGCTAGGGTTCCAGGCTTACTTCTGCTGCCCAGTAGGTTTGAGAACCTCGACAGGACTCTTATCCAGCCTGGTTTCAACAATTTCCTTCTCAGTAAGGACATTTTCTGGGACAAGAGGTTGGCAGGATGAACATTGTCAGAGCATTTTTGAAAGGAAAAAGGTTGATTAAAGATTTCTGGACTCTTGACTGATCGCCAGAAGGATGGGGTCATTAGTTTCCCTGAACACATTTAATCTTCGTAAAGTCTGTCAGATAATTTCTTAAGAAACTTACCTGCCAAGAAAGAGGTTGTCAATTACATTAAGCAGAAAGTTCTGTCCCAGATCAAATTTGGGACAATTTCTTTTTTTCTTATAACCATTATTTATAGATTTTCTGTCACATTAATATTTTGAAAGTAGAGAGTTACTTTTATTGCCTCGAATTTCAAAAGTAGACAAAATATAAGGAAAAACTGAACACTAATATTTTGACTTTAAACCAGTTAAAATAAAGGTACAGAGAAGAAGCACAGACCAAAAAAAACCCAAAAAACAAAAAACAAAAAACAAACCTCCCTGCCTGGATCTCCCCATTTTTGGAGAAACCGCTTCCCTGGCTCTTTGCAAATTCAATTTGTTTGTCAGCTGCAGCAATCAAACCTTTAGTCATCAGTCTTGGTCCAAGCTAGTTCTGCTTCTAAAGGGCGATTTCTTATTTTGAAATCACAAAGGGATTTGTCAGCAGAGGCTGAGACAAAGGCTACAAGGAGAAGGAGGCATATTTGCTGCATTTACCTCATGGGCTATCATTGTTTTCTAATTTTTTCGTTCATAAATCTAGTTTCCTTTCTTATCTAGAATCCAAACTGCATACGTTTTTTAAGGCCACTGCATCCTGGGGAAATAGAATTTTTAGGTGTAAATGAGAGGCGTTTGGGGCTCCAAGTCCTCACCAGGGAAACTAATGTAACCCAAGCCTCCTCCTCCCCCTCAGCCAGTGTCCCTAACTTCCCACCGCGAGGGGACGTCAGCGTTCTTCACAAAGGTTCTGGCTGCTGGTCTCTTGACTTGCCACTTTGTGGCTTTAGCTCAAGAAATGTTATCAATTCTTTTTTCATTAAATAAAAAGCTCCTTGCAGAGTCCACAACATGGCCACTTCTCTTTAAGTCACATGTGCTTTCTTCTGAGATCCTCAGCTCTCGAGCCTTCACCTTGCCAGGGGGCTTCTGGGTTGCAGGCTGGAGGTGTTTCTACCTCTGCCCCAGCTCTCTGCCACACTCTTTCTCAGACCAGAAAGCAGTTCTGCACCCAAAGTCTCCTGATTTTGCATAACTTGGCGCGACTCCACCACATACACATGCACATCCCATCCTTTAATTTCTCTTGAATCACTGGGATAAGAAAAACTTGCCTTCCCCCCGCTTTCATAGAACAGATATATCCGAGCATAGATATGGACACAAACAGATCTTGTGTGCGTGTATAACACGGAGAAAGCTTTTTTACACTAGCACCATCTGTGCCCTTGTTCAACCAGCCTAACATTTTACTGCTCAACATGCATGTCTGTAAAGTGTCACAAGCAATCATTTCCTTCACTGTTCTGTGGATGAGCCTGTAGTGAATGAATAGTATAAAAATTCCAAGGCCTTTTATGCCCTGAAGCACCTCTAGACCCACGCACATCTCCTGACCTCCCAGGTACGGGAGGATTCTTGGGACCGCAGCATGGAACCAGCTGCTCCGAAGAGCCTCCTGGAAGAATCCAGAGCCTTCAAAGAGCCTTTAGGAGGAAGCTCCCCAAGTCCTACCTTCTACAGTTGTAGGTCCCTGCAGGCAAACTACAGGTCGCACTGCCAGACTCTTTGAAATAGTTGAAGAAAGCCAAAGAATGATCTTAGCCTTAGTAGCAGAAATACATTTAAAATAGAGTGGATACACCTCTCTGGGTTGCCAGATGGGCTTCAGAAAATAAAAAGAAACAGCTAATAAAATCTTGTCCAACGAATACAATAAGAAAATGCATGTATCTGGGTGTCAAGATTTTATCCTCCCCCTCTCCCTCCTCCGAACCCCCTGTGCTGTTTTGAGAAGAAATGGCTCCTGATTAGTGGCGTGTCCTTGTTTGGACGGGGGATGGAATAGGTGGTGGGTGTGCAAGTTTGCTGAATTTTTCTGCATAATTAAGTGAGGGACCAAGTGCAGTCTGGGGAAGCAGGAGAAAGCAGAAGCCTGGAAAATGGTGCAGGAGGAGGGGCTGCATGGGGGGAAAAGGGGAGATTAATCCTATAGACAGTCTTCTGGGACTGGAGGATTTTGGACTAGCCATGCTTGTTTTGAGAAATTTGCTGTAGGGTGGGTAATGTAAACGTCTTCCAAAGTTACTGCAGTCTTTTCAATGAAATTTGCGTAGCTCACTGAGCTTTGAGTAGATTATTTCTGGGTGATGTGAATGTGGTCTGAGTTCTCTCACAAGAGCCAAGTGGGGGAAAGGAGCGCCCACTTAGAGATAGATTTTTATGTGGGAAATGAACTGATAGAAATTTACATCACATCTTTTATTTTTATTACAACATCCATTTGAACATATTTTTTGCTTCTAATGAAATCAAATATGTACGCTAGCAGCCACTTAAGATTCACTTCTAAAGTATTCTGTCTCGTGTGCTAACTTTTCCATAAATTATTCATCACACCAGCATTTGCCAAAATACATTTTTGAAGACGGAACCAATTTTAACAAATTGGGAGCAGAACTGGTTTTGCTCAGGACTAGTTATCTGATAATGCTATTTTGCCAAAAATAACTAGCAGGACTTAATATTTTTGAAAAGATACAGGATATATCTAGGAAAATGGCCAATTAAATTAGAATTGTGAAGGAAGACACATGTGTGCCTGAGTATAGAATTTACAGTGTAATTAAGTCCATATGCATTTTATGGTCTAAATAGTATTATTATTATTTTATAGTTGAAGCAACTGAGGTTCAAAGAGCCTGAGAGTGTTTGCCCAAGGTCACAGAGCTCATCAGCCTCTGCCAAACTCTCCAAGACTCTAGACAAATTGGAAAAAGTTACTCTTTCTTGATACCTGCAGGCTGAATGTTGGCTGGATTTCAGCCACCCCCCACCCCAGGCCCGGCATCTTTGCTCACGGCAAACATTGTTCAACTTTACTTGGCTGCCCTAGGCTGCTGGAGACCCCTGCTATGTTTGCCCTTCGCCCAAGAGAAGGTGAAATCTATTTATAACTAATTATTTTGGGCACAAGTACAGACGCCAAATCATTTTTGTGTTTTAACCTCTAAACAAGTGCCAGTATTTCTTAAATAATGATGATGACTTTGTGGAGCCAAAACTGATCTCATAGGAAGCAGCCAGTGTCTTAATAAAAAGTGAGACTCAATGCGTGATAAGACACAAATGTGTGTGAACTGGAGAACTGCATCACCAGTGAGTTAGAGAAATCTTTTCTGAAATACCTTCTGGGCAAATGTGCTTTGCCTCACCATCAAAACCTCGCCTCCCCGGAGAAGCCAAGTTATGTTAAGCGAGGGTTAATACTCTATTTCATGATCATCTGAACTGTCATGAAAATGGAAAGATGGAGTTATTTTGGGTGATTTCTCTTTTTTGACATAAGTGGATACAAATTTAATTTCACAAAAGTGTAGTTTGTATAAGCATTTCCTTTTCTATAATAATCCAGCCCGAGTAGGGATAAAGCCTTTAATGTAAATGAATTCCCCTTATAGCTGAAACTTTCCATTTTAAAACTGACACTTAAAATCTTTCTAAAATATGTTACACCTTAGCGTATTTTGTAAGAGGATGTCAGGAAAGCAAGGTGATATAAATACAAAGATTAGAGGTCGTGACTTCAAAAAGAACTTTTGTTTTGCTTTGCTTTGTTATGTTTTGTTTTTGGCAATGGGGTGATTGTTTTGTTTGCCTTAAATTATATTCTTTATTAACTTCCATTTCCTCCTCCAAGAAGGGGCTTCATTCACCTCACTCACTATTTCTTGTGATCGCTGCTTCTGTGTCATAAAAGTAGTAATATCACTAAATCTTGCCTATTAAACCAGCCGCACACGTTCCCCAGGACTCAGACTGCCAGGGAACAGGCTCTTTACTCAGGCAAACCCCAAAGGGAGTTTCTCCTTGTTCAGGGGGAGTGAGAGGGCGTTTATTGTTACAGGGGAAAAAACAACAGAACCAAAAGCCAGTTTCAGGCAGGGGTTGGGGCGAGTAGGAGGGGAGGGCTGTTGGAAAGTGGTGTGGGTCTTCTGGGCTTGCAGGCTGGGGACCCGTGCCTCCCACATCACTCAGCTTGTGAGGATGAGTGGGGATGTGCACACACCCACCCACACACACCCACCCACACACACACACACATGAAGTAATGATATCGTTTACCTTACGAGATTACTGCGAGGAATACATGAGATTATGTACAGGTACCATTTGCCGTCCAGCTAGCTGTGACGTCATCATTATTACTATTACACAGCATGATTATTGAAAGTCAGAATTTCAGCTCCATTGGTTACATGACCTTAAAGAAGTCACGTATCTCCAGTTGGCACGTTCATTCATGTCAAGCCCTCGCTCAGCCTTCTAGATGCTGCCATCAATCAGAGCCAACTTTCCAAAACAAGAAGCCTCACATTCCCTAGTAGAGTCACCTTAGAATAGCTCCCCGCTGTCGGCAAAGCTAAGTTCAAGCTCGGTAGCAGGGCCCACAGCGAGGACCTTGCATTTCATTCCTCCAGTCCCAGCCCAGCGTCTGTAACTTGTCAACATCTCAGCACCTGTGGCCTCAGCCACTCCAGTGAATTCCTTGCTACTCACCCCCACGTACACCTGTCCTCCTTTGGGGCCAGTCTCCACGTGAAAACCAAAGCTTTCTTTTTTTGGAATCATGTTTTTCCTTGTTTAAATCTATCTGCAGTCTTTTTCATTGTGATTTTCACAGCATACGACGTCCTAAAAAGTCTGCCACTGTCTCAGCGCTGGTCTTGGTTTCTCTCTCTGTCCCTTGTCCTTTCACTCCACACATTTACGTCCCACGCGCGATGCGCCGGTCCCTCTCGGCGTACAGAGGAGGAGGAAGCAGTGCAGATCTCCGCTGTCACAGGGGGAGAGACAGAGTCGTGCTGTGTCAGAAGAGACTACACAGGACAGGAAAATAAGGTTTTCAAGGGGATTGGTGAGTGCTGGGAGGGTGTAATTTTAAATTAGGTCGTCAAAGAAGACTTTCCCATTTAAGCCAAGACCTGAATGAGAGGAGGCCGTGAGCCACAGTCCACGGTGGGCAGAGCGCTCAGACAGAGAGAAGTGGGCTGAAGCTCTGGGAACTCTTACCCCAGTAAATTCTGTTTATACTGAATGTCTTTCACTTTCTAGATTTTTCTGTGCACTTGTATTGCCTTCTGCTCCCTTAAATTTAACACCCGCTTCTCCATACTCACTCTATATCTGACTTAGACTTTCCCTTCAGGTCTTAAACACCGTGTTCTCAGAGAATAACTTCCTTGATCCCCAAGGTCTCTCGTGCCCCATTGTCATTCACTGACAAGGCACCTTGTCATTTCCTTCCCACGTCTCCTCGCCTTCGGAGGCTCATTGCCCACCTGCCTGGCTGGGCTGCTGGAGGGTGAAGCCTGGGTCTCTGTCATTGCACCAGCCCCCCTCCACCACCTTGGAGAGTTCCAGGTACCTATTGGCAATTCAGTGTCTATTTCATGAATGAACAAATAGTGTGTGAATGCCCTTGATCATAATTTCATAGCCTAATTTATGTGACCTTGGGCAAGGGGAGAAGATTGTTCCTGAGTCTCGGATTCCTCATTTGAAATATGGGGCAAGAACAAGTGCCTGTTTGCTTTGTAGATAAAATTGAAGGAAGGAGAAAAGAGAGAGGAGAGAGAGAGAGAGGCATGGAGGAAGGAAGGAAGCAAGCAAGCAAGCAAGCAAGCAAAAAAAAAAAAAAAACCTTTGAAAGCTTTCAAGAACTAACAAATATAATGTGCTATTACTTGGAGTGAGGAACAGAGTCAACAGTTAACATTATTAACACACAGGGACTCATTAAGCACAGGAAATGATTTGTCCCAGATCAGCCTCTATTTATTCTTTTCAGAGAGAGAGGAACAGGACATATTAATAGTGAATCCAGCTCTGTTGAGGCCAGTCCTCTGGAAAGGGGGAGAAACGCCTACGTGTGATTTAGGGCTGCATAGTACTTGCAAATACATTAGTAAATGGAAAGCTTCATCGGGAGAGCCCATGAAGGAATCAGCGGAAAACCACCAGCTGCTGGAGGGCTCCAATCCCACGTACTACTGATTCCTTGCCCTCCCCTTTCTAGTTTTCCAAAACACAGAAGTGTTAAGTCCATGTCCGTCTTTGTAATTTGCTCCCCAAATAATTTTTCCAACCTTCTGAAACCTGCTTCTATTCTGTTTTTATTTCATTTTGTTTCTTTTTTATAAATTGTTTTGGAAAGTATTTTAAAATGGTTTTCAGAAACATTAACATTTTATATAGACATTTTTCACTTTAGGTAAAGGTCAAGACAACTTGGGCAAATGCTGTGTTGAATATGAGAGTGACTGAACTGGACTATGGAGCAATGTATCAAACCACAGAAGGTCAAAGCTCTAAACTTTAGATAACATGCAATGTGGGTTATAATTAAAATACTTTAAATTTGTAGAGAGCTTTACTAAATAATTGCACTTATATGATCTTGTTTGACCATCAAAATGATGGATTCGATATTCTCATACTCTTTTACAAACTTGAAGACTGAAGCTTCGAGAATTAAAAAAAAAAAAAGAAAAGAAAAGAGTGGAAACTATTGTACACTCCCACACAACCGCCCTGGGACGTAACTAAAGCTTCTTTGACTGAAGTCCAGGTGAACGAGCTCTCTCGGCCAAACCAGCCTTTTGGCAACATCCCCCTCATCACTATGTATTTCTGGTGCTGCTGCTTTCCCTTCCAACCTTTCTCACACACTTACACATCAGTCTGCTGAGCCCAGTATATCTAGAGTTATGTTTGGAAACAAAGGTGGCGACTGGTGCTTTAGATGTGTGGCAGTGCTGCATCCTATCTCCCACCCCGACGCCGTCCTGATGGCGGAGGGACAGTCAAGCGTGACCTGATGGTCTCTAACAAGTTGATCGCAGTTTCTTTCCAGGTTGAGGGACCAGCCTGCCACTGCCTGGTTCTGCATAGTTTTCACCATCTGGGCATTTACACGGAATGGAGTACTCACCCCAGGCTGAATTTTCATGTACGGGAACATAGCATTAAGATGCTGAAACATTTAGACACCAAAGAGTAGATGAGCTAGCAAAGGGGGCATAAAAAACTTTCTTAAATGACAGTTGAAATGCTGGCAATTTTCTAAGCCCTCATAGGCTTGCCACCCTTTGGCATTATCCTTAAAAATGTAGATACTTGGAACAATAAATTACTAAACCATTCAATATGCCGACCAGCAGCATATCTATTAAATTTTTTTCTTTCTGCCTCATTTGACTTTCAGATTTTATGCTTACTAAGCATAGGAAGGCCTGTTCGGATGAGTTACGGGTTCCTGGGGTGAGAGGAGAAAAGGCCAGAGGGAGAGTCCTTAGAGCTAGACAGACTCTTAGAAGCGTTTTCTTAGCCCAAAGCACTCCTTTTATACAGGTAGGAATAGGGATCTCTTGAAGGTGAAGTGCCTTTTGCAGCCACTCGTCAAGGGGCGGCATGAGATTGGAGCCAAACTCTCACTATGTTGCTTCTCCACCATCTGTTGCTTCGGCGCAGATAACATGTTTGACGAGGGCTGAGTCTCTGGGGCGTAACCATGTGGGTCAGGCCCTGTGGGGTGTATATTTTGATCCTATTTTGATGGCGGATATTTAGGAGTCTGATAAAAGCCAGAGACACACTTCTTAGAATTTTGTATAAATACGTATTAACACAATCTGGTAGTCAGTCTCATGGCATCATCAACAACCCAAAACTTATCCTTGGGTCCACATAAGTTAAGAATATCTGTTTAGAGAAATTGTTTCAACAGATCAACAGGTGACTCATGTCACCAAAGGTAAAAGTTCTTTTAAACATTTTTTTTTCCCTCCAATTCTTCTAACCTCTCAAAGTGTTTTTGCAACCAAAATAGTTTTGTGGGATTCAGTCATGCTAACTCTTAACTCTGCTGAGCTGGAGAGTAGAAAGCTAGGAGAGCATTTGTCCATATGAGGTGATGAAGTTTGCTTGTGTATATGATGTCACTTTGGGAACTACAAACTGCTGAAGACAATATATTTAAGCAGAGAAAGTATTGTTCTATGAGGCTGTAAATTAAATTCTTAAAGATAAATAATATAATTTATAAATATATATGTTAGAATATATAATATATATCACATCTATCTAAATATGCAGTGTAGTATATGCAATGTGTTATATATACTTATAAACTATGTTTATACAATATTTATTTATTATATATACATTATACTTAAATTATATATAATATAAATTAAATCCTTAAAAATATATTTATAAATTATATCATTTGCTTACAAATGATATCCCGTTAAGGAGCATGACTTGGTTTTGATAATCAATAACATGAGAAGAAAGTTTTTACCTACTTCTTTCAGTTTCCCTGGACGTTTGATCATTGCCAGCATATTTTTCCTTTTGCTGCTAATTCTTGCTTTCTCTGACCCTGTTTTACACTATATACCTGTCTTTCTATTGCAGCCTAAAAATCTTTATATACATTTTCATTTTTGACTCCTTTTCCATCTGCTCAGCACATGTGTGACTCTCCCACAATTCCTAGTTTTTTGACCTCCTCCTTTTATACTTTTTTTTTTCCTTTTATAACAACGACAGTTGACTAGAGCTGTCACTGACTTGACTTTAGGTAGTTACAATTTCTTTTTCACAAAAACCTGAATTTAATGAAAACGTCTATTTTTCCCTATCCCCAAAATATTGCTAGGGAAGAGAGGCTCACATTCTCAAATGTGAATGTGCTTGTTAAAATTCACAAATGGAGAGCGGGCGTTCTGTGCACAGGGCAGTGCTGTGAGATTTGTCCCCTGGAGGAGACACAATTCTCTGGCTTAGTTCCTGATGTCAAATGAGAGTGTGGATGCTCAGGTTTCATCTGTCCTTAAATTACTTTTAAAGATTTGTGCAGTTTCTTGGGGGAAGCAATAAAAATTGATATTTAGGAATTAGAAAAAGTCCTTCATTTCTGGGAGGGAAAATCGCCCTGATTAATTTAGTGACTCTTTTTGAGAAAACGTATACCTGGCTCCTGTACTAGTTTGGGTTTGGCCTCGCTTTCCTTTCTTCTGACTTCTGCTTCCTCTCTCCGTGAACTCCAGGAGCCTGTGGCTAATGTGCTGCTCCCATGGTTTCGGTTTGTTCAGACAGCAGCCCTTCCCCCATCCCTGCCCTAGCTGCCCGAGTGGGTACTCATTTCCTCAGGGTTACTTGTCTCTCCTGGGGGGACATGGGAAGTGCAGACAGAGAGTATAAACCTTAAAAATAAAACACAAGATTTAAAGGAAGTCAGAAAAAAATGTGAATGAATACTAGCCTGTATAAAGTGTTATTAATCCTCTGTGGATTTCCATTTAAATTACAGTCTTGTGAATACTGACTCCTTCTTATCACTAGACTCTTTAAGTCTTTGGTTTATCTCTCCTTTATTCCCCCCCCCCGCTGTGGGCTTACAGTTTCTTTGGAAGTATAGGGAGATAATTACTCAGTTGACCTGAGATAACATTGTATAGAAGGAGCTGGCCATGAAGAAGCGGGGAATCTTCAGGAGCTGGTAGGCTTCCTGGGAATTCAGGGAAGATTTTTAGAGCTAACTAATTTGGGAATGGAACATGCAGGCAAAATTTTGTTGTGCCTCCATGTTGCTTACAGTGAGGAAAGCTGTTGATCTCTTCAGTGATGGGCGCTTGGCTCTTCGTGGGATCTCTTTTGTCTGTATCCCCTGTAGCGGGTCCCTCAGCTGCTCCACAGGTCAGCATAAGGACAGTCAGGACAAAAGCCATTTAACGACACTCTCATCGTCCAGTCTTTGTGAGTCCGTATTTTCTAAACAGTGCAGCAGATTTAATTACTAATATACACGGACGTAAAGTTCTTTCCTTTTTATTTGCTTAGCTTTTAAATTTCTATTATCCATCTTTTCTAAATGCTGAAACAAATCAATTTGATATTATTTTCCCCAAATAATGAAATACATCAGATAATCTAAAACCCCCATTTTCCCTGTATTATACCAACCAGGGCCCTCTCCCTTCCCCTTCTCAGATCTGAATTGGCTTCACTGAAGAACTATTTAAAGAGGCCTGGTATTATGTAGGTACTCAAAACCTCCAGAATAATAATGCTTCTAAATGTTTTTCAAATGTTTTTCATTTCTTCCATTTTTTAAGCAAAATTTATTTGACCACATATCTGTTATACACATTTCACATGGCATTCAAAATACCATATCCAAAATAAACCATTTTTAAAAGAATGTTTTAATATGACAAAGCTTCAAGCTATCTAGGATAGCAGTTTCAAGAACTGTAAAGAGAAACAGAGAAATCCACAAATTATAGTCAGAAATTTTAATATCGTTCTCGCAACAATCGATGGAATCAGTACAAAGAAAATGAAGATTTAAGAAATACGAATATATTGTACTTCATGACAATCTGTAGGCGTTACTGACCCCAAATTACCTAAGGCAAGAGACGAAAAAGGAGAGGGGTACTTTTGGCACGGAAGCCATGGAGATGCTCAGTGCGAGCCGGAGGCAGGTTAATAGTTATGCTTATGAAATCATCCATCCTCACTGCTGTCCTGTTTTGTGCTCTGGGGCCTGCTGTTTATATGGCCTAAGATTCCTTTCCCTTTTTCTGACCGTCTAACGCTCAAGTATGATTTATGATTCAGCTCAGTGGTGATCTCCTCTTAGAGGACCTCACTTATCCTCCAGGGTTAGATTAACCCCTCTGCCCTGTATCCTTCCTATTCTCCAGCACTTTTTTTGTAACCTTATTTTAAGATTTGTTTTTCTCCCACTATATCTGCTTAAATCACCCAAATACCATCTGAAGAAAACACTTTTGATGAATGTTATTTATATGCAGTTTCAAAGTAAAAAACCACTGCATAATGAAATGTCAGTATTTTACATTTTCTAAAGCTTATTTTAAGAAATGTAAGTAAAACGGCATTAATTGAACAGATATATTTAACTAAAGCTTTAATATGAATCACATCAAAACAATAAAACTTTAATTAACATTAAAAACATTAAAACTTTAATGTTTTTCCTTTTAAAATACAGGTTTCTCAAAATAGCTTAGGGCAAACACCAGCTCACAGCACAACACATTTCCAGGGAGTCTGAATCTCAGGGAAACTGAAACTGCCTCTTTGTAGAATTTAAGAGAAATTCATTTTGACCTGCTTAAAGGTATGCTATTGTTTTTAAAAATCCTCTGCTAAACACTGTAATTTTCCCCCCTCCCTTCATTACTGAAGCTGTGTGGAATTCACTCTCGCAGGCAGGCTGAGGACAGCCCAGTGTCTCCGCCAAGGTGAACGGCATGGTGGACACAGCCACCCACCATCGGGGCAGGACTTGCTCTCTGGGAAGCTGGCTTCCCAGCCAGGGCTAGAAAACGTCAGGCAGGCAGACACCAGCCCTGTGTTAAGTGGTAAACTGCACGGCCAACTGAGGGACATGGAACAGTAGCTATAGAATGAATGGAAAGGACAATGGTTGAGCTGACATATTTTGGAGAGATTTAGATCCTCCAAAGGCATCAGAGGTGAGAAAGGGAGCTGGAGCACATAGTGTGTCATTTTTTGATGTCTTTAAAAAGGGGGGAAGTGTGACTACCCTTGATTGTCTTTCTTCAGATACAACTTCAGTAAAATAGCACAAAGTCATTCCTCAGACCTTTACTTTCACTCCGTAATTTTCAGCATCATCAAATAAAAGGACCATATTTAAAAGGAGAAAGGTTATAGATTACTCACAGAATTTAAAATCAACAATATTTCAAGAATTTATATAATATGTCCCATTCTAAAGAATGTGGGTCTCCACTATAATTTTTAAGATGTGACTTAATCCTTATAGAATGGTTTATAAAACTGTGTATGATCTTGTGTTATAATTCTAAAGAGTAAAAATTGCAATAAACTTGTTGGAAATTCATATGCTGCTATCCACTGCTAATGTCTATGGAAATTCTGCATTCTAATTAGACCAAGGGTTTTTGACCTCAAAACTATTGACATTTTGGTCTGGCTGTTCTCTGCTGTGCAAGTGTTCTGCTCATTGTAGGACGGTTAACGGCATCTCCAGCCTCCACACACCATATGCTAGAAGCGTCCTACAGTTGTTACAGTAAAAAATACGCCAGAAATTGCTAAATGTCCCATGGAGGTAAAATCACCCCCATTCAGAAATGAAAATGAGGTTTCCCTAGGCGGGGAGACACACAGCTGTTTGAGGTGCCGAAAAGAGCTTTTTACTGAAACAAAACTGACTTTGAATCCCAGGTTTATCCTTTCATACCTCTGTGAATTTAATGAATTTATGTAATCTCTTAAGAGCCTCATTTTCCTTCCTGAAATTTATGAATAATAAAAGCTAAAATAAATTTCATATAAAATGCACTGTAAGTAAGCAACATCTTAAAGGCTCCATTGGTTTTATATTTAGCAATATTTATCTTAATTAGCATGCATGCTGACACTAAAATACTTTAGTTGCATTTCAAATAATAGCTTTATTGTATACATTCATTTCCACTCCCACCAGTTACCCAATTAAAATGATTTTTGAAAGGGATTTTTCTATAGCAAAAAGGGAATGAAAGAGGTAAGTAGTAGACAAAGAATTTCAACTAATATCTGAGGGGCTATAAATGAATCGGGGGAGTGATGACTAATGAAAATTGAATGCATTCCTCATGGAAGGAAGTTTTCAAAACCTGTTAGTTAAGAAGCATCACCCATACACTTATTTCTCACAATTATTTGCATTTGTTGCTTTGTCTTTAAACATGAAACAAAGCTTATTGATATTTAGAAATGTCTGAAAAGGGGGAAAAAGGAAATAAAACACACTTTAAAATTATCATAAAGTAAATTCAGTTACATAAAACAATTTGAAAAATTGGTATTTACAGAGATTTTAATCTACTTTGTACATAAAACAAGAAAATAATATAATTAAAAGGAAGAACTAGTTAACAATAAAAAACTTCAAAATTTAAAAATTGATTTCTGAAATTAAAAAGAAAATTGTGTAAGGGTAAGAAGACAAAGTTGAGAAAGTCTCCAAGAAAGAACAAAAAGTCAGAGATTGAAAATAGCGAGGAGCAGCAGAGACACTGAGGAGTAATGCGAATTCCCATCATCCGATTAAAGACAAAGCAGAAAGCAGAGGCCAGTACCCCATGGCTTAACGCATACAGATGAATTATTTTATAACTGAAATCGCGAGACTTCAATTATTCAGCAAATGGGGCAGTGCTTACTTAGATATGTCCCTGTGAAAACTGGAGGAAAATGAGAGCATTCCGTAAGGCTCCAAAGAGGAAAGAAGAAGAAAAAAAACAACCCCAAAATAGAAGACACTTGACAGAGGAACAAGAAACAAATTTTTGTAAGACTCAGTAGCAAGAATCAAAACTAAAAGACAATGAAGTGGGTCTTTTGGATTTCTGGTGGCAAATGGTCTCAGCATCTACACTAGTTAAGCTTTCCTACATGAATGAGGGCTGGCAACAGGTATTTTGCGTATTTAATTACTGAAATAATGGATTCTCCACAATCCTTTTCTTTAGGAAGTTGCCTGCAGGGTAAATTTGGGAGGAGATTTGAGAGGAACTTTAGAAACCTAAGTAGCTGGGAGCTACAAAAAATTGAATGAAAATAAAAATGTAACAAAGGTAACCTATAACGAACCTAAAAGCATTAATATTACCATTTGCAAGAAAAATGGAGGGAAACTGGTGATAGTATCATGAGCGAACAACACTCTAAATAGTCGTGGGAGGAAGACAATACTTGACTAAAATTGAAAAATCTAGAAAAGATGATACAAATCCTATTATGAAATACTGAAGTTGACGTCTGAAGAAATATTTAAAATAAAAAGTATTTAGCTTAAGGGAATAAAACCGTAGATAAGGAAAGGTATGGAGGGAAAATATTGTTTTTCATTACAAGTCATTTTGTAGCATTTTAATATTTTTATGCATGATCATACTTACAGTGTCATGTTCTCCAAATAAAGACATGGAATTAAATAACCCCCCCAAATAGAATTTACCTGTAATCATTTCTGAATCCAAATGTGACTATGAATTAGGGGATTTGTAGCCCTTCAAATACAGAAGCAATACCATCCTTCAGCACAAGCCAACCTTGATGCACACATAGTTTTAATTTATTTTTATCTGTCTGTATGTCTGTCTCTCCATCTTTACCGTCCTCTCTTCTTCCAGTCTCACCTTGCTGTCTTTACTTGCTCTTCACTCTTCGCTCCATTTCGTTAACTTATGATGTAATATGAAAGCCTTAGGAGGCATTCAATGCCTCTTATATACCCACTGCAGAAAGAAAGAAAGAAGGCAACTCTTGTGACTTCCCTTGTTGTAGGGAAAGGGTGAATGCAGGGTCAGATATAGAAGGTGAGGGTGTCAAAGGAATTAGGCAGCAATAATAATAGTTAACATTCATTAATGTCAAATAAATGCAGGGCACTTCATAACCCAAATCTCATTTGACTCTAAAGATAAGATCTTAAGGATTTAAGAGCTCTGTTTCATAGACAAATGCACTAAGATTGTGGATGTTAAGATACTATATCTGTCAAACTGTGGAGCTTGGATGTGAACGTGGTCCTATTTGAAACCAAAGATCATAGTCTTTTCTCTCTACCAAATCGTTTAAAAAAAAAGAAGTTACATTTCTGGTTTTATCATATGATTCTTATTTGTTGATTCCCCTTAAGGTTTAAGCAGGCACCTCATTAAAAACAAAATACAACAAAACAAAACGTAACAGGTCCTGAGCCATTGCGGTCAATACCGTCCTTAGCCGCTGACCTTGGTTTAAATTCTCATGGCGCGCTCCATGTAGATGCTGGTTCTTTGGTCCCACCAGATTCTAGACCTGATCACCTTGCTTCCCTAATTTCATTTGTTAGGCTGGCGATGTAAAGATTCCTCCGGGGTGAATCCCATCGATGTACAGTGCGGGGCTAGCAAAAAAATGACGTGCAGAGTAAATTTCAGCAGAAATAATAAGATTAGGAAAAGTCAATAAGAGATGCTGAGACAGGGAGGCCATGCTTAGAGATTAGAGGAAGCAGCGTGAGCAGGCAAAAATGGGGATGTGGCCGAGGAGTGGAGGAAGGTCACGGTGGAGAAAAGAGCAGCGTGATATGCGCTGTTCTTCCACCTCCTGCTCCGGGAAATGTGACACCAAGCTGACTCTAAGTTTCTAAGGTTTTTTTTTTTTTTTCTTTTTTTATTTCTGAGCCATAACAACTTCATTTTTCAAGGAATAAAAAGAAGCACATAATAAAAGTTTATAAGAAGTCATCTGTCATGTCAGACGAGAATCACTGACAAGGTTTTAGTGCATGTCAGTGACAAAACCCAGATCATATCAAACTCCATCTCAGTTTAAGTAAAATGTGGGGTCACAGTGACATGCTTCCTTTATAGGTCAAAATTACTTCGTGGAAAGTTTTGTGAAATTGTTTTCTGAGCACTTCAGACAAGGCCACTGTAACATGATGGAGTGATGGTAGCTCGCATGTGGTTCTAAGCGTCAGGTTTTGTGATGCGCTACAAATTCTTCAGATACTGCAGCACCAAGCAGTGCCATTTATACACACACAGACATGTGCGTGCACACACACAGTATCTACCTGAAATTTTTGATGAATTAAATCATAGAAAAGGAAAGGAGGTTTAGTTTTCTTGCCCTTTTATTCTGTCTTGTAGGCTTGTTCATTTTCATATTTTCTCTGCAAATGCAAACCATTCATAGATATGTGAAATGTATCATTCTAGATATGTGAAATATATTACACATTTAGAAAAGTCCAGCAGAAAATGAAAAGCTCAATGATACATCACAAAGTAAATACAGCACCTGGACATGATGGACACGATGAAAGTCTTAACTACAAAAAAATGCATCACAAAGTCTCAGCACCTCTCACTGCACTCACTTCAGTCACCACCCCTCCCCTCCACAAAGTGACGGCAAATCAGACTTCTGTATTTTCATATAATTAAATTCCAGAAAATACTCAATAGTATTTCTTCATAATTTATCTCCTAAGGACCTCAACCCTAAATATATTTTTATGTGTTTAATAAATATTTTGAATTTTGTACAAATGTATCCTATTGTATGTGGCTTTTGCTTTTGCTTTGGTTAATGTTATGTTTTTATGATTTGTTTTCCCCCAAATTCTCAAGTGTATCATTTTCATTTTTATAGAATGTCCCATTTTATGCAGATGCCATTTTAAGCTTGATGGGCATTTCAGTTGTTTTGAGGTTTTTGTTAATATGGTGTGACGATGTTGCTGTGGTATATTCTTGTACATGTCTCTTGGTAAACATGAGCAGGCTTTTTCAATGGATATATTCCTAGGAGGACGATTGACAGGTCCTAAGTATGTCTGTCTTAACATTTGTTTGTAATGCCCAACAGTTTTGTTATTGCATTGATTGAATGTCTTTTCATGAGTATTAATCCAAACACAGGACATCACTTGTAGTAAATCTTCTCCCACCTCCGGTTTGGACTGTGTCCAGCTGGGGTCCTGGCTCTGGGACTCTGCTTCTCTGTTTTGCCAGATGTTTTGAATTACTGGAGGTGTGAGATGACTTGGTCACTGTGCTTGTCCCAGGAGAAATCTGCTGCTTAATTTTATCTTTAAATTTGGGATGAATGCCCCAGCATCCCATAAAATATATTTTATGTATCTTTACGAGGAGACACTTCCCCCTCAAAACCCTGACACGGCTCCACCTCGGAGGGTTCTGCTGTGCAAAGCCTGATCACATGTCCTGCATCAGCAGGATGTATGTTTCAGGTAAAAGTGAACGTTTTCACTGTGTTATCCCTGTCATAGCTATGCCTGGCTGTGCTTACATCTGCAGCCTGCGTCTTTGGAACACAAATATTTTGTTTTCTGGGTTCTGTGTAACAAAACTATGACAGATGCTTCAGTAAACACCACACTGCAAAGAACTACTTTAAGGAGCATGGCATACCACCCTTACTGCACACAGATTAGAGAAGTGTGAAACGGAAAATGCCAAGCGCCGTGTTAGGTAAATGTTCATGAAATGTGATATTTTAAAAAGAGTTGAAGAAATATTCAGCATTGCTCATTATCAGAGAAATGCAAATCAAAACTACAGTGAGCTGTCATCTGACACGGATCAGAATGGCCATCATTAAAAAGTCCACAAACAGTAAATGCTGGAGAGGCTGTGGAGAAAAGGGAACCCTCCCACGCTGCTGGTGGGAATGCAGTGTGATGCAGCCACTGTGGAAAACAGTATGAAGATACCTCAAAAGACTAAAAATAGACTTACCATATGAGCCAGCAATGCCACTCCTGGGCATATATAAGGGGGAAACTCTAATTCGAAAAAATACGTGTACCCCAGTGTTCATAGCAGCACTATTTACAATAGCCCTAAGGCATGGAGGAAACCTAAGTGTCCATCTACAGATGACTGGATAAAGAAGATGTGGTATATACACACAGTGGACTACTGCTCAGCCATAAAAACGAATGAAATAATGCTATTTTCAGTAACACGGATGGACCTAGAGATTATCATGCTAAGTGAAGTAAGTTCAGAGAGACACAAGTATCATGTGACATCACTTACATGTGGAATCTAAAAGAAAAAAGATACAAATGAACTTATTTACAAAACAAAAACAGACTCAGACATAGAAAACAAATTTGTGGTTACTAGAGGGGAAAGAGGGTAGGGACAATTAGGAGTTTAGGATTAGCAGATACAAACGACTGTATATAAAACAGATAAACAATAAGGCCCTGCTGTAGAGCACAGGGAACTACATTCAATATCTTGTAATAACCTATAATGAAAAAGAATGTGAAAAGGAATATATACATAACTGAATTACTTTGCTGTACACCAGAAGCTAACACAGCATTGTAAATCAACTATACTTCAATTTTAAAAATTAAAACAAAATAGATTAAAAAAAGTTTTTTAAAGATGTGGTAAAACTCAAAAGAACTGAAGAAAATAAAACAAAATTGGAGAGTGGATGAATATACCAGGTAAGTACCCCCACTGGACTCCAAATCACACAATTTTGAAGACTACTTTACATAGAAAAATAAATGGTATGAAATCAAACTGAATCATCAGACTGTGACTAAACTGAAGCCAGATCTCTGTATAAAGTTATTTGATTCAGCTACAGTCAGCAGAAGTTACAGTGAAATATTCTAAATCCACACAATAATGAACACACACATGCTAAATATTGTAGCATCCGTCAATTAAATTTAAAACAGCCAGGAAGAGAAATGACAAATCTCTTTCTTCACGGTCAAGAAAGGACCTTAATTAAAGACACAGATACCAGAACAAGGACCCTGTGTAAACAATACGAATGTCTAGAGCCCAACACAGCTTTCTCCAATCCTGAAAGTTACGGGGAGTCTTCATTATTCAGAGGATAATCTTCTCACCCGTAAAGGAGGACACTGATCTCTAAGAGAAACTTCCACATTATCTGAGGAAAGAATTGATTATGAGTTAGTGCCCAAATCAGCCCTCTGCATTCGTCTTGTCCTTCTGAACGCACACATCTGTGTGCCTTGATGAATGGCTTCTACTGATTTTCTCAGAGCCCGAAGATATTAAACACACATTAAAGATTCCATTGATCTTACATAAATAAGCAGAGGAACGGCAGAGAACTCATCCCTCAAAGTTGACAGAAATAGGTTGGACTGTTTTAATGAATCATGATTCAAAGTTTCCCTGCACGATATCAGTTCTCTTTCAGATGCTGAGTGTGATTTCCTGTGATGTTTTCAGACATAATACATTTGATAGAAAAATGTTCAGAAACTCCGTGTGTGGTGTGGGATCTGGGTAAGGGGCAGTGACAGGTATAAGGGATGATAATTAGTATTTATGAAAATATCCTTCTGCCATCCGCTTCACTTTTGTTATCTAATGTATTTTCCCAAACAACCCTTTATGAAATCAGTATTATTTCAGACAAAGAGGTGGGTAACTTGGTGGGAATACAAAAATCAAATGCCACAGATAATGCATCTTGAAACCTGGAGAGGTAGGATTTAAATTTAGAATTTTCTAGCCCTTAAGTCAATAATCTTTCTCCTACAGCACACCAGTCCTGCAGAGAAAAGACAATTGTATTTTCATCATAAATGTTTTCTCCATGAGGCAAACAAAGATCACTATGTATTGCAATACAATGTTTAGGAATTTTAACTTTTGAGGAGAGTAAAAATGCTATATTTCGTTTTTTATATTCTCAATGAGGCAAATGATTTTATTATCTTTGTAATCAGGAAGAATCGCATAGATATTGAAATAAGCAAAAAATAAATGAGAACGGTGGTAAGAATAGGGCCTGGGTTATGATGGCTGGTCCTTGCCTTGTCCTTCCTTTCACTGGACTTTTGCACTTGCCAGAGCTTATTTGGCATCTTTGTGCATCATTGTGAAAGGGCGCCGGGGCCAGTCAAGGTGCTCTGTGGCACTGGTGCGGACTTTGGCCGTCATCGGTGGAGTATGCAAATGAAGGAACGGGCAGAGGGATTCAGATTCTTATCTACCAGCTCACTGTTAGGTAATACGGTAAACTGGACTTGGCTGCTCGTTTTTTTTCTGCATCTCTCAATTGCTCTTTTTTGAACATAAATATATGTGCCCATCCCCTCTGAACTCTCAAGTTCTCCATCTCACTTCACGTTGGCACAGTCTTCCACAAATCAGGTCAGGCAAACTCAAAATTCTTTCATATTTGTTTAAGTGGGTGGTTTTGTAGCAGACCTGATTATCAGTGCAGCTGAATTGATTTTGCATGTGGAGTTAAGTTTAGGAATGACGTGAGGATCAATGAAACTGAAAAATGCTTTGGAGATCATTGGGGAAGTCAGTTGTAGACTTACTGAATTCTGTGTTTCTAGTCTCTTTTAATAAGCCAGTTAATATAGTCTTACAAATGAAAAGATGTAATCAATATATTATTCGCTAATGTTGCCAAGAAGAGCTTCTGTAATACTCCACTGGTATATTTAAATACCCTGAATGTGCTCAACATGAGGCAGAAATTTTAAGATGCAAACGTAAATGGTGCACACACAAAAAATGAAGTATCGTGCATGGCCATATGTTACAGGAACGCAGTAAGTGCTATGTGTGGACAAATTCAACCAGAATACCAAGAAGAGAGAGATTAATGTGAGCTGAATTGGTCCAAGAGAATCTTCGAGGGAAGATGTGACTTTGACAAATCTTAAAAGATACGTTTAGAGAGCAGAGGAGAAAATGAGAATTACGTGGGTGGGTGAGAATACAGTACATAGTATGTCTTCAGGACGATGAGAATAGGGCAGCTGAAGTAGAGCTATTAGGTTGGGAAATAGAAGGACATATTTGGAAACGTAAATTAGGACAATTCATGGCACCACGAATGTCCGATGCAGACTCAACAAGAATGCCCATTTGATAATGTTGCTCTTGTTCATATGACCATGATAAACTCACATCACTTACAGACATCAGTTTTTTATTTTAGACCACGCAGGGCTTGGGTCTGATGATTTCTGTGTTCCTGAATAGACTGAAAAGTCTGTTACCCTGAGATTCCAAGATGTTTAGACTTCAGGCTGCAGGCGGTGGGGGAAGTCACTAATATTTCTAAGTGAGGATATCTTTGACAAAGTTCAATTTGGGGTAATTGTTCTGGTGGTATAGATTAGAGGAAAGGAGACTTTAGCCCAGAAGACCAGACTGTAGAATATTGCATTAGCCCAACACTGAAATAGTGTGGTAGCATTGACAGTAAAAAGAAAGGGATAGATTTGAGGAGTAAATTAACAAGTAACATCAAGAAAACAGAAACCTTCTTGGTGGAATTCATCGCCTCCCAAATTTACCTTGACCCCCCCCCCCCCCCGAATCTCACCTGAAGGGAACTGGTGTGAAGGTTCAGGTCTCTTGAGACCCTGTCAGAGATACATTCAATGCCTAACTCTCGTCTCCTCCCAGCGCTGGGAGGGGGATGGTGGAGGGTGGGTTTTATTCTTCCAGACTAATTGTTCCTCAGCTTGTGAGTCTCTGGGAACACAGCAAGAAAAATAAATAAAACATCTCTGGTGTATTCTCTGACAGCTGCTCTCAAACATTTTAGTCTCCATATTCTTTACATTACTAAATGTTGCTAAGAAACCCAAAGAATGTTAGTTTATTAGAATTATGTTTACTGGTATTTATCATGAGAAAGTAAGACTGACAACTTAAAAAATTATTTAACTTAAAACCCATTACTTGTTAATATAATCAACCTATGTTTTAATGTTTAAAACAACCTTACTTTCCTAAACAAGCAACAACTAGTAAGAAAAATGTCATTATTTTATATTTTTACAGATCTTATTAATGTGTGGCTTAACAGAAGACAGCTCGTCCTCAGCATCGGCTTCTGTGTTCAGCTACCACACTACCTGGTAGGTCGCCTCTAGGCAATCCACCATACATTCATGGGAAAATGAGACTGAAAAGGGTAAGTCATGTTATTACGAAGAGAGTTTTGCTCTTCTGGGTTCTCTGTGGTTGGGATCTCCAGATCACACTTTGAGAATCCGTATACTATGATACTTAAAGGGGGAAAAAGGAGATTTATTTTGTGTACGTTCAACTCAGGAGCATCTAGTCATTGGTTTGTTTGCTGTGATTTTGATACTGTATTTTTAATGCCTTGTTGTTTCATTTTTGGTTAATACGTAGCTCTTTACCTAATAGCATATTATGTTTGCTCCGTGGTGTCAGGTCTCTGCTGGAACTTCACATGTGACAAGTATTCCTGTCATTCTCAGGAGTAGAAAACACTGACTCAAAAGACATTTTTGTTACATCCTGTCCTGACCCACGCGAGAAGAAATAGTGTCATCACACTGTTGTGTTCTACAGGGAAAAAAAACCCCCAAAAAACTGAGTCTTGGCTGAAAAAAATTTAGTGATGGAGTATGATCCTTGTGCTGGCATAAAACGAAAAACTAATGTCAGGAGTAAAAGGAAGAGTCACAGGGTGACGACTTCCCTTTGCCTGAGATGCAGGCTAATGAGTCTGCGACTGATGGCTAGGATGGGAAGCTGCCCATAACAGAGGAGCAGGTGCTGCTGGAGGTCATTCTGGGGAATGTTTGTTAGCAGGACAGTGATGGCTTTCGACATTCTGATGTGAGATGTTTTGTGTAACTGGAGTTGGAATTAGAACAGCAGCAGTTTGGAGTTAATGACAAAAGCACAACCTCTGAGCACATGAAAACAAAGGAAGAATCTTGTTGCAGTAGGAATGTTAAGAGGGAGGACATATTAAAGGTCTGAAAGCTATTGATTCTAGGACGCATTCTAGGATGCTCCTGTAGGCTGTGCTGAGCTCTGCTGCCACCACGTTGCCGTTGGACCCCTCACACTGCTTAGTCCCGCCTGTGTCGCCCCTGACGGTGCTGGTCCGCAGGCTCCCAGAGCCACATCCAGAGCCTCAGTCTCTTGCTGGGGAAGCTCACACTGTGACAGAAACAAGGAAGAGGAGAGAGAGAATGGCAGCTGACACAAGGGAACCAATTAGAGGCACAGACAGAAGAATTGGTTAATGCGAAAGGTGCACACTTCTCTTGCAATGAAAGTAAAAGGCATGTGCATGTGGGTGTCGATGAATGATAAAATGGGAAATGGAGGTTGTTCATGCCTGGAAGCCCTAATTTTTTTATGCAGGTGACAACCTTGTTGAGAAGAATGCGATCTTTGAGGTGTGGGGAAAGTAATGCATTTTTACTATAGTAGATGTGGAGAATGGAGAAGGAAGGTGGCCAGGACAGGGAGACTGACTGTTTAGAGCAATGCTGAGGGCAAAACTGAAGTTGGAAGGAACACAGGACTGGAAAGAGCAAAGATGTCAAATTTAGGCTGAGTTACTTCTCATGCATTGATAACTCTGAGTTTCAGTCATGCATCTGAGCACATGGGATAGTAATGCCAGCCCTTCCCACTTCATAGAATTGTCGTGATGATTCACACACTATGTGAGTTAAAGTGAATGTTAATACATTGTAATAGACAAATGCACGTCAACACTTTTGTTCATGGAAAGAAATACTGACTGCAGTTGGCAAAGAAAATCGAACGATGTGTAGAGAATATGATGTGAAAAATCTGAAGCATATTAACATAAGCCCTGTGCCCTGAAGTGTCACTCACTGCGGGCTCGCATAAAACCTCTACCCAGTGATTGGAATTTGGAGTTGATGACCAGGTTTGTCAGGAAGATTTATAACTGGCTACCCTTTGGAAAAGGGTTACCCCTGGGTAGATCAGTGCACTCGAATGGAACCTCTTACCACTGCACTAAATGCCATGATTGCAGTTGTTATTTGATTCTATTCTTCCTTCAGTCTTGGGTAGCAAGTCATCTCTGATGGGTATGTCTTGTCTTGGCCTGAGGCGCAGCTATGCAAGTCAGTGGAGCTTGAATTTTTTCCTTTGCTTGATTTGGTCATGTTATTAAAATTGAGTCCACTAGCTCAGGGTCCTGTTCGATCTCTGGAAACCTCCGAGGAACAGGGGCACAGCCCGCATATTGGCTCCTGTTGTTACTGAGCCCAGAGGAAGGCTGAATACAAGGCAGCTTCAAAAAATAAATAAACACAGTAAAAAAGACAAAAGAAATGGCAAGGAGGACTGGTATCTTGGCTTGCAGTTTACAGACTAATTGTTTTCCCAGATGCAGAGAGGAAACAATGTATAGTGCCCCACAAATCTGCCTTGGGCTAAAAAATGTTTAAATGCCAGGTCCAGCCCTCTGTCCACAGGCCCGCAGAGACACTCCCCCACACTCTCTCCTCGGCCGCTTGCATGTTGGCAAAATGCAAAATCGATGAAGTTTGATTTTTAATGCCAACCCTTCAAAGCGATGCCAGTCTTGACAGCTCTTATTTTGTCCTTTCTCTCCTACCTCCAGGAACCCAGCCCTTATCTCAAATAAACATTTGCCAAACATAACAACGACCAAGGGTAAAGACCTCCCAAATGGTCTTGCAAGCAGAAGGAATACAAGGGTGATCAGAAAAATAGCCTTTCCTGCAGGAACCTCACTGCCTAGTAAGGCCTTAGTTGTAACTTCTAACAAGGAAGTAAGGAAGGTTTGGGGATATAAGGGGAATTAGGGAAAAAATTCTACTTGTTTGTCATAGGGCGAGTAACACCTTATTTTCTAACTGGGAAATAATGGCGGCATTGTAAGCAAAGTAATTAATGTTGAGCCATTAGTATTGGCCAGGCGTTATTCCATTAAGTTTATATCTCAACTTGTGTAATTCTCACAACAAACTCATTTGATGATTATTTCACCTACCTCCATAGACTCCTGTTGCTAGACTGGTGGTCTAAGTTACACAAACTCAACAGGCAGGCACGCTGCTGCTGAATGCTTTCCGTAGGACATCAGTCATCCGTCCATGCTACGGATGAGGAAGACTGAGGCTCGAGGGCTCATCTGCTTAACCACAAACTCTTAGCAAGTGGGAGTCAAGGTGCTTGACGGAAATCCTTTAGAGTATTTTTAGTAAATATTTCATTGCCTCTAATAAGAAAGGTAATTACATTTTAAAGACAGTTTTCCTTTTGTGGGAGTCAGTGGAGGGGGAAGAGTGAGGGGCCCTTCAGATACTGCCCTTGGAAGAGTTTCAACCACACTGGTATTTGATACATTGAGGGATGTAGAAAATGCTTCCAGCATTTCAAAAGATACTGCAAATCAGTCATCATTTCAGTTGATGAAGAGTTACCTAGAAAGCGCAACAAATTTTCTCCGTTTTCTTTTCTCTTAGTGACTCAAGAGTTTTGCAGATCAGATTTTTTTTTTTAAATTTAGTGAATTACTTAATACTGGACCTGAGATTCCACCTGTGCACTGATTATAGGTGAGAGGTTTGTGAGATGATGGGGAGGGAGGAGGAAGAGATCTAAACAGCTCAAAACATCATCTCTTTATCCCTCCTCCAAAAATGTTCTCCTGATTTGTACTGATTAAATAAAATGTGAACCAATTTTACTGTTTACACAGCTTAAAAGATCGGCTTAGAGGACATCTGTGCTTTTTCTTTTTCACGTAATTGCAGGCAGAGAAAGGCAAAGGGTTAGTGATCTTTGGGAGATTTAGTAAAAGAAAAGTAGTTTTAGATTCTAGCTAAAATAAATGAATCAGCAAATGCTTGTGTGTGTGGCTTGAATATCATTACTTATCACTTAACAAAGCTATAATAAAAGATCTCACCTCAGAATTTTTAGGATTTGAGCAGTGTGCACTCAAAGCTGACATTTGTCCAGAAAACCATGAGTAAGAGTGTTTCTTTGGGAGGGAGAGGCAGGGTTGCTACGCGACTCTGTGAAAGGGCCTGCGTACTGGGCTGCCCGCCAATCATCTGCTGACAACCCTCAGTTCAGAAATGCTAGGTGAGGGTGGGGAGGGTGTAGCTCAAGTGGTAGAGCATATGCCTAGCGTGTACAGGGTTCTGGGTTCAACCCCCAGCACCTCCTCTATAAACAAACAAAGCTGATTACCTCCCCCTGCCAAAATAAAATAGTTAAATAACAATAATAAATAAAATAGTAAAAAAAAAAAAAAAGAAAGAAATGCTCGGGGAGTAGCATTTTGTTATAAAGCTAAGGGCGTACACATCCTGATGTAAACTGCTTAACACGTACTGATGCAATTCTACTCTGCAGTCGTGGGGAGAGTGTGGGAGGGTCTGTGATACTGAGACGATGGCACAGATAGAAGGAAGTGGAAACTGCTGATTTTGTCGGGTGGGGAGAAGCATAGAGTGCAAAGAAAGGTGATCCACGGAGCCCTGACCTGCCCTTAAAGCGGCGGCGTGTCAGAGCCCTCCTCGCAGATGAGTGCGTCCAAGTGGCCCTCTCCTCTCTGCATCAGTTTCTGACGTCAGTCAAAATTAAGTGCACCTTCTCTTGCCTTTCTGCTGAACTCCTTAAACCTCAACTCACCTCCTGCTTTATTTGGCTTTTTACTTACTTTTTGCATATGAGTTGCATCTGTTAATGAAAGGCTTGTAGGACAGCCAAAAGACCATGAGAGGTGGAATCAGTGCGCCTGGGTTCACATTCTGCTCAAATGCTGACGGGTTCTGTGTTTTGGGCAAGTCCTGTGCCTCAGTGTCTTTCTCTGTAAAATGGGTGTATTAATAGTACGTACCACAAGGGGTTGTTGTGAAAGTTAAACATGCTAATTTATATAAAGTAAACAGAATATTGACTGGCACATAGTGTGTGCTTGTTATTATGATCAATAGATTGAGTTTTTAAAAATTTCTACTCTTCCCCCTCAGATATACTGGGTGTGCTCTTTGGCCATTCAAAGAAAACTGGGAAAACTGTAAAATAAATGGAGGCAGTGATTAATAATATATTCTACCTGTAAGATTTGAATTCCAGTCTGTTCCTAATAGGGTATCTCACAAAAAAGTACAAAAATTACTTCAAAAGAGTGTATTTTCAGCTCATCTTCTAAATAAGAGACAGAATAGTAAGGCTAATTAAAGCAAATTTGTTTTCAGTATTCAAATAGCTTCTCACCAGGGGTCATAGAAGCCAGGGTGTATCTTCAAATTCTCTCGTAAAACATAAAACAAGGGAATGCATTCCAAAAACAGTCAGCAACAGAACCCCCAAACTGGACCAATTACTTACTTGCAATACATATGCAATACATTTATTCAGCTATAATTTATTTAGTGCCTCTTATATATCAGGTGTTTGAAATGTGTTGGATACACAGAAATGAATTTAATTTTGTCATTCAAATGTGATAGAATAGGAAACATGGTGAGCTGACATATAATGGCAGAAACAAAAGATGAACAACAACAAAAGGAGGTGGGAATGACAGAGGGTTCTAAAGTCCTAAACACCAGGCTAGAAGAATTCAGGGAAAGGCAGCTGGGTAATTCCTCAGAAAGGAGGTCCTGTTGGTTTAACTACGTTTGGGGATTGGGTTTTGAATAATTTGCAAGGATTTCATCAGGTGGTCCAGTGAGTGGCATTTCAGAATGCAGAGACGATGTGAAGAAAGATTCAAGGAAACAGAAGTGCTCTGAAAGGAGCCAGCAGAGATGCAGGTATCCCTGGAGAGACTGAGGGATTCAGGGAAATGAAGCTGAAAAGATCAGTGCACGGTGCGCTGCAAGCCTTCCCGTTGGCAGGAGGGCCATAGAAAGAATCTGAGAGTGGGCGGAAGGATCTGGAGAGAATTCTGGAAATATAATTCTGATGGCAAGAAGCAGATGGGTTGGAATAACATAAGTGATGGATTGAGAAAATGCAATGAGAAGACCACACTGTGAACATGGTCCAGGGGAAGTGTAACAGCCGACAGAGGGTAGTAATAGAAAAAGAAAAAAGATCAAAGGGAGAATTTAAGAGATATACTGAACATCAAATTGCCAGAATTTAAATATAAATTGGAAGTTTTGAGTGAAGAAGAGGGAGAATCAAAGATAAATCCAATCTTTCTTGTTTTCATCACAAGTGAAATATGATTCCATTCCCCGAGATGGGGGACAGTGGAGGGAGAGAACTTTCAAGGGACTGGGGATAATGCTTTCAGTTTTGAGAAGGTGAATTTTGATTTTCCAGGGAAGGATTAAGAGACAATAACCAAGAGTTTGGGGCTTTGTGAGTTTGGGGCTCAGGGCTGCAGAAAGAGATCTTAGGGCTCCTAACAGGGCACTGTTGGAAAGCGTGGAAGACAGTGGCCCTGCTGAGAGCTGGAGGAGCAGGGGGAAGAAGACCTTTCTCTATGTTGCACTGCACGAAAGGCACTGAACTAGACTCTTTAGCTCTATCGTTCAATTAAG
This sequence comes from Camelus ferus, assembly GCF_009834535.1. NCBI lineage: Eukaryota > Metazoa > Chordata > Mammalia > Artiodactyla > Camelidae > Camelus > Camelus ferus. The sequence continues at coordinate 33,036,468 of NC_045715.1, read as the reverse complement.
GTCAAAGTCACAGAAGTAAACGTAGGACAAAGCAGCACTTACTGGGTGAATAGATAAGAGCTAACACAGGAAAACTGGGACCATCAACCCTGGTGCGGGGAAGCACAAAATGAATCGCTCTCAAGACAAGGGAGGGAAGTTTTTTCAAGGGATGTGATGGTGAGCAGTGTCACGTGCTGCACAGGTACTGGGCAGCATGAAGGCCCGGCACGTGGTAATCGGCAGTTAGGGTGGTTATCCTGATGCATGTTTGGTTGACTGCAATTTGTGCAAACATAGGTCATAGCTGTAAAACATCCACTGATGATTTAGTTTTACATCGTTCTTGTTCCTCTAGTCATTATGATCCTGGGAAATAGTCTGTAGAACTAAGGAGCCCAGCCAGCCTTGGAGAGGTGTCATTTAACGACGTCTGCATCCTGATTATCTTCTCCCATGCAGAGCTGGTTCTCAGGATTCCAAATGTTCGTACTATCAGCTGTTGCTACAGAGTCTATTACAAGTACCAGCTGGGAAGCCAGGCAAAATGGGAAAAGGAAGTTGGGTCTCATATTTAGCCAAGTCTTTTTTTTTTTTTCATTTGGATCCATAGAAAGCATTAATGGGACTATATGATCAAAAAGAATGTTCCTCTTTTTCCTGAGACTTTCTACTCCTCATATAGTTTATGCCAAGTTGGAAAGGACCCTTGGTAGCCAAAGTGTCTCTCTGTGCATGGCTGCCAGTTATTCTGTTTTGTTGAAATGTCATTGATCCATCTGCTGTTGGAAGGGTCTTCTATGTTGGGATGGGATATGAGGAGAATGAATAAATATATAGAGTCTCTCTGTCTCCATCAAGAAGGGAAGGTGTCATAGAAGCAAATAAGTAAGTTATATCCTTTTCTTCCCCAGGGAACAAAGCAAAAGATTAAAGAACAAAAAGTAAAGGACAAAAAAGCAGCAAATAAAGGCTCTACAGGCAGTGGTGTGTTGTTGAATTAGCTCACCAACACACAAAAAGTCCTTTTTTGTGTCAGTTGACAATTTCTGAGTCATACTCTCATCGTGGCCAATTTCAAACTATCAAGAGTTTAACAACCAGTGTGCAAAATATCTGGTCTAGTGAGCCATGCAAGCTAGTGTCAGCACACCACTGCCTCTGTGTGTGTGTGTGTGTGTGTGTGTGTGTGTAGGTCAGAGAACTGGGTGTGGTTTTTTGTAGAATGTCTGCCACTTTGAAGAATCACCTTTGCTTTTTTAATCTGCCTTTCCTGAACTTACTTGCGCACTGGGAATAACTTCCCATACCTCCAACAATCTTTGTGTGTGTGTGTGTGTGTGTGTTTGTTTTCTTTTGTTTTTTTTCCTTTTGGAGATACAGTAGTCGTTCTCTGCTCCCAAGACAGAGGAAAAGGACAAGCCTTGAAGGACAAAATTCATGTTCCTTTCCCTCCCCCAAAGCACATGTAAATAGAGCCCCTGAATGCTCTGACTTGACTTTGTTTCATGACAATAGGGCTAAAGCAGACCCTTATTTATCTGCTGTTTCTAGGCTTCATCAGGGCACCTGTCATTACTGGTCAGATATTTCAGTTCACTTTACATTAAGAGAAATGTGGTCCAGGCAACCATAAATAACCTCTCAGTTCAAAAGAGAAAAACAACTGAAAAGTTAAGATAAAAATCAAATGTATCTTGTTTTTTTTTTTTTTTGAATGACAGCCTAGGAATAAATAAATAATGATTATGATTTTAAGTTGTAGCAAAACATTCTGCCATCAAATGTAACTGCATATAAGAATCATGATTCTATAAACTCAGTTTAGAGTTTATCTTAAACTCTAATCAAAATGAGAAGCTGTTATTTTTCTAAGCTTTGGTTTTTCATCAATTAGTATTCATAAAAAGTGGCGTAAGAAGATACTGAGATAAACTTTTTTCTTTTATTAACATTCGTATCACAGACTCTGTCATTAATTTATTTTATTACTGTTAAAGGCTCACTGACTTTGTCAACACTGGGAGGGAAAAAATAACTCTCTATAATCATCAGTTACTACACTATTTGGACTTTCAACCTTGATTCTCTTGCTTTCAAGTTTTGCTGAACTACAGAAAAAATGTCTGTGATTAAGGCACTTGGGGTTATCCTTGTTCAAACCTCCACTCAGCTTAATTAAGATATTGCTAGTGTTAATGGATATCCTAAAATATGCTTTTATAATTTTGCCCAGCTTCAGTTTCCACTGATCTATGTATAGTTATTTAATTACTTAAATAGAGATAACATGTTTGGAGGGTGAAGTTTCTTAGGAATACAAAACTGTGATATTTCAGTTTTTGGCTATTTTTATAGTAATCACCAATGTCTGATGGTGTAGTGGGGGAATGGGGAAAGACCAGAAGGGAACACACAGGGGATTTTTCCATGTCTCATTTTAAAACTCTGAGAGCCAAGAGGACAGATTTGGAGAGAGAGGTGGTAGGTTGTGAATTGCAACCAGTAATTGTACCTTTGCTCAGCTTCAACACAGCCAAGATCGTCTGGTTCTACAGCCCTCGATGAGCCACGGTTAAAGAAATCTCTGCTAAACTCTCATCAAAACACATGTAAACACTTTCTCGGCCACTTACTAATCCTGATGCAAAATAATATTAAAAAATATCTCCCAACATGTTATAATAAATGAACTCTTGTCACATTATACCAGGAGCACATTAATAATAAATTTATTTGAAGCCCTATTTGCTTAAAAAAGTAAATACTTTAAAAAGTTAATTCTGATTTGTTAAAAAATGTTTCTTTTCTACTAACTCACTCTGTGTGTGTGTGTGTGTGTGCGCGCACGCGTGTGTGTGTGTGCGTGCATGTGTGTGTATATAACTGTGAGTTTTCTATAATCACTTACCTTTTCCAAACAATCCAAATAGCATTAAGCTCTCTCTGTTTGAGAGATGGGATGGTAATCTGATGCACTCTGAAATTCTAACTCTTCAACACTTATAAATATCTTGAGCTTCATGTCAAAAAAGCTAAGGAACTAAGATTCTTGTCTTTCACAAATGTTCTCAGGTTGGGTGAACTATGACAAGTGATGGATTTGTTATTAAGGCATTCATGCCACTGTCACAACCCCTCTCTTTTCAAATAATGAGATGTTACTCCAGCCGCTTGGAAATTTACTAAACTCATTACCGAGCAACCAAGAAAAGCTCTGATGCGTCTGTTAAATATTTCATAAAGACAAGGCAAATAAAGCAGAAATTACCTAGTGGAGAAACAGGGTACCCTCAAGCAGCCAGAGGTTCGCACCAATATCCGCTTTGAATAATTTATTTTCCTGCCATCCCACAGAATATAAAAATACGTTCAAAGTCTCCAAACATTTTACCCTTAATAAAAGCAGAACAAAAATCAAAGAGCTTTATGAGTAAGTACTTAGTTTTGATTTAGCAACTCACTGTGTAAATTTAAAATATTTTGACCTTTTAGTTCTTCCAGCATGCTTCTTCTATAAGGTTAAATACCTTCTACAGCACAAAATATTTGGAATCTTGTTCAGCACACAGCTATTTTTATTCTGGGATTTGTTTCAGGTACAAAGTGTTCATTTTTCACCTGCACATTGTGTATATTATACAGTTTCTTCTTCCTTTACTTGGCATATGTGTTTAAAAGATAAAGATTCTTAAGGCATCTTTTTTTTTCTCTTGTAGTTTCTTTTGTTGTTGTTGTTGAAATATCTTATTTCTAGCTCTGCCTTTTTGAGCTCTCTTGCTGTTTCTCTCTGCCTCTCTCTCTCTCTCTCTCACACACACACACACACACACACACACACACACACACACGCAGTTCTAAGATCCCTGTGGAAACTGCAGTTCTTTCCTGTGGAAGTTTTAGGTTTAATTTCGTTTGACTTGCTTCTCTGCCCAGTTAAATTGTTCATGTCTGCTGAACACTTGTCTAACACATTTTGCAATTGTCCCTGATTCTGGTCACTTTTTCATCTCTTTCTTACTTGTCTTAATATGAAAATCCCATTTCTGAAAGCACGTTCTGCACCGCTCAGTGACTGAACTATAGCAAATTTTTCAACAAATGCTATTATACTAATACTGTGATTACTGCATTATCTCCCCAACCAACCGGTTTTCATTCCTTTGGCTTTTTTCATTTACATTCCTACTCTAACTATCCCTAATTCCTCATTTGGTGGTTTCCGTCCAGATATTTCAACGGAACTCCCATCTTCCCAGCACACACATCCACACACAGAATCATAAACACATGTGCAGACACACCCCTGGTCCATAATAGTGTGTCCTCTTAGTATGTTTAAGGCAGCTTGAGAGTTTCCTGCCCAAAATGTATCACCACTTTCAGTTAATCAATCTCACGGTTACAGTGCAACATGCAAGAACAATATCAAAGTGAATGTGGTGAGATTTTTAAGCTCTTTTATCCAGCTTCCACTCTTAATCTGTCACCCAGTATTAACCACTTTTAGTTATTGTCTAAAATAATTTACACTTGATCTGTATCTAGCATCTGCCTATTATCTATCTATCTATATTTATCATCAGCCTCTATCAACCGTACTATACAGTCTATGTGATTTTATCTACTTATGAAATTTGTTTTAAGGCTTTAAATCACAGGAGGAGGCACCTCAGACTAAAAGACAGGTAGGTTTCCAATTGTGTCCTGGACACGTGACTGAAGTTTTTAATCTTCTAAAGAGCCTTTTGTGTGTGGCACACATTCTCTACTATTTATATTTTGTTTAATGCTCAATCTAGTAATTTTTTTTTCAGAATTTTACATTAAGACCCATAAACAAACTCAGTATAGTGTACATCTTACAAATCAAATACTATTCAACATTTAAAAATTCGTTGCAAGCGTAAATAGTCAAATCCCTCTAAATAAGGGGTTCTTGTCCCTGACTGCACAGTAGAATTGTAGGGGAAGCTTCAAAGGAACACTGAAGCCCTGGCCTCAGCTCCAAAGATTTTGATTCAGTTTTCCCACTTGTCAGTAGTTTTACACCTTTCCCAAATGATTGCAATATGTGGTTAAAACTGAGAATGGCACGCTAACACATTTAGGGTTTTGTGTGACTTTTTTTTTTTTAAGCCTTTAAACATCTTTAAAACACACACACATCATTTTAGTGATTATAAAACTCACCATTGTTCTTATATTTAACATAGCACCAAATTATTCTATTAATTATTGGTACATTTTGTTGATTCCATTTTTTCCTATTTATTTCATACATGCTGAGAGTGATGTAAATATTTCTTTATACAACTACTTGAGTCAGAGTAACATTTATAGTTTTAAGAGGAAAAGATACTGTCTCAAGCCAGTCAACATTATACTTTCTAGGTTAACGATCAGTTGATTTTTGACTGAGACACAAGGCAGGTGAGGACCTCAAGGTGGTTCATGTCCCTGGAGACCCTGACTGTGCGGGGTCCCCGCCTCAGCGTGGAGCTGGATCAGTGGGACTGCTCCAACCCGAGTCCCCACCTACCTGCTCCTGTATCTTTTCTGTCTCTTCCGCATGTGCTTTGCATGCGTTATATTAATTTGGTTATGCTTTAGTCGCATCTCATTATAATTCATAGGGACGCCCTGATGTTTATACCCTAGGAGTCAAATAGTTGAGTCCACACAGCCAGCTGGCCCAACAGGACATTATGAAGCCATTGCTTTATGACATGCTGTTGGGCCCATTTTCTGTCTGGGTATTTTGCTCGTTCTGATCAGCACCACTATTTGGGTCACAGCTTCTCTGTTTTTCATTGTTTAAGTTTTTTAAAAAATTTATCTGCCTGGTTTTTTTTCGCTTACTCATAATCATCTGTATGTCTACAATTACAGAGAAGGGAAAATGTGCATCTATCCATGATAAAACTACTAAAATAGAAAATCCAGACAGGTCAGTGGTCTACTACGTATGGAGTTGATAGAAATGAATGACAGACTACTATTTCAGTCTTCCTTTTTATCATTACCACTTGAAATAGTTTATAAAAACTTTTTTTTTTTCCATTGGTCTGTCATTACATTTTTAGGTTTTTCAAAGACTTTCCTGGCAGTGGAGATATTCATTGTCTCTTTGGATACGAGGTGAAAATTAATCAGAAGGAAAGGGACATAATTTAACATAGAAAATGGTTAATAGGAAATGTGTTCGAAAGACTCTCTGGGCAGGAGCAAAATAAGTGAACAGGCCACAGAGCATTGTTGCAAATGACGCAGATATCTCATGTTACAGTATTTTCACATACAGAAAAGTTGATCCTGACGAACCTGGCAGGGTATGTCATGGCCACAACGTGTTCCCCATTCAAAACAGTCCAGCATCAATTTCAGGTGGTCTCATTTCTCAGTCACAGTGACTGTGATGAATTTAAACTTGGTGGAAAATAATAGAGTCTAACAATTAGGCCGTAAGGGAGCTCTATCGTGAGAAGATAAAGCAATAAAAGCAACAAATACCTTCTAGCGGGTTTGGGGTAGAGTCTTGCTAATGGTATAGAGAACGATTAAAAAGGAAATTAAAGCAGGTGTTGAGACAATTAAAGTTGAACTAAATTCAGGAGAAAAAAAGCAAGAAGTAAATCAAATTCAAGATGTTGACCCACTGCAACTTCTCACCTACTGCTCTGTCCTGGATTCTTAAAAAATGATTTTTTAAAACTTGTCATGCTAATGGAAGTGGCAGATTCATCGCAGTTGGGGAGCAGAGTTCTCAATACGATTTACAAATTAATTAAATAAACTCGTGGCAACACCAACAGACTATTACAGGGGAAGCCAGAAAAGTCCATGTTCTATAAGCCAGTTTATGTCTTTTAGAGAAGCCACTGAAAACACATTTAAAATGTAAATGTTCCTTTCCAAAATTTAAAAAAAATAGCAAATCTAGGTTAAAAAAAAAACCCAAAAACTTACCAGGCTCTAAATTTACTGTATCATTAGCTAATTTGTGCTACAACTGTCTGCAGCAGTTTTGTCCCATAGAACTTTCCGAGATGACAGAAATGTTCCTGTGTGCCCTGCCCGATTGGTTGCCACTAGCTTGTGAACATTGAAATATGGCTAGTGCAACTGACACACTAGACCTTCAATTTTATTTAATTTTAATTAATTTGCACTTAAATAGTCGTATGTGCCTAGGGGCTGCAGTACTGGCTATGTCTGAGGCTGCAACGGTGTATTTTGAACATTTGAGCTTTTCAAGACATGAAAAGGATGAGTTAAGGTAGTTAAAAGACGATGAAACGTGTTCTGTGACTCTGAGAAATTAATCTGGAAGTGCATGAAACTAATTTTTCAGCAGTGGGCTATTTTGAAATGCGGGCAAGCACGCTCACATTAGGGGTGATGGTGCTATTCAGTGAATAGTGGTGCTATTCAATATTTCAAATGAAATATCGTATGTGTCTCTTAACTCTGTCCGCCAGTGCCTGCGAGACCAGAGCTGCACTGTCCCAACGCAGGGGCCACAAGCCACGTGTCCCTCCCGGGCCCTTGAAATGTCAGGACTGAGTTGTGCTGCGAGGGTAAAACAGACACCAGATTTCAAAGAGCTAGTGCAAAATATAGAATGTAAAATATGTCGAAAATTTTATATATATGTTGGAATAACAGTATTTTGGCTGTTGAGTTAAGTTAATATATCATACGTAATTTCACCTGTTATTTTTACTTTTTAAATGTGGTCACTAGGAAATGTTAAATTATGCATGTGGCTCATGTTGGCGGCCAACATTACGTTTCCATCGGGCAGCTGTGGCCTGGAGGGGTCTGAGTTGGACGGTATTTATCTCTCTCCTCACACCTTGCTTAGGGTCTACCCTCTGCTCAGTGCCTCTGAAAACAAAATTGCCATCGTCGCACCTTTCCTTGCCCGGGGCCAAAATACTGTCTTATTCGTTGTGAGGAGATTTGCTTCTGCTTATATGTATACAATACACATTTCCCCCAGAGTTCTTTCACATGCATTTTTATATTTCATCCTCACAGTCATCTCAAGATATAGGCGCACCGTGTTTCAGGAATCCTCGGAAGGAAGGGACGCACTGCCTGGGGCAATAGACAAGGATTTATTTAATAAGTGAAATTGCAACTGGGTTGTGAAAAATAAGCAGGAGTTGTATAGGCTACAGAAGGAAAGAGCATTCAAATAAAGAGAGTTTGCCATGCTTGCAGATTTGAAAGATAATCTTTTAGGGCAGGTGGAAAGAGACCAATGAATATTATTCAGCCGATGAAGGAAATACTCAAAAGTTGTATTTAGATAAGTTGAAGTTGGAATTTATTTGGAATGGAAGCCCTAAGACAAAATAGAAAGAACAGTCCTTTGTGAAAGGGAATATTTGAGCAGGAAGCCTCCAGCGCGCCCTGGCCCACTCCAGTTGCTCACCCGAGGCGCCCTTTCACACTTTTCTCAAGTCACATGACGTGACATGCCACGTCTGAGATGTCTGGCCCCTTATATAAAAACTCAGTGTATTACTGGGTCCCCTCCTGTGGACAGAGGAGTTGTGGTGTATGTATACAGTGGAGTACTACACAGCCATGGAAAAGTGAGCTTTTGCGTTCTGCAGCCACATGGATTTACGTGGAGGGCGCTGTGCTCAGTGAAGTAAGTCAGACATGAGAAAGACAAATGCTGTATGATCTCACTTATAGGTGCAATCTAAAAAATAAAACAGGCTAGTGAATATAACAAAAAAGAAACAGAACTAGCTAGTGGTTACCAGTGGGGAGAGGGAAAGGAGGAGGGGCAAGATAAGGGTGGAAGATTTAGAGGGCAAACAGTTACATGTAAAAAAAAAGGGTACATTGTACAACAGGGGAATAGAGCTACTATTTTTAGTAACTATAAATGGAGTATAACCTTCAAACATTGTGAGTCGCTATATATTGTACACCTGTGACATATAATACTGTGCAGCAACGGAACTTCTTAAACAACATACTTGACAGCATGCTATAGGGTGAGATAATCTTCAGAGGCGCTCGCATCCCACTGGAAGGGCACTCAGTAATCCCCTTTGCTTATTTCAAAGTCTTAAATTTCCTCTTAGATCAGAAAGGCTTCAGTGAGAAATAATTTCATTCATGTCTCTGGCTGTTAGTATTCTCTTACGTGCTGGGCCAGCAAAGAGACTAGCCAGTGAAAATTACAGTGATTATATCTCTAAGAAGATTTGTATGAACATATCTTAAATGCAGAGGTGGGCTGTAGGGCAAGAGAGAAATATTGTGGGAGTAAATGGGCTTCAGGTTTGCATTTTCAGACAACGTGTTCTCATTTGTTCAAATGACCTCGTCTTCGTAAGGCTTTGTGAGATAGAGGGGCGCTAGGGGACAGCCCTGCTGTCAGCCCGTTCTGTTCTTCCTTGGAATATAACGTATACTTGAAAGTCAATGCAAGGTCTTAATATAATTAATGCCAAGTTGGAGACTGAGGCAAAATGTGTTTTAACAGCTAAGGAATAGGAGTAATTAAGTGGTTTAGGGTGAGCTGGAAAGGCTTCTGAGAGGAAATAGAGCTTGAATTGAGTAAGTAATAAGGATCAAAGTTTACAAATACTAAGGACTGGAAGGCAAGGTCTTCTAGGCTTTCTATATTAATTCGGAAAAAAACTCTAGTTTGCCAATGTTCTTCTTAAAGCTTGATGTCTTGAACCTAAAATAATTTTATTCTGGACCTCATATATTCAGTTTTTGCTTTGTTAATCTATTTGGATAGACAACATTTCTCATGATAAGAATAAGTAAATAGGAAGAATGGGAAGGAACTAACACTTCTTAAGCTCTCCATCTGCATGCATTAAAAATACAGGTAAACAAAAGTTCCTGTCATTTTTTATGTTTCTTTAATTGGAAAATCTTAAAAACATTTCTAAGACATAGGTGTTGGTGACAAAAAGCAACCTTGTCAACAGAAGACGCCTCTGTACCAATACAGAAGAGAGAGACAATGATTTCATACTGAGTAAGCACTGTTGGATTTACATGCACCTGAGACAGCGTAAACGTGACTACGGGATCCAGACAGAGGTTCCCACCTATTTATATAAACAAAGTAGAACAAAGAACAATTAAATTTCTCTTACTTGCATGAGAGACAAGTAGCTGTATCCTGTGACTGTCTCCTGTACATCTTATGTGTTTGCATTGCTAAGTGAACAGGTTGGGTCTTTTACTGGGACTGTTCAGTTTTCAAAGAGACATCTGGGAGGTAATAGGATGGACAGGTGGCTGCCTCAATCCTTAAAAAAATATTGTTGTATTTACTTCACATGGGAAAGGTGTCTGATACATGGAAGGCAGTCTTCTCTAAAGCTCCTGCTTCCTCCATCCTCACGTTTGTTTACTCCTCTGTTTGAAGAAAAGGAATTGTCTGGTGTTTTCCCCCTGACCAGGAGGAAACAGCACAAGGCGAGGTAGTTTTAGGATCCACGGGGAGTGAGACCATCACGGAGTAGCTCGAGGGTCTCAGCCATCATTCCAGAAGTGGGGGTAAATCTGGAAGGCAGAACGTAGACGCAAGCCATCCCGACACCCATCTGGGCCCCAAACTATAGCAAATATCTGCATCAATGACAAAACCTCAACTTCAGGGAGTAAGGGTTTTAAAAATGGCTTCAGAGCAGTGCTCCGGCACTAGAGAAAAATTTAATTATCTGTTGAAATTATAGCATAAGGAAAAAAAAACAACGTAGAACCAAATCTGATAGAGAAGTAAGCAAGATGTTTGAGAAGGAAAAGGACGCAGGTGCCTGAAAGCAACCCCAGAAAGAAGCAGATCTCAAAACAGGCTGGAAACTAGATAGCTGCAGGGACCACTGCCACCAGGACTGAGTGATGGGCTCGGTCAGGGGCTCTCAGGTTAATTCCAAACCGAGGATATCGACAGAACCGGAGCCTGCCTGTCAGGCTTTTGAGAACCCCTGTGGGGGTACTGAGTCTGAAGCTGGGAAGGGCGCACACTTAGACGTCAGAGGTTGTGAGGAGCCAGAAGAGAGGCCAAGTTAACAAGGACAAGCACATCCAGGCACTGGGGTGATGAAAAGCCTGGTTAAATCTCAGTTGTCCAAAGAGTTGTTCTATATATTTGCACTAATTGCTAATCAATTCCAAGAACTGCTCAAACACTGTTCCATTTGAAAGCATAAGGAACATTATTTTTCTGATCAAATGAGCTTTCTTTGTCCCTTCACATACCAATTTGCTGCCAATCAATTTTCTATTTGTAGACATCCTGACATGTTGTTAACTGGGTCTCCTACCAAAAGAACAAAACAAAAAAACAGGAAAAAAAAAAAACACCCAAAACAAGTCTGGTGATCTGTTACATAGTTAATTATCCACTCCACAATGCGCTCAGTTACATGTACAAAACAATTACTTTTAACCGCTGTTTATTTCCTGAAAGCAAGCAATCTGAAATATTTTTAGTCTGGCACAAAAATGACAGCATTTGGGGCAGCTTTGTGTTCAATGCTGTAATTTGCCTGTTGCCATTTTTAATTGCTAGAAACATTCTGATTTTTTAAAAAGCAAATCAGACTGTGTTCTTCTATCAAAGAGAGTTATTTAGAGAAGAATGGCCATGGCATTTTTCATAAACTTCTTCCTTACCACACTGTAGTGTCCTAGAGTGAAGTGTGTCTGCTGGAGAGCAGTTTATTTTTAAAAGGATCATTTTTGCTCATTCTGCTAGCGCCCTACATGTAATTAGAGATCTGACAAGAACAGGAACAATGAACAAGAACTAGGGAGGCGAAAATCGTGAATTTTAAAATTAAAGCAAAGAAGCCCTCCTTAACCCAACTCCTTATCCATAAGCAACACAACATTTTTTCTTTTTGAGTAGAAGCAACAAAGACCAAGTTACGGTGTTGCAGTCACTAAAATGCTTGTGTACCAAAAATGGGGTAGGAATTTCAATTAATGAGAACAAGTCAATCTAGGGAATATTGGGGGATCATCATGGCAGGAGCAAACAAAAACAATAATATAAAGAAACAAACATGATCACATGAAATATACCCAAAATACATTAAAAAAAAAAAAAACCCTTCTTGTCTGCCATAGAAGAGATGCATTTTTCACTTCAGTCTAAGTTGTAGAATCTTACATAGCGAGGAGAAGAGATTGAGCTCATGTTAATTGCTCAGTGACAAACTGGCAGGAATCAGTCACTCAGGAAGGAGTTACAGAGCGCCCCGGGGCCGCCAGCTCCCTGACATATGTCACAGGGATGCAGTCCTCAGTTTCACATTTATAGCTGCAAAGCAACCAGACTGACATAATGTCATAAAAAAACTTAGATAAGTCATTATATAGTCATTTGTTAAAATGAATTCAATTGCTCAAGCTCAGGGAAAAAAATTATTGTGAGGGGAAAGGGGGCTGGGATGTTCTCATTGGAGACTGTGGTGTTAGAAAGATTAGGTGAACTTTGGAGAAAGGGTATGTTCTATGCAGGTAATGAATTAAAGGGTCCAGGCTATTGCAAAGCCAGTGGAATGGCAAAAAGAAAAAAAAGGCATAGAAGTGGAAATAGAGATGGGTTGTATGTGTGATGTGAAGAAAACTAGGCTGACACAGCGAGAATTCTGTGTTGAAGCTAGAGTGGCTAAAACTCTCTAAGAGTGATTAAGGCTGGTCCTGATGAGAGCCGGGCAAAAGCATTTAGGTTTCCAAACGTGAGCCCTCGATTAGAATTGTAGGCCGATAGCGGAGTCAAAAAGACTTGAAAACATATATTGCTTTCTTCTTTCCTGGGCTTTTAAATCACACACACACACACGCACACATGCACATAAACACGAACCCCTCAATTTCTTAGAAAGATTGCAGGTTGAGAAAGCATCCGGAAGCTGCCTACGGTTAAACCGTGGAAAGCAGCACAAATAAAGTGCATCGCCTTGAAGGAATGTGCTTCTCACCTTAAGAGCTCTCAGGAAAGGGGCTGTCACTTCCAGGCCAGCCTGGATTATCTGGTATGTCCTCACGGTCACTTCAGAACAAAGGATAGAGACCAATAAACCCCCCCAGGGTACAGATCTTAGGGTTCTTCTCCCCTGCGAAGAGTGTTCCTGACTTGGAACCTGAGATAATTCTCCACCTCTGCCCTCGCCATCTCCAGCCCTTCCGTGAACAGCAAGGTGACGAACGAAGGGGCTGTCAGGTTCTCTTTTAATAACCAGAAGCACAGGTGGATTGATTGTCATGTTAGTGGCAACTCTCTGAGAAGAAGGAAGTGGAAATAGAAGCTCCTCCGGGCAGTTGCAGCCAGCAGAAACAGCCTACACTGCCAGCATATTCTTGTTTGGTTTGTTCAGTAGCTTAGTTACCAAAAGTGGGAAATAATTACCTGAGGTTATTGAACAAAGTTCTACTTTAAAGTCTTAGCTTCCTAATAAATGTATAACAGCAGAATTCTCAAAACAGTGAAGCTCACGAAATTAGCTGCAGAATCCTTTTCTATTAGGAATAAACATATTAATAATCATTTGCATCACCAGAAACCCGTGACTTAATGATTTTAACTTCATTAAAAACAGGCTCTGAATGAGCATATTTTCAATGTTTTAAAAATGAGCACCAGAAATTTTATAAAAAGAGCTTCTGAAACCAAAATAATCTTAACTAGTTTACTAGGTGTGTTTTTAATAGTGTCTTAAGAACATAAAATAAAACCACAGCAAATAGGCATTATCACCGCACAGATGACCAGTAATGAACATTAATCTGTGGGCTGACGTGTCCCTTGTAACAATCCCGTATACTAGACACATTTCCCCAACCCCTTGGAGTGGTGCTCATGAAAGAAAATCAATCCTATGACAATCAAATTGCGTTCTAGCTGAAGTGCGGATTTGATGACAGAAAAATGTAACATCACAACGTATATTTTCAAATCTTTATGAAACCTAGATGCATGTAGCTCCTTTCAATGATATAGCCAATTTCATTCAGTTACCATGAACTTAGAAAAAAAAAAGGGGCAAAAAAATAAGAGAAAGCTTCCATTGTATCTTAGGTTTTCTATTACACATGTCATCATGTAAATACAGGCACTAATCCACTTCAGTGAATCTAATTAAGAAACTGAGGTTTAAAAAGAAAATAAACGTTATTATATTTAAAATGGCCTCTCACCCTGCTCTTTGGCTAGCTCTGTGGCTCCAGAAAAATAGGCAGGGTTCCAACGTTAGAAGCACTATGCGTGAACCGTCGGTAAATTAGTTCACAGTTACAATCATTAGTCTCGTAGTTTTGTGACTAGCTTTATATAGAAATGGCAACTCACAGTTTATCTGAAACACTTTATATATACACACACACACACATATATACATATATTCACAAAACATCTTATAGATGTTTATAGGTGCCTTTGGACATGATTAAAATGATCCTAAACACTTTCAGGACATATTTGATTAACACCTTTTGGTCAACCTGAGATATTGAAGAAGTATTTTAACGTCTCTTTTTAAAAATACTGAAATAGGGAAAACCCTGCAGAAATATACTTCCTCGGTTCAACTGAGCAATGGTTTTCTGTCATATTCCAGTAATAGTCTCACCTCTTTTTTTACCAGCAGATAACAATTCATTTGTGATTGTATACTTTGGAGTCAAACTATTTTATTTTTTTGTGGGTGGTAGGTAATTAGGCATATTTATTTTTTAGAGGCGATACTGGGGATTGAACCCAGGACCTTGTGCATGCTAAGCATGTGCTCTACCACTTGAGCTATACCTTCCCCTCATGGTATATTTTGAATTACTGGAAAGCCTCCAAGTCTGCAATCTGTTCTTCTGTAAAAAGAAAGCAAAGAACACAATAAAGCAACTTTAAATATCATTTGATTAATAAAATTTAGCTCTTACAGAATTTTGGGCTTAATTGGATTGCTGGCATCGCTGAACTCTGATTAAATGCATTTGGATCAATGTTAATATGCTTAACTACAGAGAGCATATCATAGAGTCACTTGTGGTTGGAAGAATGATATACCTCTTGCTTTTTCTGGACTAATTTCTTTCTCCTATATCATTGGATAATGTTTAAAATCAGTTATTGTTTAAATGACAGCCAGACTGCAAACTCAAAAGCTTATGTAACTGGAAATCTTCATAGCCAGTCACTCATGTGTGGTAAATGACCATCCAGGCAAGACGTAATTCACAGACTCGGTTTTGTCTATGTGCGCCATTTTGGTTTTCTTTCTTCTATTCTTTTCCTATATACTAAGGAGAGAACTGTTGAGGTAGGCACTCTTCCGTGTACCGTGACATGATTCCTTTCAAGAAGAAAAAATGCCAGAGCCCACCACATTGTCAGACTCCGGTTAGGAGAAACCTAGGATTACCCTCTTTTGGAAGAAGACAGGCTAACCTCAGAAGTGCATTCATTCTCTTTGTTCATTTCAGACAGAAGCAGCAGCAAAAACACATTGTTGAAATAAGATGCACGGACACTCTGACTTGGATTTGTCCTCATTAGAGATGCTATTTTGTTGTCTTTATGTAATTTAACATAATATTTAATATATGTGAGAAATGTTTTACCGTCAAACAGATTTATATCAGGGAATTTATTGCCATAATATCATTTAATCTGTATTACTACTCTCTGACCTAAAGTAAGTAGTCATCTCGTTTTAGAGCTAGGATTTAATGATCTTTCTTTCCATGGTTACACAACTAATAAGGGATGGCTTGGGTTTACTCGCCATGATGTATTTCAGTCTCAAAGCCCAGGCATGTATGTATTTTTTGTCCTATAGTCTTACAGAGATGGATCACACAATGACATGGAGTAAGTACTGAATATCTCTCCGTTTTACCAAATTTATGTTTGATAAGAAATATTGTAACATATAAAATACCTGTTCCTTTATGGACCAGAGTAGAGGACGAGTAAGACCAAGCACCTTATTGTTGGTGTGTGTGTGTGTGTGTGTGTGTGTGTGTGTGTGTGTGTGTGTGTGTGTGAATTCTGTGGTCAGTTAGGCATTTATAGTCACTAATATATGTGGATTTAATTAAATGATTCTCCAGAGCCAGAATTACATTTTCCTATCCACAATTTTCCCAGTGAGGCATTTAGAATCAGAGAAAAGCCAACGTAAGTTTTCATATGACACCTAAATGGCATGCACTCTGACCCTGGTGCTTTCCCCCTCATTCCTGGAGGGGAGGGGCTGTGTCGTATTCCTGGCATCTGGGTCAGCATCTGTCACATAGTAGGGCCCCAGTAGACTCCTAACCAATGAAGAAGAAAACTTTGTAAAGGTAAAAAGCAGCTCTTTATAGTTAAAATTAAAGACAGGCTCTTTTTCAGACAAAAACATTGTTTTAAATTTATTTTTTTTATTCCATAACACATATGCCATTTCTCACGGCACTGCCAGGCCTTCAGGAAGCAGTGTCTGTGACAGGAGGTAGCTTCTCCCTCCTCTGAACTAGGGCTGGACTGGACTTTGCCTCAGGCTCTGAACAATACAGGTCACTATATTTATTAATCATGATGAGCTGTCTTAATAGTTACCCTTTAGTTTGTAAATAAGGAAAACAATTACAAATGAGTTGTTAATCAGAGGCTCCTCCAGCTGGGAGGAAATTCGTTATTCCCCCAGTTACATCAGTTTCCATTCATTCTTACTTAGCTCAGGCCTCCAAAGCTGTGTTTTCCTCTGAGGTGCTAACTTGGCAATGAGCTAGCTAGCCTTTAACCTCTAGCTAGCAGAAACCAACCAAAATGTGGTTCGTTGTGAGCTGCATCCTTTTTCACTGACCTCCCTGCAGATTCAAGAGTGTTTGAGCACCATTAGGCATCAAGACCAACAAGGAAATAGGGTGCTGTACGTGTTCTGTCTTACTCAGTTTTTCTGTTTCCACAAGCACAATAAAAAAATCTCCTTAGCAGGGACAGTAACTCAGTCACCCTATTATATATCCAGGACTGAGCTCCGCAAATAAATATTTATGAATAAATGTTGTCATGCAACCTTTCTTGAGGGAAACAGTGAAACAAAACATGGTCCCTATCCAGTTTGGATACAATTTTCATGGAGTCTTCAGTGCTGTTCTTAAATGAATACTCAACCTATCCTGTCTGAAAACAGAGGTCATTGTCTTTCCTGTAATTATCTCAGGTGCAAAAGAAAACCAATCACAAAGATAATTAAACAAACAAACAAAAAATTAAAAAAAGTTAGGTCAAATTCACTTTAAACCAAAACTCAGTGCTTTGGAATGTGTGTATTTTAAGTCACCTCACCTCTGATTTTCCCGAGCCAGTGTCTTGGGATCAACTTCAGGGGAAGATATCTCACCGAAAGTCAGAAGACACAGGTCTAAGGGCTAACGTCTGGGAACACCGGTACTGTCCACATCCCTGAGATTCCCTTTCCTCATCCCTGAGGTTCTCAGTCTGCTGTGGAATGTTCCTATTAGGATGGAAGAACAGAAGGAACCTGAAATTTGTTTTATAACCTACGAGGTGGAGCGTTGCTACATTCAGTGCGGTGCCGGGGAAAGCTAGTGACCTCTGAGTCAGAACTCCTGGGCTCCAGCCATCGGAGGGCGCTGGGGATGACGGCTGGATGGCTCTACCATTCATCTGTCGCCTCGTAAATGAGGGCGCGCGTTTAGCAGTCCACTTTAGTCATGGCACTCTCTGATTGTAGGGGAGCTAGGGTTTTGGAACTTGAAACCAAGTAGCCCTAAACCTAACTGATTCTGTGAAACTGTCTGGAATCATTTACACCACCAGCCTTCGGATCTCTCCCTCAAACACTCTTCCCTAGGGACTCACTGAATACTTTTGGAATTTTTATCTGATTTAGTAACCACTCCTGGGGGAAAGACTGCTGATGAGACGGACTGTTGAATGGCCTGTTTTTTCTTCATTCTTTACATTCAATTCATCTGAAGATTCTCTGTACATCATGTCATATATCAGAACCTAATATGCACATAGTCTCTTAGACTGAAAGCTAGAGTTAAATTATTCTTAAGATTAAAAACCAGAATAAATAAGATTTATTTTTCATGAGAATCATAAAGTTAGAGGAAAATGGGCAGTCTTGTAAAGTTCCTTAAGATAATTAGAAAGGAAAAAAAAAAGCTTGTATTGCCAGAAGGAATTGTGTTGGTAGTAACAATGCCTTTTAGAGAAGAGAGCGAGGTGTTTGATACAGCTGGTCTACGAGTGATTGCTGCTAATGTATTCCAGCTTCTAACATTTAATTTCTACTGTCGTAAGGCTGATTAACTGTAATCAGGAATCTGATGTTTACCAAGTATTATTTGGCCCTTTCCCCAGTGTGCTTTATTTAACAGATTAAATAAGTGCTGGGTCACTCTTTGCACATTTAAACTGAAAAAGAAGAATTTTAAATATCCAATATAGGAAGCATTTTCCATGCTACTGTCATTTTATCTAAGCATATTCATTTACTTAGATCCATCTTGTTCCTCAATTTTCTCTGAATTTATACAGCATCGGTCAGAGTTTCAGTGTACAGTTATTTTTAACCCAATTGTCTATTCTTTTCCTTGAAAGCACCTTTATTAAAATATAATTCACATACCATACAATTCAACCATTTTAATCGTACAACTTACTGGTTTTTAGTATATTCATAGAATTGTGCAACCATCGTGACAAGTCATCTCCATCATCCCGTAAAGAAACACCATACCAATGAGCAGTCACTCTCCAATTCCCACCAACCCCTCCAGCCTTAGACGCTTAACTAATGTACTTTCTGCCTCGGTAGACTTGCCTGCTGTGAACACATATGTGGAATCATACAGCTGTGGTCTTTCGTGACGGACTTCTTTCAGCTACTCTAATGTTTCCAAGGTTCAGCCATGCTATAGCATTACCGGTACTGCATTTATTGTTACTGCAAAATGCTCTTCCGTTATAGAGATATACCACTTTTACTTACACAGTAATCAGTTGATGAACATTTGATGAATAATGCTGCTGTTTTAGTGATCTGTTCTCTTGAAGTTAAAACCGAATCCGTCAACCTGGATTCTGTAAACCTGCGTCACTTTCCTGGGGCTTCTTACATTCAATCTTTAGGGGACCCTTTAAATCTGGGTTTGAGAGAACAGGTTGAAATGCTGTGTGAATTCCTGACTGTACAAATAATAGGTGTCCCTTGGGGGCACTTTGGTGTTTGAAGTTCAGAAGAGGCTGTGTTTCTATTCATAAAGTGAAAATCTAGCTTCCACGAATATCCACACAGTTACGGTAAATGTGGGGCTTTGGGGAGGATTTGATGTCTTGAGTCATGTATTTATTTCTCTTGTTCAACTTTTGTTTCCATCACCTCCTCTTTTGTATATAAGCCTCAATATGTAAAGGTGTTTCATCTACTCATTAGCATGTTGTGCCATTTTCTGAATTTCTCCCTTACTGTCTTTGTCTGTCTGTGTCCCAGGATCACACTGTCTTAATTAATGTAGTTTCAGAGAAAGTCAGATTTATATTCTCCAAGCTTGTTCTTCTTCAAGAATGTCTTAAGTATTTTAAATCACTTACTTTTTTATTGTTTAAAAATTTTTTTATTTTGAAATAATTATAGAATCATAAGAAGATGCCAGAATAGCACAGGGAGGTTCCGTGTAGCCCTCATCCATTTCCCCACAATGCTAATATCTTACGTAATTATCAAGTACTATGAAAGCCAGGAAATTGAGATTGTATTGCCTTTGCTTATTAAAACATATTTTAAAAATTTTAATTGTTGCAAAATACGCATATCATAAAACTTACTATCTTACCTAGTTTTAAGTGTCTAGTTCAGTCATTGTTAAGTTTATTCACATTGTTGTGCAACCAACCTCCAGAAATTTTTTTCTTGAAAACTGAAAATATGTACCTGCTAAACAACTCTCCATTCCCCTACCCCTAAACCCTGGCAACTACCATTCTACTTTCGGTAGATCACTTACATTTTCACAGAAATTTTAGAATACACCTTGTCAATTTTTAGAAACAAACAAAAAAAAACCCTTGACATTCTGAAGGGGGAACACATTAAACCTACAGACCCACATCTTCACATGGGGTCTTTCCATCCTTGAACATCATTTGCGTCTCCTTGTTTCTGTTATTTTAATTTCTCTTAGCAACATTTCGTTTTCAACACTGAGGTATTACTGTCATTTCATTAAATCTCTTGCTGCGTATTCAAGCTTTCTGATTTTCTTAACTGAAAATTTTATTTCATTTTCCACTTGTTTCTTTCTATGATATAAAAATACAATTGATTTTTGTATTTGACCTTGAATCTAGAAATTAGCTAAATTCACTAATTCTAATGGCTTGTTTGTAGTCTTTTGGATTTTCCGCATAGAAACCATCTCAATTGGATTAAAGAAAGTTTTACTCCTTCTACTCCAGTCCTTATAATCCTAGTTTTTGTTCTTGCCCTGCTTGATGATCTAGAACTGCTCCAGTCAGTATGGAGCGACCAGCCACGTGTGGCAGTTCCACGTTTAAAACGTGGCTAGTCTGAATTCAGCGGGCTGTACGTATAAAATGCTCACATAAAATCAAAGACTAAGCACACGCTAAATATCTCACACTAATTTCTAAGTGGATTGCATGTTGATATAATAATGTTGATATATTTATTTAAAAATATTTTCCTTTAAAGTTAGCTTTACTTGTTACTTTTTAAAAAACATTTGCTACGAAATTTAGAATTACACGTGGGAACTGCATCTGCGATTCACATTATGTGTTCATGGAGGAACACTGATCTAGAATATGCAGTACACTCTTGACTTGATATTAGTGAATGTTTTGCAGGGAAGGGTCTTAGCTGGAAGCAGCAGATACTCTCCTGTCTGTCTCTCTGTCTCTGTCTCCATCTCCATGTCCGTCTCTTGTCTCTCTCTCTCTTCACAGGCTGCACACAGCCAGAAGTGGAGGCAGGCAGGGAGCAGCTGGAGGTCTTGGTCTCCCTGAAACCTTCTCCACATTCACAGCCACTCAGCATCCTTACAGTCGATATGTTGACATTACAGTTGTTAGCGCTGTGATTGGAAGACGGGAGCCACAGTGTGAAAGCAGGACTGTGAGAAAGCAGAGGAGGAGGACGTGGGGTGCTCGCCTTCCTGTTAACCCACAGACAAGTGGGGAAGCTCCACCCCCAGGCTTGCCCCCCACCCCTCCCATCCCACTCCCCTCAGTTAACAGAATCTGGCTGCACCTCCCAACACCACATTTGAATCATGCAAGACTTACATGTTGTCCCTGTGTAACCAGGAGGAAAAGCTTCCTTTTATATAAATTATCTTTGGCAAGCTGATCATTCCACAGACCAGTGTAAATTATTCTCTGAAAGAGCTGAAGAAAGTCAGAGTGATAAACAGACTGGGCACATCTGTGTCTGCAGAGCTGGAATCGTTCCTGCTGGCTGAATATTCTGCATTCTGCTCATATCATGGCACCCATCCAGTGCAGCCCGGATATCCTTGTCAAGTCAAATAAAAATAAAATTTCTGATTTGATTGCATTTATCGCATGATGCTGAATAGTGATTTAGCTATTCGTGCCAGATGCTTCTTTCCAGACTCGTTCATTCTGCCTCTTTTGAGAAATCCTAACTTCTAGCCACTTCCCATCTCGACAGCTATCCTCAGTCCTGATTTTATTTCATCCTGTAGCTCGTTTATGCTTCCTGCTAGTTCATTAACTTCTTTCTGTATTTTCAGATAAAGACTCGGAGCCAAAATCTATGTCTGCACATGATTATATTCTCGTGTTGCTTTTGGAAAACTCAGTGTTGCCAGACCCTATGTCTGAAAAAATGAAAGTTATTGAGGAGTGAATGGGTCTGAATCTGTGAGCCGAGCTGTGCAAACTCCGAATGTGTCTCGGTCAAATAGTTCTGCCTCCTTGACTTCCAGATAATGTGTGTGGCTTGAACAGCCACTGGGGTGCTTTAGAGCTGCTGCTGAAACATTGCCTTCTCTCTCTAGAGGTTCTCCAGGAGGAGCAGAGAGAGTCTCCTTTGAAAAAAACGCCTACTCCTTTCGAGCTGGTTACTTACATACTTCCATTCACACGAATCCACACTTGATAGACAGCATTTATACATTTTATGTCCTTTTAAAACTAAAATACCCATTCTCATTTTGCCCTATAGCTAGGGTGTCACAGGTCTGAGTTCGGGAGGGACAGTCCCAGCTTATGCCTGTTGTCCGAGTCCCTCATCCAACTTCACATTTGTCCCAGAATTTTTAATTTTCTGTTGTTAATAGTTGCATTAAAATCAGCCTAGATAAGCTTGCTAGAACTCCTTGTGTTTTTCCTACTAGCTTGTGCAAGGTTCTTGTCTAGTAAGGTGTGAGGTCCATGGGCAACGGACAACTTTCACAATTTAACGTGTGGCAAAACCTGAAAAAGCAATAAGGGCTAATCGATCTCTTTTTTTGACCTTTCTAGACAGTTCTAAATCAGCATCTTACTTTAAAGGAAGGCATGCAGGGGATGCAAAGATTAAATAAAGGATCCTTAGACAGGACTCGGGTGGGGTAAGTAGCTCCCTCCAGTTTCCTTGAGTGGTGAGAGAAGTAACCTGGCCTGTGCCAGGTGACCACTGTGCCATCCTTATGGTAGCAACCTGTGATCTGCGATCTGCGATCTGCGATCTGCTCGGTCTCCAGGCTGCCAGTCTGCTGAACAGCGTACTGTGGTGGGAAATGACAGGGTAGGTGTACGTGAAACGCATGCAAGGGGCAGGATGAGCTGCACTGCCTTTGAACGTGGGATAGTCTGAATGTCTTACTGGGGTTTTGCCATTTATTGTGATGTGTAAAACAAAAATAATTTAATTTATTGTTAGGTCGTGCTTTTTATTCTGTAACAAACCAGTTTGTCATCATCAAACTGAAAAATACAAAAACCTCATGTTAATGAAAAAAATACTGAATTTTTGCCAATCAGGAATATTAGTATATACATAACTTGCAAGGCAGTTTGACAAATACCGCTCACCAGAGAGGCCATGGTGATGTCAGGGACCACATAAACACTAGAAGAGAGGATTGTGTAATGCAACAATCTTCAAAAGTTAGACGTTATTTGAAAAGACTTTGCTCAAAGATGACAATTTACTTCTTGCAGCTTCAGAAAGCCTGCTTACACAGCATTTTGGGAAGCCTGATTTTTTATTTATATCGAATGATTGTTTTCCAATTTAACATTACTCAATTTTTATTGTAAGGTTTTTCTGTTGTTGTTGTTATTCAAATATGGATCCTGAAGTTATAACTCTTAGTGTGGTAATTCCTTTAGCAGTAGTGGAATCTTGCAGAATTAAACAATCCAAGTTTTATGTTAGTGTCATCATAAGCTTATTTTGAAAATCAGGTCAGTTAATTCTAAGAAGAGTTCAATTTTTCAATCAATTTTTGAAATCAAAAGAAATGTTTTAGAAGCTTAGTTCATCGATGGTGAAAGATCTTAAGCTACTGTGGATAGCAGTGCAGGTAAAGTTTAGATATTCATCATTGAAGATTTTTACCTGCCGTGATCATAGGACTGTAAATTTTGGTATAGTCGTGGTAAAAATAATATTCTCACTAAGTTGAGAAAGTATGGACTGAAATGTACTTGGAAATGGTTGTGTTCACACATAAATAATGTATCCAAACAAGCTGCATTATTTCAAAATAAAATCTGTAATTTGACAGTGTAGTTAGCAAATATTATACTCACATGGATAAATTAAATTACAACATGTTGTGATGGAGTGGATACTGGATGTGAAAAATATATTAAACAAATCAGTATGTACTTTCTATGCTGCCCACCACTAATCAGATTTTAGAAATGTTTGAAGCTTTGAGTAATTACTTTGTAAATCAACATAAGCATTATGCCTTTGCTTTGAAACCATTGTAAAGGTGTACCTTAATTTTTTTATTGAAGTATGATTGAGTTATAATATTATATTAGTGTCCAATGTACAACAGTGATTCAGTATTTTTATAGATTATACTCCATTTAAAGGTATTATAAAATAATGCCTATATTTCTCTGTGCTGTACAATATATCTTTTTTGTTTATTTATTTTATACATAGTAGTTTGTATCTCTTAATCCCTTACCCCTATCTTGCCCCTCCCTGCTTAGTTCTCCCCACTGGTAACCACTGATTTGTTTTCTGTATCTGTGAGTCTGTTTCTGTGTTGTTATATTCATTCATTTGTTTTATTTTTTAGATTCCACATATAAGGGATTACACAGAGCATTTCTCTTTCTCTGTCTGACTTATTTCACTAAGCATAATACCAAGTCCATCCACAATGTCGCAAATGGCAGAGTTTTTTTTATGGCTGAGTAATATTACATTTTATATATATACCACGTCTTCTTTATCCATCTATCTGTTGATGGACACTTAGGTTACATCTATATCTTGGCTATTGTAAATAGTGCTGCTATGAACATTGGGGTGCATGTATCTTTTCAAATTAGTGTTTTCATTTTCTTTGATATATGCCCAGGAGAGGAATTGCTGGATCGTATGGTAGATCTATTTTTACTTTTTTGAGGAATCTCCATATTGTTTTCCTTAGTAGTTGCACCAATTTACATTCCCATCAATGGTGTACTAGGGTTCCCTTTTCTTCACATTCCCATCAACATTTTGTTAAATTTTGTTAAATTTACTTTAAAGGTGTTGGAAATCATTATTTAAAAACTTCTTAAAAGAGTACCTCCACAATTTGGGGGAAACAAAAATTGCAAATAGGAAGATATTGAACTTCAAATTAAAGTTAGAAACAGATACATAATCAGTGGTGAGACATCAAAGTGTGTACCACATTTAATATTATAATTTGTTAATTGTAAACTTGAATTTAGAAATACGCTTGATTGAGCTCATATTTCTATTTAGATAAATTTATAATTTTTACTTGGGAATAAAATCAAAAGGTCTGTAATTTTTGCAGCCTCTAAATAAGGCAAACCATTGCAAAAAAAAATCATTAATAGAAGCAACATACTTAACAAATTTTAGTTATAAGAGTATTTTCATCAATACGTACCCCAAGTGGATATGAGAAAATGCTATCTATGAAAATATCCAGGTTGAAAATCTGCAAACTTCAATGAAAAAAATATAAAATATATAATTAGAAGAATTTCTTTGAATTTATCAAGAACTTCAGCACTTATAGAGAAGGTATTTACTCAATTTAAAAATATGGTATATATAGAGAAGAATTAAATAAAATTTTCAACAATTTCCAATTTATTAAGCGTAGCAACAAGTTATAATTTCAGTCAATGTTTTATAAGATATCAGTTCAAGATCATACTTTTTACGAACTACGTTCATTAGGAAAATATCAAAATGAAAGTGAAAGTGTGTTAAAATAGATACAGGTAAAAGCCTGATTAATGTACATAAGCAAAAAAATTGTGCTTATTATGTAATGTTCAAATGATAAATCCGAAGAATTACTTTTGCTTTGAGGTACACAGATATATTTTAAGTTTTAAGAAATTATTTATTCTTAAAATTATTTTCACATGGAAATATTTTATAAGATCACTGATAAAATAGACCAATATGTCAGGAAATTATATGATGTATCTGTATTTCATTGACCCTTTTCCATATAGAAGTCTCATTTGAGATTAAAACATATCGTTCCCTCTAGCTCTGTAATAGACTTTTAGGCACATGCAATTCCTGAGGGCGCTTTTATACTCCAATTTAATTAATAAAAATTTGTCTAAAAATCTTTCTTTAGACAACATAATTCTATACACCTGCCAATTTCTGGAGTTTCTTTTTACCGATCCAGACTTGGAATCAGCCAAAGACTGTCTTTCTTAACAAGTAGTTTAGAAACTATGAGGACACAAAATGTCTCCTTTATGTAGATTTTTAAACCTGACAGCCTAGTAAAGTAACTTGTAACTGTAAGATAATTAGTCTCACTTTATTTTGTAACAAAAATTGTATTTAAGATGCCAATATGATGTTTTGATATATACATACGTAGTGAAATGGTTACTACTGCAGTCAAGCTAATTAGCATAACCATGTCCCCCAGCGAACTCCCCAGATTCTCCACAGTCAGAACTTGTAAAGAGCTGGTCATGTTCATAGCTTGGCCAGAGAAGCAAGCCCTCTCAATGCAGGCTGAACAAAACGTGTTTCTGCTCAGCTGGGAAGATGGCATACTTTACCCCAAATCATTTATTAGTTTATTTTAGAATTTCTTGAGTCCCCGTGTCTTTTCAAAGAAGCTGAATGGTACACATTTGCCCTCCCAACAACGGCACTCTTTTTCTACTGCTGGAGTGCATTGCCGTGCCAGCTGTGGGCACAGTTATTATGCTTTTATTTTTCCCTTCACGTATTTTATGAAACTTATGAAACTAATGCTTAGTTCTAAACTATATTCCATTTCACTTATAAATAAAACAACATTTATCAAATTGTCTAATATCTGGTCTACCCTGAATATACCAAAGCACTGAAAAAGTCACCATGTGGTTGCAGAGACACAGAACTGTAGTTGGGAGGGATGAAGCATTCTGATAGGGTGTTATGTGGATAGAAACAGGAATAACAATTACTGGGTAATGAACAAGCCAAAGTACATTGCCTGAATACTGACAAGGAGATGCTTACGCTTGAAATTATTCCTCATCTTTCCTAGATGCCAAGTAAATGCCTTCTTTATTCTCAACTGCAATTTATACCCAGCAACCCAGAAAATATAAAAGCCATTTGGAAAAAATTTTCGAAATAAATAGCACAATATTTTTCTTTATTATGTAGATGGGGAAACGAATAGGGACCATTTCATATAATGATCATGGAAAAAAAAAATGGTCAATTTTTATCTAAAAACAATGAAGTAGATAAAAATAAATGTTATATACCCTATTAAAGTGTCAATTTCCTAATTATCAGCATATTTCATCTGCAGAATATCTATTCAGATATAGCATAAGAAGAACTGAAGTGCACAAGCAAAAAATTCACATCTTTTCAATAGTTGTCTTTGTTTTTCAAAACTTAGTATCAAAGAAAATCATAGAAATTACCATGGTCTTACTATTAGGATTATCATTATTATTTGATTTGTTGCTGAATATAAAGGGAACAGATTGGACAGCAGTTTAGGGAGTTGGAAGGATATGCAGAGCTTCCATCAGTAGATCTGCTGTCCAAATTGATGGGGAATCAACAGCTTTATTGTATTGATCTGATAGCACTTTCTGTTCTTTGGAAAGAAGTTGCCCTATATACGTTTGATTCATTTTGCAAGATCTGGAGATAATTCTGAGGCAGTGGATTAAAACTCTGAGGCAGTGGATTAAAAGTTGAAAGAATAAAATTAAAACATGCATAATGATAATGAAAAATTGGGGGGCTATTTTCTTAGTAAGTATATACAGAAGATGTAGGATTGTTCTAGAAAAACATACTCCGAGTAAGTTATTAATTCTGATTTTGGTCATCGTTTGGAAGTGAAGTGAGGTATAGCTGTGGCTATTAAAAGAACTGAAATTTTATGGTGCTGACATGTGTTATGAAGCACAATTTTTAATACTTGTTACAGGCTGACTTGTATTGTCAGACCTCATAACACAATTCTTAAATTAATTGCTGAGCATTGTCAACATTCACCAGGTCTATAATGATGTCCTGCTATATAAAACATGCTAGAAATATTTTCAGATTTTTTTGTGGTAAGAATGACACATTGTTTTATTTCAAAACACTGAAATGTCTTTGTTTGCTGGTGTGCAACAGCTTTCATAAATTTGCATCTTATCAGTAGGTGATTAGGAATTGTTACTCTGGGTGGAATGTGGTCCAGTCTAGCTCCTGGTCTTTGTGAGCACTCAGTACCTTGGATAGCACCTTGCATAGCCTACATGCAGAACTGGGTGCAAACAGAGAAGTAATTCATCAAAAGGATCTTGAAGAAACATGCATTACTTCTGTAGCCTTCCCAGCTCCTGATAACCCAGGAATTTCTGAATATGCACCGTAGTGAATTCACTGTAATTCTCTGAAAACCCTATCAGTTTGTTTAAATGTGACTTTTTGTAGATTCAGTCAGGAAATCATAGATATTAGGTTGGTTTCTTACAAAATCTTGTGTAATTACATATATTGCACCGAACATATCACAGATTAAGTGCTTTTTTTTATTTGAGGACTCATCAAAAACATGAGAAACTCCAAGGGGAAACTGAGGAGAGTTTAATAAATGTATTGTTGATATATAGGTTTAGGAAAAACCAGCAAAGAATGATGTAGTACCCTTGGGTTAGTAACAGCAAGGAGCTTCTATTTCTAGGCTAAGGAGGCAAAAAGAGGAGAAATAAGTGGAGTCTGAAAAGAATATCAGGAAAAAAAGAAAGTTTCCTAATTGAAGCTGTGGTCTTCAGTGAAGGTAGGAGATATTCTTAACTCCTAAAAGTGGACGTAGGAGAAATAAACAACTAGGTAGAACACATAAAGAAAAAGAAGTTCTCCAAGCAGCACAGAGAAATTTACTAACAGTAGTCAAGATAATGTAATCCCCCTTCCCCACAGGACCCCAGAGAGACTTAAGATTCAGGGACACCAGATATTCTGAATGGAGACATAGACAGGCTTGTCTGACCATGTGGTTAAAAAGCTATGAGAGGCCCAAATTCCCACCCATCCTTCACACAGACAAGCAACACTCCCTCTTCCATTCTCTTTAAACAGTCTCTCAGAAGTTTAAACATAGGGAAGGCTCCACATGTGGGAACTCAAGTGCAGAGGAGGTAGGGCGGAGGCGTAGGAATGAAATCAAGACCTTTAAGGATATGTGGCTACTGTCTCAGCAGGGCCAAGCTCCTTCCCCACCATAGCTCCCACCTACAGAGCAGTGCTTGCCAGCCGCATACTCCGCAGTCAGGATCATTTTCAGAAGAAACTGCGCTATCTAGAGAAAACTTTTACAAATAGGAACATGAGGGGACATGCTCCCTACCAAATAAAAGTGAGCTGGCCATCTTATCATCTTACTATGAGGACCACACTGGGACAACCCAATAGACCTAATTTCCCCTCAATGAAGCTCCAAACTAAATAAACACCAGCCAAGGTTTAACAGACTTAAGTTCTCCAAAATAAGGACAGTGAGGAAAATAAAATAAAAAGGAAAGAAAAAAATAGAGGAAGCAGAAACAATGAGAAAAAAAAGATATTGAAAAAAGACATTGCTTCTATAAAATGTGAAAAAAAATGCTTTAAAGGGAATAAAAGGAAAATAGAAATTTAAAATGCTTGAAATTCTTTTAAAAAAAATCAATAAAAAGGCTGGTAATATGAAACTGATTGAAACCCCCTGAAAATAAAACTAAATAAATGGATGCACAATAAGAGAGAAAAGAAAACAGGCTCAACTCAGGATGTCATATGTGATTCATAAAACGTGCAGAAAGAGGTAAGAGAAAACATTGTGGAGGAAGTTTTCATAGAAATGATATTTTTTTAAGAGTCCCAGAGTTGAGTATTATGTGTCTCCAGATGGAAATGGCTTACGAAGTGCTCATTTCAGTGGATGAGAAAGTCCATTTAAAAACATTAAAACACACCAATGATTTGTTGCTAAGGAAACTTCTCTCCCACCATAGGATGTAGCATGAAGGGAGCCCTCAGGAAATTCTGTTTCCTTCAGATACTGAAAACAGATTGACTTCAAAGGGCCTCAGAATTTTCTGATCCTGTTTCTCAAAATCTAGTCTGGAATCAACCTGCTTCAGTATTCGGTTTTTAAAATGCAGATTCCTAAGCCCTAACTAGAATTACTAAATAAAAATCTTAAGAGACTGAGCCCGGGAATTTTTATTTTTTATTACTCTTCCCACCCCCACAGATGATGCTGAAACTCACAGAAGTTTATAAACTGTTCCCTTGCAATTTTAAAACAAATGCATCACTTATTTAAATCTAACAATCGCTGTTTAAAGAATAACACAGGATAGATATCTTCGTGTGAGTTTTGTAGATGGAGGCGAAGCCCTGTGGAGAAGAGAGGAAGAGAGATGGAGATGGGGGTAGCAGGGAAGAAAGGTGGTAGCAATCATTTCAAAGTTTTCATGCTCAGTATCTTCTTTTGAATGAAGGGACATAAATGTTGCAGGAGATGGGTTGAGGGTTATTGGAATTTCAAGAGTCAGTACCTAAGAAATAGAAAATATTCAGTTTCTATTTTTTTCAGTCGTGGTAATCCAGGAACTTTCTCATAATGGACATCCAGTAGGAGGGGATTAGAATCAATCATCTTTCAAGTGCTCCTTGCCTCCTAGATTCCATAACAACTGACACATAACAAGCAGCTGAGTAAACATTCAGGGCGTCTTCCACTTCTGCTTTCTCCATATTTTACTCAACTGTCATTTTGTGTATGAACATCGACATGGCACCCTGGTGTCGTCTCGTTGTGGTTTCCGAGCTCAGAACTCCCCAGAAATCTTGACCCCAGCCCGTCATAACCAGTCATAACCATAATAGCCGCAATCCTTAATCACTGGTTATTCAGGAGAGACTCAATATCTTACCTCACGTCTGCTTGTTTAGCAAGCTGGGGGTGCTCACTGCCATCACTTAAAGGGAGGTCGTGTGAGATTCACAAGGAGTTACTTAAGATTTCACAATGTTCAGCTGAATTGGAACTTGTGTAATTATAGAAAGAAAAAACCCAAATTACGTAAATAAGATATTTATTTTAAAAACTCATAAGGTGCAAATGTAGTTTGATCCACAATCCAGGTAAATACAAGATGAAACTAAAAGCTATTTTTTTTAATTAAAGTACAGTCAATTACAATGTGTCAATTTCTGGTGTACAGCACAATGTCCTAGTCATGCATATACATACATGTATTCGTTTTCATATTTTTTTCCATTTAAAGTTATTATAAGATATTGAACATAGTTCCCTGAGCTATACAAAAGAAACTTTTAAAAATCTATTTATATATATAAACTATTTTCTGAAATCTAAAGTCTAATGAGAAATAGACCAATTGTAAAGCAACAGATTTTTTCCAACTAGAGAAACTTTTTCAAGCTTTTATCAATTGACTCAAACTCTTGGTTCAGCACTTCTCCATTCAATGCGGAAAAGCCTTTTCGTATCTATCTATAAATCTTGATGAGGTATTTTAAATTGTGTTCCAAAAATTGTATTCTGTTATAGAAAGCACAGACCCCTCTAAAACAGGGCTCTCTGTATACTCGCTGAACTAATCCAAAAATGTCAGAAGCAAAGTAGGAGGTATTTGCCTTATAAAATTAGGCAGATATTTATAAAAGTTAATTAACTCACAAATCTCAGTGCAGTTTATAAAGGACAAAAGCAGAGACTAATAGGATTGGCTATATGGCTAAAAAATAATAGTAATTCCATTCTTTTTGAACAAAAATTCATCCAGAGATGTTTAGCTTTGGAACACGGAGAGAGACCAAGGATTGGAGGTAGACCAACCGAATGACCCTGGGCAGGTCGTTTCTAATGGGTCTGGGATTCAGTGAACTTATTTATAGCACAAGAATATTAGACCAAATAAGCCAGTGGCTTTTACCTGTGTCTCAAAGAGTCCTTGTGAAGATGGAGAGAGCCGAGTGGACAGACAGATGAGTTTTACTGCTGCTTGCTTAATATATTTGGTTTTTGTAGTAGATTTCTTTAGAAAATGGATTTTTCCAAAAACTTATATTCTCCATTTAGTAGAGAAAAGACACAGAAAATCCAGAGATCATGTCAGCAGGCACCTCTTCACAGGTGAACAGGTAGCAGAGGACATGGGAATTTAGGAGCAAGACACAGTCAACACTGAGAAAGCCTCTCAACCAGGTAACTGCGGTCCTCGGATGGGGAGGATTGGTAGAGCAAGGAAGAACTTCCGTTTTGGAAGGACTAAGGTCCTGAGAAGATGTGCGTATCCAGGTTGGGACAGAGGAATGAGGTGGGAAGAGTGGGTGTAAGGAGGACCTGAGGTGCCAAAATGAGTCCAAGTTTGTTACTAAAACTGAGTCATACCATCAGAATGGAGCTGCTATCAAAGGGAGCATATCTGTACACTGTTAAAGGGCAACAATTAAAAAAATTCTGATGCTGACTACATCGGTCTAAGAACCTGCAGGGGTGATGAGCTTCCAGGAAGGGAGATGAATGACCCCTCTCTCAGGAGGAGCAATTTGGAGACAGACAGCAGGTCAGGGCCGTGAGGAAGAAAGTGGCGTTGAGTTTGCTTCCTGTTTTGTTCGTACGATGGAAATTACCTCGTCACTATAAGAAGAAGGAGAAATGTCACAGTTGTAGAGTGTCTGGACAGACTTTAAGTTGGACCTCGCAAATGTTGATTGGGGAGGACGTAAAGCAATGTCTAGTCTTTCCTAGGATCGGGAGGCTACATGGGATTTGAAACTAAGTGAACATATATTAATGGACATCTCATAGATTTAGAAAATAAGTATCTGTTGAAAAAATGAATAAATACATGATGTTTGAATAAGTCCAACCTTGTGTTTTTAAAATACTTAGATCTCCATTGATAACATGATAAGTTAAAGGTTTAAATATTTTTACTAGAAGTTAAAAGGGTTTATCAAATGAAAACATTTTTGACACTCCTACGCAAAAAGAGAAATGCAGAATTCACCTGGTCTGGAAAGGGAAGAAGAAAGATTTTTTTTGGAATCCCACCCACTCAGCATCTTTGTTGCCACTAAGGTGCCTGTGTCCTGCCATAGGTCTCGAAGCAACTTGTTTCCGTATTCACGTGGGGATGGAACATTCTGCAAAAGCTATTGGTTAAATTTCACTGAATTATTTCCAGGCAAGAGCATAATCAGAGTTTGCAGCTACATGATAAATTTTATGTCGCCAAAAATCTCATTTAATTTTACACTCCAGACATTCTGCTGCTGTAAACTTTTCAAAGCTCCTCAGCTATC
Source organism: Camelus ferus (assembly GCF_009834535.1). Lineage (NCBI taxonomy): Eukaryota > Metazoa > Chordata > Mammalia > Artiodactyla > Camelidae > Camelus > Camelus ferus. The sequence continues at coordinate 33,003,421 of NC_045715.1, read as the reverse complement.
ACCAAAAAAAAAAAAAAAAAAGGCTTTGCCAGGCTCCATATGCATCATTAATATTTCATCCAGGAAGATAACAATGTCCCCAAATTGCTACAAAAACATAAACACAAAGTGGAGAGCTTTAATAACTCAGGTGGAGTTCTATCAAGCCTCTGAGGCTATATTTTCATTTGTCAAATGTCTCTTATGACTCAGGACCAAATATATTGGGGATGTATTCAGCACTGTTTAATTCATATGGGTAAGAATCTTTGTTCTCCATCTTCCTAGCAATGTTGTTATTGTTCTCACTTCTGTAAAGAAACTTACGATTCATAAATATTTTATGATTCTAATCTCAGTCACAGAGACTGAGAAAAGCAAATGAAAATTTTGGCAAAGATTGCAAAAGAAAATGAAAGTGGACATGGAGGATGTACACATCTACTTCAAAGTAGAGAACGTATTCTATGTGCATATTCTAACATTTCTTCTAATGCAATGATTTTAGTTTTCTTTCCTTTTTTTTGGTTTTGATTTGTTACAACTTTTTCTTTTAATTGAAGTATAGTCAGTTACAATGTGTCAGTTTCTGGTGTACAGCATGATGTCCCAGTCATACATACATTCCTTTTCATATTCGTTTGCAAATGATAACCACTGTGTACATATGAATAAATAAAAAAATTTCTGTATAGCACAGGGAACTATATTCAATATCTTTGAATAGTCTTTAATGCAGTGATTTTCTAAGTCATGTTTTCAGTAGAGGGAATCCCAGTGTCTGTCAAGTAGCTAACAAAGTACCCTGCACTATGCTTAGCACCTAGAAAGGAAAGAAAAAATGTTTGATTGTTATTCAGCGATGGGAGCTGTGCTCTGAAAAGGGTACAGAAAAATTATGATGAAAATGAAGTGAAAGGAATAAATAATAGAGAATTATTTAGAGAATAGATTGTATGCTTGACCTGTAGAGAGAAAGAGTAAACATTTTAAAAGATACTTTAAAATGATCCTGTGCAAAGTGGATTTGATATTTTTTATTGGCTGTGAAGATTAGACTTAGGATGGGTGCAGACGTAGGTGTGTTTCTGTTCCACGTGAGGAGGATTATTACCCTCTCCTATCAAGGCAAACAAATAAGCTTAACCTAGAAAATTATTTGGTAAGTGTACGACAGGGTAGTTTGTATTATGTTCAAGTGCAGGATGGTTTGGCATGGTTTCAAGTTCAGGATCGTCATGGTGGACTGCAAGCCAACAACAGAAATGACATAGTGGAATTTATAAATATGAAATAACTAAAGAAATCCAATTGTTATGCTGCATGGTAATGCTTTGTATGTACACAGGACAATTTCTAAAATTGTAATGAAGTTACTTTTAATTTTCCTATATCCCAGGGGTCACTGGAGAGGGAAGGGTGCTCACAAAATACACTTGAGTGAAGCTCAGGAGGAGGCAGTGCTGTGAGCGACTCTGCTGATCTTCCAGGAGGGTCAGGACACACTGCTGAGCTGGAGAAACTATGTTACAATGAGGATGTCTGGGCTGTCCCTGTGTGTGAGGGTGATGAGCGTGCAGATAAGGGTATGGTGGATATTTCTCCTATATTAAAAAAAATTTCACATTATGAGTCTCACTTAGCCAAGGGGAAGCCAGAAATTTCATATCCTCAGACTGTCTTTAAAGTATAGGCATGTGACTGACGTTTTCAGATATGAAATTCTCAAATGAGAATTCAGTTCAGAAAAGACTATTTTGGGGTGGTAGCCATGGTCTTCTGAGAAGGTTGATGACAAAGGTTTTGGGTCCTTTGACGAGGCAAGAGTATAGATTCCGGCACCTTTTCTGCGTGTGTTTGGTGCTGACTGGCCCCGTCTCGTGTCCTCACTAGACAAGTCCCATTGAATGTCATTGGGTACTTTTCCTGTCATCAAAGTTTGGCTCACGGAAAGACAGAGATTTTGTGACCTTCCTAAGAGGAGCTCCCTTTTTCAAGAGAGTTTTCTAGTAGTATGAGATGTTTCAAAAGCATGATTCTCTTTCTTGGAGACTCTAGATGTGTTATGGATGCTGGAGATTCTTCATGGCCGGCAGATGACTGAAGCAACCAGCTGCTCTTTGGCCTGAGTTCAGAGCTGTGTGCCTGGGATGACTTTTGTTATTGTAACATCTCTGCTATACCATCATGGAGTAGTTGCATATTCCACTACAAGCTCTGAAAATAGGCAAAGCCACTCTGCAAGGGGGAGAAACAAGGAAAAAAAAAAAAAAGGCACCTGGTAGATTAGGATATGAGCATGAACTCTGAGCAGATGTGAAGTACCAATTGCTGTGCTATATATTCCAGTGGCGAAAGAGACGACCCTAAAGTAGGGACAGTCTCCAGATGGATGCTCAGAGAACGAGAAGTAGCAGCCAAGAAAAAATAACAGGACACCTCCTCCCCCACCGCACCCCCGCATGGGTCCAGGTGTCTATCAGTGTCGTGTGAATGAGGACTTTCTCCTTCAACACCACTGCTCCGATTTTCCCTTTTGCAAGACAGAGCCCTTTCTCAGGGCTGAATGCGTGTGATGAACTGTCCCTGCTCTCCATCTACCCCTGCAGCCTCACCTCGATATGCTGCCCTTGATCCTCGCTAGCCACGTCCAACCAGCTCTTAAAGGACCCACACTTCTGTGAGTATGGCTTTGCTGGTCTTTTCTAAAAGGCATCAGGTATTATCCTTAGTTTATTGGCTCAAATAGTATTTCCCGTCACTCAGTGAGGCTTTGCAAATAAATGCTTGAATTTGACTACTGGGCATCCTTAGCTCACCATTGTTCTCTCTGACATATACCTCATATATACATACATATATATATACACACACACATACATATGCATATATTGGGCTTAATTCATTCATCATTCCTGTGAATATCAGTGTTGGGACTGGAATTTATTTGTCCTGTGTAACCCCAGGAGTAGGGTCAACTGTGGATGGTAAGTTTGTGAAGATGTTTAATGGAGAGAACTCTTAACATCAGAGCCGAAATGTATTTAAAGATGTAGGCCTGAGGAAATGCTGAGCTCATCATCTGCCTTGTCCTTGGTGGGGACCTTGCCTTGTAACCGTTGCTTCCACATTTATGGTGTAGGCTGAAAGCTGCTTCTGGTTCCTGAGAATTGCAGGAATAATAAGAGTTTGGATGTAACTAAAGCAGGTAAAATGTGTAATTGATTGTGAAGGTCATAGACACGAAGTGAAAGACAGTATCTTCAAAATGGTGGCGGTAACAATACATTGTAATGAAAAGTGTGCCTGTGACACATGCTTTTCTTAATTATGTAAGGATGACTTGCAAGATGCCCAGTTGAGATATTCATTTGAATTTTTTAATCACACTTTTTTTTTCCTTCATGATATTTCCTCCATCAATCCAAAGAAACAGCCAGTGCATTTTTTTTTATCTCAGGAGAGTTGAGTTTGGAGACAAACGTGTTTCCAGATACCTGGAAAAAGAGATTATGCAAGCTTTGAAACATATTGAAACCTACATTAAGAGAACACTATGCAAACCTGGTTTTCACTGTTGAATTACTTGGGATGATTTCCCAGGACACGTGGTTCATGGGATATTGAATACTATCAAAGATGAGAAATGATTATTTGTGGTTAACATCTGTAGAGATTTGTTTCCATATTCAGAAAACATCTTCATGTGCATCATCCCATTTAATCTATACCATGATTCTGTCAGGTAAACATTATATTATTATCCTTGTTCTGTGATAAAAGATTTGATGCTCAGGTAGATTAATTATCTTGCTGAATAGAATGACATTAGGTTGTAATGAATAGTTATTTGAAAGTCTGCCTCCTGATTTCAAATCCATAGGCATTCCTCTGTGCACAGAATCAGCAAATTACTATTAAATTCCAGGAAGGTCTTGTAAGAAATAATAATGACACGCTGGAAGTTTTTCATGCATTTTTAATAGGGCTAACCTCTCACAACCTTACAGCATACAGAAATTTGCATTTTCAAAGGAAATTACTTTGTTTCCTATGAATTGGTTGCCAACTGACCCACAAATTCCAAAACAAAACATGAAATTAAAGCACTCAGAATGACTGCCTGGAATTCGCTTAATTTCCCTCACAAAATTAGAGTGAAAGCACTTGGTAATTTTACTTAGTCTAAGGGCTTTAGAAAAACCGACTTTCAATGTTGATGAAATAATATTTTAAATGACAAATATTGGCAGGAAGACAACATACTCTGTTGATAATGTTGAAGAAGGCATTTTCATCTTCAGATTTAGTCAGAAATCTCTGGAAGAATGAAATTTATAAAAATGTTTGTTTTGTGACTTTGCAAAATAGCCTTAACCTTTGATGACTCTGAATGCCAGCGTCTCAGATGGTGATTCCTTTGGTTTAAAAGTCACAATGGGATAGAGAGTCAACTGTAAAATGGATTAAATTAAGGAAAGTGCACATTAAAATTCTAAATTCCATCGAGAAATAATAAAAATCCTAGAACAGTTCTCATTTCCAGGGAAATGCACCATATGTCCTCTGAAACACAGGTTGCACCAAGTGCATTAAGAGAGCAATTAAAACGCTGTCCCACAGTGCTAGAGTATCAGTTCACACATGGCATCCTTACCTGCAACAATTTTTTATTTTACTTGGCTTCTTTCATAAAACCAGCTATTTATTTACTATTTTGGCAGCTTATAAAGATAAAAAATGAGCTTCATTTACAATAATAACAAAAATGGAATACTTTGAGAAAAAATATGTTGATCATGTTCAAGTTCAGTAATATCAATTTTTATTATGTCATGTAGTCCTGAAAAATCTGTTTTTTACTTTGCTAAAAATATTCAAATGGTTGACAGAAGCAAGTGGATTATAGACAGAAGGATGATGGGAAAGAATAACTAGTGTCCTATCTCGATAGCATATGTGGTTAGAAAACATTTTCCACACTGATAATCAGATGACGTATTTGTTTATAATTACCTGTGGATGGTCATTACCACATATCATATAATTACCACATATCAACCTCTATTCTTCCTTATTGCTTGGATTTTTTTTGCATAATATTGAATTGAGTTTTGAAGGCCATATTGAAATTAAGTAGATAATACAGCATGTTGGTTAAAAACATAGACTGTGAAATACTTGTTTCAAGCACAGGCCCCAACTAATGTCATCAGTATACTCACAAAACAACTTACTTAACTGTATAAATCTGTAGTTTCCTTGTTTAATTAATTTAGAAATTCATAGACTTTAACTCAAAGGATTCTGTTTGTATTGTGTTGTGTGTGTGTGTGTGTGTGTGTGTGTATTAAGTAGAATGAACCATACAGAAAAGTATTTCACACATGGTAATACTCAGTAAAAACTCGCGCACTCTATCATCATTATCATCACTATTGTTGCCTCCTTATGGATAATGTTCCCAAGAGATAAGTGTAGCTGTAAACATCTTTCGTTCCTTTGAGTAACAACGTAAGAACATTCCTTAGTAAAATTATGAAGTCAGGAGTTTTACATTTTCGTGTCATCAAATCTTTTCAGCACCTATGATTACATCAAACACTTTTACTTTCTGTCTTTCAAAATTTAATACTAATTAATTTATTAATTTAATTTCTCTTCTTTAGTATCCAATACTTTGAGTGAAACTCCCAAGACATGCCCGAGTTAAGTGTTTTATCTGTAATTACACTCCAGTACCAACCTCTGTGTATCCTTCTAAATGTTTTGCTATTATTAAAAATAAATATTCTAAATTAATTTTCTTCTAGAATTACTATAAATAAACTGCAACTCTATTTCTTTTTTTAAAATATATTTTGATTGAAGTACAGTCAGTTTACAATGTTGTGTACAGTGTACAGTCTGGTGTACAGCACAATGCTTCAGTCACATAGGAGCATACATACATTCATTCTCATGTTCTTCTTCATCATAGGTTACTCCAAGATATTGAATATGGTTCCCTGTTCTATAGTATAAACTTGTTGTTTATCGGATTTTGTGAGAATCCTCCTGTATTTCGACATGCGAGACACTCTGCCAGAGTTCAGTAGGTGTTCTGTGCGATTCAGTGGGTTTGTAGGTGTAATTCTTCGTGTGTTTGTGGGAGAGGGGGAGCTGCGAGTCTTGCTACTCTGCCATCTTGGTTCTGCCTCTGCAACTCTATTTCTTATTTCAAAGCGAATGTTATTGATGTTTTTATTTATTTTATATGGCACATTGTTCTAAACGCTTGTCTGAGAAGCTGACATTCCACAGTCAGGTCTCAACACACTCATGAAATTTCTCTTCTGCTATTACTATACAGCAGCTGTCTCTGTTCATTCTCCCTTAGACTTTCAACTCATATTAAAAGTTTGGGGAAACTGTTGGAAAAGATAAAGTTAACAAAGAATATTTATCCTAGAGAAGCAAAGGATGAGAAATTATATAAATGTTATCAATCAAGTATACCAAATATGGAAAAGGAAAGGATACCAGCCTTAGCTGACTTCACTAGAGAAACAATGGAAAACAGAAGACATTAGAATTACATCTTCAAAGTCCTAAAAGTGCAACTTAGTGTCTTATATACTCCGTGAAACTATCTTCAAAAAATAAGCTTAAAAAGTTAAAAAAATATTTTAACACTATGTTAATTTATTAGAAAACCTTCCTTGATATGTAACCATATTGGATAAACTATAAGAATACCCTGTTGTGTATGCCTGGCCCTGTGTGGAATTACTAGGGCCCTGAAAAGAAAAGAGAATGAAAAAGCTGTGACTTCCCTGGGAGGAAATGTTGGGTTTATATTACGCTGGTGACTCAGGCTTTATTGCTTACTTGGTGACAGGAAGCAAAGCTCTGGGCCATGCACATGAGACTGAAACTGGGACCTAAGACGGTCATTTAAAGCCCAGAACCTTAAACGAAGGGACGGGTGCATAGAAAGTTAAAGAAAAAAATAAGTTACTGGTAAGAAGACACAATAATGCAGGTGCTATGAGTCAGCCAGAGGGATGTGCAGCTTAGAGCTAGATTTTTAAATATCTTTCTCTCTCTCTTTCACTATTTTTTTTTAATATTCCGTGCTCTTAGTGTGATGTACCTAATGGTATTTTTCTGTGCAGTTGTGGCTTTGGCTCTGAATCTTTTGCTCATTGACTTTAATCATCTTTGAAAAATTTTCAACTAGTAGCTTTTCAAATATTGCTTCACCCATTCCATCTCTCCTCTCCTTCTGGGTTTAAATCAGAAGCTATGATTATATTGCTTAAGTTTTCTACATTCTTTTTTGTTTTTGTTTTTCATCTCTTTTTCTCTTCACTTTGGCCTGGAGTTTTTCCTCCTTCTGGCCTCATCTCCAGTTAAGTAATTGTTTTCTTACCTGTGTTAAACCTGATTTTAAATCTATCCACTGTTATTAATTTTAATTGTTTTATTTTTATTTCTATAATTTCTATTTTGAATATATTTTTCACTTCCCAAGTCTCTACTAAAATTGTCAACTTTGTATTTTTGCCTTGTAAAATTTAATCAAAAGTTTTAAAAATCCACGTTTGATCAGCTTTGTCCTTATCCCCTTGTTGGGCTTTTGGTAAGATTTAATTCAGGCATGGCTTATCTTTCATATGCCTGCTTATCTTATCTGGTTATATATGAAAATTTGAAGACATAATCTGAATCTCTGGAAGATGTATATTCTTCCAAATGGGACTTATTTTGCTTCCGGAAGGCAATTGTGTGATTATATAAATTCTACAACAACTTAAATGAGTCATGGGTTTCGATTATTCAAAGCTGGGTAAAGTCATTGTGAGGCTTGGTATAGTTTTTCCATGTAATTTTACTCCCAGGTAATAGTTCTTTGGTGTTCCAATGGAAAGCCCTTCCCACATGGGGTGGCCTCAGACTGATGAATGTGTAGAAATCTGTGTTCAGCATCTTAGCTTCTCAGTATCCACATTCATAATTGGCAGATGGACCTATTTCTTTCTATACTTTCCCCTTAATGTGAGGGATGGTTCTAAACCATTCATCCCATTAGTGAATGTAACACCTATCACTGTTCCCTTGAAACACATCACTATGTCTCACTCAGTGTATATTATGTTTTAGATTTTCATCCCCAAGATAGTATCAATTTAATAAAGTCAAGGGTTTTGTACTAGTCTGTTCATTCCTTGAGGTTAGTGGTTAAGGCTGTTTACGTATATTCTTGTTCTCCTGCCAGACACTTTGACTGCTGTCCGACCCCCACATTGAAGGCACTTGCCTTGTATTAGTTGGCTTGACCAATATAAAGTGAAGGACGTGGTTGACTCTTAGAAATTTCAGGCATCTGGATGCCGTGCTCCTTGCTGTCTTTTCTCCTATGACATATAAAAGATGCTGGGGGTCTGGTTCCCTGTGTAGTCAAAATGTGGATAAGCATCCCCAGCCAACCCTAATAGCCACTGGAGAACACGTAATGAACAAAACTCAACCCTTCTTGTTATAGTCCACTAATATTTTGGGATTCTTATCACCACATAATTAAGCCATTTTTGATGCCTGCATCCCTTGTGTCGGATATAGTGCTGGCATATTGTCTGTGATTAATAAAAATTTGTTAAAAGGCTGAGTCTGAAAATCAAAGGAAAGGATGATTTTATCTAGCACTCGTGTATCATGCATGGTGCTAGGCATTTTACAAATATTATTTCATATAATCATTTGAAAAGCCCTCTAAGGTACATGTTATTCTTTACATTTTGTTCATGCAAGAACTGAAGTTCAAATTACCAAAGGAAATTGTTGACTGGCACACAACAGGCAGGCCGGATATCCAAAATTCAGAGCCAGACCCATTACGCTAAAATAATGTGCCATTAAACATTGATCTGGAACAGAAACTGGAGCTGTATTGTATTGTTGTGAGTAACAAGGAAAATTAAGTGCTTCTGAACAGTATAAAATGACATATCTATTATTAACCATCTTACCTGTAAGGATCCATCATTAAAAGCAAGATAGCACATGCTAGTAAAGAATAAAATTTTATTTGAAGGCATGAGAGAGTAACTACTATACAAGTAGTTACAAATAGTGGTAGTCCACACATATACTGTATTTCAGACAGGAAGCCATGGAATTTCTCTTTGGTGACATACAGGATCTAGAAGTCTCAACTGCCGTCGTAGGGACTCCACTCACAGGACAGCAGTCCCAGCTTTCAGGCACAATACGGATATCCAACATTAGCTCAAAGAAATTCTCAAGGTGGCAGAAAACCCCATTGTCTTTAACCTTCCTAGCTGAAGGAGGGATCCACGATAGCAACGGGTCATTTCTTGAAATGAAACTCAATCAGTTACCTCTGCAGTGTTGTTAGTGACCAACCAGGAGTGAAGGTATTTTTGTATCTCCAATAAAGTTTTACCTTGATCAGAAACAGAATGGGGAATGTGTTTCCCCAAAAATGAAGGGAGAAAAATGTCAATAAAATGTAAAATTTTAGTTAGTATTTTCTATTAAGATATAGCCACAAGTTAAAAGCACAATCTATTTTAGTATTTGTTTTTATTAAAAGTTCAAATGATGAGAATGAAATAGAATGCTTATTCTATTTCTAAATTTTTTGGCTTTACATTTCTGGTTCGGTTCAAAGCCCTTAGAGATTTAAAATTTCTGTGGCAAAGAAATAATCTTAACACCTTTCTAACATTTCTTCAAGCAAGCATAATTTTAGTGTCCTTATTTGCATTTTCTTTAGATGAATGGTGTTTTCATGACATTTGCCTTAAGTGATATTACATTTAATCACTAAGGAATCTTGAAAGAGAGAGTGTCAGAATACTGAATAAAATCTGTCTTTATGATTGTGTTTAGAAATGAGTTGTCTTGGCTATGAATATACAGAAAATTGACTTTGAATAATTCTTCCTCTCTAAGACTTGTCTAACAAAGACATTGGTGTGGCAGTCCGTATTTTGAGAACATAGGTTAGGGAAATACTTCTTATTTATGATACCAAAAGCACTGTGCATAAACTGAAAACTGTTGAGCATCCAAAAAAGAAAAAAAATCAAGAAAATAAAGAGACACGCAACAGACTGGGAGAAAATGTTTTCAAAAGATGTATTTATGAAGGACTTACATCCAAAGTATACAAAGAACAGGTCCATCTTAATAATAAGAAAAGAAACAACCCAAATAACAAAGGGGCAAAAAGTTCTAATAACTTTCACCAAAGAAGATATGAAAATGAACATTAATCACGTGAAAAGGTTTTCAGTATCTTAATCATTAGAGAAATCAAAATTAAAACTACAACGAGATACAATTCCATACTCACTAGAATGAACGTAGTAAGTTAAAAAGACAAGCTATAACAAATGTTGGGAAGGATATGGAGAAATGGGAACCTCAGACTTGCAGGTGGGGATGTAAAATGGTGCAGTCACTTTACAGACTATTTTGGCAGTCCCTTAAAATGTTTAACATGAGTTCACCATACGACACAGCATTTCCATTCTTAAGTATCTACCCAAAGGAAATAAAAACATGTATCCACATAGAAACTTCACACAGATGTTCATAGCATCACTATTCAAAATAGTGAATAATTGGACACAGTTTAAATGTCCATCAACTGGTGAATGCATAGACAGAACATGGTGCACGCATACAGTGGAATCCTACTCAGCAATCCAAGGGAGGGGACCACGGATGTATGGTATCACATGGGTGAACTTCAGAAACATGCTCAGTTAAACATCAAGGACCTACTGTAGAGCACAGGGAGCTATATTTAATTTCTTGTCATAACATATAATTCATAAAGAATCCAAAAGAAAAAAATATATGAATGTATATGTATAATTGATCACTTTGCTGTGCATTTGAAACTAACATTATAAATCAAATACATTTCAGTAAAATTAACAACAACAAAAAAACCCCATGCTCGATTAAAGAAGTCAGGCATAAAAGACCACATGTTACATGATTCTATTTATGTAAAATATTTAGAAAACTCAAGGGTATAAAGACAAAAAGTAAGACTAGAGGTAGCTTGAGACGGGCAAAAAGTCAGGAGCCTAGGGATTAACAGAAGGCTGCGTGAGGGATCTCACTGGCGTGATGAAATTTTCTAAAACTGATTAAGGTCATGATCGCACTTCTTTGTATATTTACTAAAAAAATCATTGAGCTGTACACTTGAAAATGGTAAGTTATATCGTATGCAAAACTTGCAAAAATGTTTTAAAGTTATTGAAAAACGGTCCCATGTAGGTGACTGATGGGTGGAGACAGGGTGCAACGGCAGTGTTTAAGACATGGCTTTTCTATATAGTTCTTCCCACATAGCATTTACTTTTGAATCTTGTACACTGCCATATCTGTTCAACACATTAAAATGAATTAACTTTAAAAAATAGGTTTGTTATGCTCCTTTAAGCAAAGTTGTTACATGTTGTCTTCTCTCAATGTGCTGTTCTCTTCTTTTCTTCTTTTATCTTTCTCTTCTTCACCTTTTGAGGAGTTTCAGAAGATTTATGGACATTTTTTTCATGAGTGCTATCCAGATAATCCTTTGCTGCAACAACCTACAAAGGTTTATTATACTTACAAGGAATCTGAGAAAGGGAAAGCTAGCAGACCTCCCTCTTCATGTAAAGTTCATGAGCTTGTTACGTGTTCCCAACGCATCAGGTTGGAAAGACAGTGGTTATCATCTTTTCTACACAGTTCCTCTTCCCCATCTTGTTAAAGGAAACATGACATTCAAGCTTCAGAATTAGACACTTGATCTGGACTAAATCAGCCACGTTCTTTCCTTTATAAAATAAGGATATTTTGTTTTGCATAAGACATAAAGCCCAAATCAAACTGGTATTTTCCCTAAATGTCTCCAAAAAGGTATTAATCCAATCATTGTGATTGACACCTTAGTCTCCATTTAATTCTGAATTTTTCCAGCGCTTAAAACGTGCTTTGCAAGGAAGGGACTGGTTTTATTATCTTAGCAGGAAGAGCGCTCTGATCCAGGCAAAATGTACTTGTTATCTCTGGAGGGAGGAAAATGCAGGGTTGATGGCTTCTAACCATGTGTTCAATAGCCTGTCAGTGACTTAAAGTGGAGAAGGACGGCCTGAGGGTCCACGTTCTTCCAGGCGACTGACCCGCACCACAGAAGGACGTCTTTGGCAGCACCATTTACACTGTGGTTTCAGGTTGCTCCTAGGCTACACTCTTAAGAGGTGGTTATTTCCTAAGTTGGAATTGCACTTTTACAAAATCATTTTGTAAACACTTCGTTTTTCATATATATATATATTAGTCAGCCCTCTGAAGGTTCCACACTGGGGATTCAGCCCCAGTAGCTGTTTGAAAATACTGAGAAAAAAATTTTTCCAGAAATTTCCAAAAAGAAAAACTTTAATTTACTGCACACTGGCAGCTATTTTCATAGCATTTGCATTGCATTTACAACTATTTACATAGCATTTACAACTATTTACATAGCATTTACGTTGCATTTGGTATTATAAGTAGTCTAAAAATGATTTGAAAAACACAGGATGAAGTGCATAGGTTATATGCAAATACTGTGCTATTCTACATAAGGGACTTGAGCATTCCTGGATTTTGCAATCTATGGAGAATCCTGGACCCAATCCCCCATGGACGCCAAGGGACTACTGTATACATACAAGTGTCCCCTGCTTTTTGAAAGTGTGCTTTGCACCACTTTGCTTTTATGAAAGATCTACATTAGTACCTGTTTTCACTAACAGAAAGAAATCTGAAGAGGATTTTTACTTTTACAAAGAAAGGCAAAAATCACAAATAGCTTTAAGCATTTATTTTGCAGAGAGCTGTGATATAGAGGAATAATTTTTAACAATGTACAAAAACTAAAATAAAAGTGATCTATGTTTATCTAAATATTATTAGAAACATGTATTAAAGCAAGAAAAATGACTCAAGGGATAAAGCTATCACTATATACACAGAGTGCTAAATTTTTCACAAACCTTTAGCAGACGATTTTACAAAATAAAATGTAACCTAAAAGGCAATCGGAACCTGTAAGTGACTATATTTTGTTATATATTTTTCTATATATTAGTTTTTGTTCCTGGAGAGAAACTGATGGAGAAAAATCTTAATCTCATGCATGTTTCTTCATGATACAAAATTTGAACTGATATCCATACTACTGAAAAATGGCATTGGTTATAAAGAGTAAATGTGTATTGGTGTGATCAGCATTCCCAGTCCACACATAACAAATCCTTACATCAGCGTAAGTCCTTCTTCAAGGGTGTTCAAGGACATGGAGCTGACGTGTGGTTATTGTGTAGTTACTATTAGAGTGAACATTCTCTGCCAGTAAACATGATTCCGTTTTCTGATTTGTTCACTGTTTCGTCTGTGGAATAAATCAATGAAAGCTCACTATTGAAAAGTAACACAGGTACTATAAGAGAGAATGCTAAATCACAAGACAGAAACCTAAGCTCCAAAGTGGTACTGGGGAGACGACAGGGAGATAAAGGGAGTGTGTCTTCTAATCCTGTATTTCCCAGCAGGGGAACATACCGTGAAGAGGTTTCCATAAGATTGACCTTTGTATGTCAAATGTCCACAGTGTCGAGTGCACCTTTTTGTGTTCCTCGTTTCTTTTTATCTGCTATGCTAGTTACTTATTTCCCAGTAATACTCTATGCTGGCCACTTGAACAAAGCATTTTAATCTGCATTTATATAATCCTTAAAAGCCTTAATATAATCCTGTAGAATCTTTATTTTACATTTGAGAAAACCCAAGTTCGCAAGTCTCTCAGTGAAAGTCTCATAGAAAATCAGTGAGTAAAAAAGTAAAGCCGGAGATGGAATTGATTCATCCTTGTGTAACTCACCACGTCAGGTCCTGCCCCCCTGCGGTGCCTGGGGCTCCCTCTTGGCAGGGCTGCATATTCTGTGAATTCATTTCTCCACGTCCCTTCACCCATAATCCTCATCCCATCCGCAGTCCTACAGGACAGAGATTGCTAATGGAGATTTAATTGAGGAGAATCTGATGGGCATACAGGGGTTGTCAACACAGCCGGAGAAGATGTCAGGAATCATGGGTTCCAGTCATGCTCTGGCCCCAAGTAACAAAATGAACAAGGTAGTTTGCCTCTGTGTGCTTCTGACTCTTAAAATATAAAAAGAGAACTAATTGCTCGTTGTGAAAAAGTACACAAGCTCATGGATTTGAGGTCTAAAGCCCTCTACAAATAGGAGCCACTGACAGCAGAGATAAAATCCACAATCCTAAGACGGGTCCTCATTCCAAGGTTAGTCTGCCAGTGCTGTTATACTGAAATATAAATTTTCAAAACCTTCGTTTTAGGGTTTACATTTCCTCCTCTGTTTTTCTCTTTTTTCTGGGAATGGGAGCCACAGGAAGCTTTCTGTGATTGTAGGAAGAGAAAATAGAGTCTAGAACCTAAGCATAGAATTTCGGACCATCCCACTCAGTTCTTACCCAGGAATCCACGCTTTGGGTAAGTCCCCCAGAAAATGCTAAGAGTCTGGAATGGCTCAAAGAGTTTAAAACTTCGTTTATTATTCACGTTTTACCAACTGTTGTTTCTTAACACGGCCACAGCAGTATTTTTGCGTGACTTGACAAAAATATTAAATTGATGCTGATTTTGTACCACACGGTATTCTCTGCCCTGAATATTCCTCCAGCAGCAGGTGGCTCCCTTGCGCTGTCCTTTCTGTGATTCAGAAGTCTGCCTGCCCAGGCTTCACCCACCACTTGGTGGATGGCAATCCCCTCTAAGTGCTCTGGGAGGAAAGGCCAGCTCCCTCAGGAAAATCCAGAAAATCATATTACTTTCAAAGCTCTCTAACCGTGAATACTGTGTTTCTTAATATGTACTGGAAATAGAGCAATTGACAGAGTCTCTCTTCTATTACTAGGAAAAAACATGCACATATTTTTCCTCCAGTTTCTCTGATTCAAGCCTAATATGGGGTGAATTTATAATTCTCTCGAGCATAAATAGCTACAAAAGATTACTGACATGCTCATCTGCTGTACGTTCTGCCTCCTACACTATGCTTGATGGTGATAAGAAAGATGAAAGTAGGTGAATTGCACATCACACTGCTCACATTTGAAGTTCCACCAAATCATGTGGCTTTATTTCCTTTATTAGATCAACACTTTGCATGGTGATTCCTGTGCATAGCGGGAAACCCCAGCCAGGCTATGTTGAGGTTAAATGTTTTCAGGTTTTATATTTAAAAAGCTTTCTATTGGGAAGGTAGAAAATGGTTTCACTTTTTTCTCTACTCTGCAGGTTATTTTCAATATATAGACTCCTGCATCTGTCTTTGCCACACCCCATCCCTCACTTTGTAAGGTGAACAGGGAACGTTGGGGTTCCTTTGTTCAGTTGCTTAAGTATCAGGCCAGGAATTTTATTACACTATAAGGTGGCAGAAAGTTGCTGCCCAGATCATTAAAACTGAAGCAAAATGGAGCAAGTCTAATTCAAACAAGTAGGTAAGTAAATATATCCAATCACCAAGTCAGGGTCCCAATGCTAAATACATTTATTATCTGTCAGAAACCAGGGAGATAATAAAGAGGAGTGAAGCACATTAGTGTCTTGAGAGGAACACTGGAGAAATAGAGAAATGGGGACTTCTTGTCTGCCTGACAGTGTTCATAGCAAAGCAGTTTAAATCAATGTGCTAACTAAGCAGAATCTGTGTGGCCGCAATCCAATGTCGATGCATGTTTAAAGCCCAGGCAGCGAGGCGAGAAGAGTCTGGTTCTCCCTATTGTTCTGTTTTGTTTTGTTCTGTTTTGTTTTGTTTTTCTGCTCTGTGTAGTGCTGATCAGGGAACAAAGAGCCATGGCCAGCTGTGGGCATAAACTTATTACCAGCTACAGAAAATCTGGATGAATAACATACAGATTAAAAAAAAGAATCATTTCAAAAGGGACACATTTTAGTAGTGATGATGTCCTAATCAAGAGAGTTTGTTGTGCCTCTAAAGTTACTTCAGAACAAACCAGTCTTCTGTTTTTCATAATAGAATAGATAACACTTATGTGAATTGGCTGCTTCAACATTTATTCTGGTAAGTTTCTGCTGTCTCTTAGATAATAGAAATGCTGTTTATTAGAGTTCAGGGGAGTTCTGGACAAAGATTGCTATTTTTTAACATAAAAACAGCATTTTTGAAGTGATAGGAAACAATATTCAGACCAACTTTCATCTTAGAGATGAGTCAGGGTTTCAGTTAAGTTAGACAGCTAATCCAAAGTACATTTTTTAAATGACTAGAGCAGTTGTTTCTTAACTTAATCTCCTTGTGATTACCAGCCTTCCCAGTTGTGGGCAAAATATAAAGCATCTGCTGTATTTCTCCCTCCTTTGCCACTTTCCAAGCCAGTAGCTCCATGCGGTCATAACCACAGAGGTTCACCCAGTTGGAAGAGCCACCAAATTCCACAAAACAGAATTAACACTGGTAACTTGCACACAGCCAAAGCAGCACGTACCTCTAGTAGCAAAATGCAGTCACCCTCTATGGCAGCAGGGGACATCAGACACAAAACTCTCAAACAGAGACTCCCGGTCACGGCAGAGCACGTGACCTTCTCTAGACGCAGACGGGCTGAATGCAGACCTTGTCTTGTGAGGTTCGTGTGTGAGGTCAGACACACCGTTAGCACTCCCCTGAAGATGATACTTGGTTAACAGCCCTTCAGACTCAGACCTCCAGTAAACTTACACATAGAATTCTTCAAATTCAATGACGTCATCATGTGCTTGGAGTTTTCCGAATTCAGTGATACATCCCCGTCTCATTCAAATATTGCACATACTGCAGTACACCATATATGCACCTTTTAGAACTCTGTATAGAAGCTACCTTTGCATCAAAATTGTATTTAATTTGTTTTACGTTGCTACTGAAATACAAAGAGGAAACTGTCAATGAAACTGCCTCAAAGTATTAGAGTTATGATTAGCTCTTACCAGAACCTCTCATCAAGAGTTTAGATACCCTTGCTTTTTTGAAGCAATTTATTATTGTGATTAAGAACCTCTATGGTGGGAAGAATGTGAAGGTGTTTACATCATAATGTGTGAAGGAGAATAGGAAATTGCTGAGAAGAGTGGTCATTTTGTTTTCAGAAATTTGAGGCAAACCAAAACAGTTTAAAATAATCACTAGTAGAATTGAAGGAGGAAATTACTTGGAACTCATTCAGGTCATTTCTAGGCTGCATTAAATACTCAGACGTATTTGCAGACCATGAGTCTTATAGAGACATCTCTACCTGGTTCTGTTATTGTCTTTAATCATACCTCATAGCCCAGGTATAGAAGGAGATTAATTAGATGATTATATCATTCCACAGATGGGGTTGCTTTATTTTATTTTGTTTCTTGGTGCAAAGGAGATGAAGACATTGGAAAGAAACGGGTTGACGTTTTGTCCTTTGAAGCTCTAACTGGATAAGAAGAAGGTAAGACGAGAAAGGTTGTACAGTCTAGGGACTGGAGATTCACGAATATAAAATAGTATATTTTTTGAAATAACGAGAAAGAAAAGATGTATCAAGAATGATTGACTTTTGAATTTAACATTTCTGGGTGATGCCAGTTTACCTGTGGCTGAAACAGTGAAGGTGTTAGTTGTTGAAGCTGAGGACGTAAACATGTTGAAAGAAGAAATGGTTATAGAAATGTCTCAGGGTGATGACAATACGTGTGGTAAGAAGAGACAGTAAACTAAGTATCAAAGTCAACAGTGAAAGAGGGCAAGTGACTTAGAAATGACAGTAGACTGACATCGACTGAGTTAGGAGGTAACTTCAGTCACAGTTTTAAATGCAGCTTCCGCATTAGAGAAAATCAGTACGGCCCCCAGGCATGGTGTGCAGGCATCACAATGGCAAGCGCTTTTTCTCCTTGCTGTGGGTTTGGATTGCCTTCTCTATCCAGGATGCTTTATCCGGAGCCATCATCCATAAGAATGCCGAATAGCTTCTATCTCTGGAGGGCAATTAGTAAAAACTTCCTTCGGAAGAAATTCGCTTAATTGTAAAACAAAGAAAACAAGAATTTCATAGCATTCAGTAATACTACCCTTTATCTTATCATCCAGAAACAGTTAGTGGGTAAGATTGTGGAACAACCTAGTTAATATTCAGTTGTAAAATGTACTTGGAAACACATATCTTGAGTTTCTGCCTTGAACCAGCAATCAGTATACAGTGGTTTATATTATAGCATTAGTAGGTTATTGGAAAATATATGACAGTAACAAGGTTATACGTTGGCAACAAACACCTCTTATCTCAGTGACTTAATACAACACTTGTTTTCTGCTCATACTAGGTGTTAGACAAGGGTTGATGTGTATGTGTGTGTGTGATGAAGAACGGATGTTCTATTTTACAGTAATATAGTCACTAAGGGACCCACCCTGATGAAGACTCCAGCATTGGGAATGTCAGTAGCATGGCTGCCATAGCAGGAGAGGAAATAGTGATGCTGTAGTGCATCTGTGCTTTGGAATAGAAGTGTCACACGACACTTCTGCCCATAGCCCATTGGTCAGAACTAGTTCTGTTTCGCCAACCAATGGGATGCTGAGCAATGCAAATATTTGATGAGCACTGTGCTCTCTGCCACAGGAATCTTCCCTTTGACACCCGAGAAAATTTTACTGCCTGGGACAAGCCCCCATAATAAGACTTGTGACAGATAAAATACTTGCCTTTTTGTGTAATGTGGAAGAAAATTATGTTGAATGGAGGTATAACATCTGCAGTTCGATTTTAGGAAATATTATCTATAGAATCTGAGGTCCTATAAATTGTCTTAATTTTTTATTTTTACAATATATGCATTCTCAGTAGACTGTGGTTCCAAGTGAGCAAATGACACCAACAGGCGTTGTTTGATCTTACTTTGTTTCAATTTGAGGGTTCTCTTACTAGTGCAGCAGCCTGGGAATAACTCTGCCTCTTGGATTTCAGCTCTAGATTTATATTCTCACCTTCACGCTCTCTTGTTCTGCCAATTTGGTTTTTTGCAATTCACTTGTTTTAGTTTCCTAAATTAATAGTCTGTTTATTGTATCCCTATTTTTATTTAGTAGTGTAATTATTTATCTTATTCCTATTTTTATTGATTCCATACCCTCTTACTTTCTTCCGTCTATGCCTAAAACACCCTTCTCAGCTCTGATCTTCTTAGCAAAACATTGAAAAAAATTGCATCTCTGAGGGTGTGGGTCGGGAATTGTCAGCACTCTTAAACTGTATTGTGTAGGGAAACAGCATATTCGAAAAAGCAGGTCAATAGTCTTCACCTCCAAACTGAGCCAAAGAGACAGCATCTACTCATTCAGGAACCAGTAGCAATTTCCTCTCTAGTTTTTGAGTGTGTAGTCCACTCTTAGGTGCTCAAAACATTCACAGCAAGCAACATTATGCATTTCTGTCATTATGATGAAAAAAGTCATAGGTTTAGAATGTTGATATTATATTGTTGACATTATAAAATGCATCTGGTCTGCATACACATCTTGTGATCTCTTCCAAACAACTTCTCAGGATCCGTGTCCTACAAATTGGAAATGATTCATCAGTGCAAACCTGCTTTATCGCTGATATGTTCCCTCAGTAACAGAAATAAGAAGTGAACGTTCTGCTCCCTGCTTTCTAAAAATTCAAAATTAAAAAAAAATTTTATATAATCTTTAAAGGTTACACTTCATTTACAGTTATTACAAAATATTGGTTACAGTCCCATGTCATACAATAGATCCTTGTAGTCTGTCTTACACCCTGTAGTTTGTACCTCCCACTCGCCCATCCCTATATTGTGCCCCCTTCCCCACTGGTAACCCCTGGTTCCTTCTCTGTACCTGTGAGTCTGCTGATTTTTTTGTTATAATCACTAGTTTGTTGTATTTTTCAGATTCCACATATAAGTGATACCATAGACTATTTGTCTTTCTCTGTCTGACTTATCTCACTGGCATCATGCCCTCCACGTCCATCCATGTTGCTGCAAATGGCGAAATTTTGTTTGCTTTTACAGTTGAGTAGAATTCCCTTGCATAAATATACCACATCTCTTTTATCCATTCATCTGTAGATGGACACTTGGGTGGCTTCCATACTTTGGCAATTGTAAATAATGCTGCTGTGAATGTTGGGGTGCATGTATCTTTTCAGATTTATACCCAGGAGTAGAATTGCTCCTAGGGTAGTTCCATTTTTTAGTTTTTTGAGAAAACTTCGTACTGTTTTCCATGGTGGCTGCGCCAAGTTACATTCCCATCCATAGTGTACCAGGGTTCCCTTTTCTCCGTGTCCTCACCAACATTTGTTGTGTTCTTTTCGATGGTGGCCATTCTGACAGATGTGAGGTGGATGTCTCATTGTAGTTTTGATTTGCGTTTCCCTGATGATTAGCGATGTTGATCATCTTTTCCTGTGCTTGTTGGCCATCTGCATTTCTTCTTCGGAAAAAATTCTTCTGCCTATTTTTAAATTGGGTTGTTTGTTTGTTTGTTTGTTGATGTTGAGTTGTTTGAGCTGTTTATGTATAAGAAGTGAATATTCCTTCTCCTTGCTTTTTTTAAACTTACTTTTTATGAAAGACTATAAAGCCGATCCAACGTGCCAGTAAGGAATCCATATAAAATGGTTTTTCAAGTCCTCTGAAATGCCCCTGCTTAATCAGCCCTTGTTTTCCTATTTCGGAAAATAAGCTATTGGCAGAGACTGTGGGTACTTCTATTTCTCACTTATCAGGGTGCAGACAGGTGTGCAACAAGTTTGGGTGAGTTGTTTTAGAAGAGAGACGCATTTTCTAAATGAGATTTGGATAACAGCCTATGTCTAAATTCCTCTGTGACTAAAGACGCAAAGGATTGTCAGAACGGTTTGGTTCATCAAGCTGTAAAGTGCAAATGTATCATGACACTCTCTTGGCACATGTGAAGCCGACAAAATTAAGCCCTTTATCCTTAGGAATCCTTCAAACAGGATCTTGTTTCTTAAAAGGCAAGAGGCAGTTTTCTGGAGTGGGTATATACTATGTGGTTGGGGTGAGTTAAAGGTAAAATCGTTTGAAGACCATTACTAGTGACTCACTAATTAGTTTTTGGTAATTTCCTGGCTTGAATATCACATTTGCAGTTAAATCTACTCATAAACAGGGAGCTATTTTCACTCTTCTAAGATTGAACATTGATGGTTATTTAGTGAAAATTGATAGTTCTTTAAACATTTTTTTTTTTGCCTTTTTTTTGGGGGGGTTACTAGGCATATTTATTTGTTTATTTTTTTAACAGAGGTACTGGGGATTGAACTCAAGACCTCATGCATGCTAAGCGTGCCCTCCACCACTGAGCTATACCCTTCTCCCGGTGATGGCTCTTAAGACCTGCTTTTACATTAATTTTGATATACCCAATTATTATAATGTATATAATTTTAAAATTTTGATTTTGTTCCCACTACTTACAGTTAAAGGAAATATGAGGCATTTCAGCTCAACAGTGAACCATTCTTTATGGTCAAAAAGTTGTAAAATATCAAGGTTCATTTATTTTGTCCAACCTTCATTGCTGTTCTCAAAAAAAATGAGGATGTTAACAATGACAAACTTTCCTTCAATATGTCTGTCAAACAGTAACTGATATCAGAAAAATCGAACTGAAAAAAAATAATTAAATAGAGTACAAAATGTAGTTCACCTTTAGGAAAAAGAAGTTAGGTGTCTGGGATCAGTCTCAGCAAAGAGATTGATGCTCTCAGCTAATGATGCCTGGAGCACTCACCTGGTAGTGACGGGGATGGCTGCTGGTGCCCTGCTCTTTTTGATGATACGCAGGGAGTGGGCATGGGAGGAAAGGGTGAGCTGAGGGCTGGAGGACCACAGCCACGGGGTGAGCTGTTAATGGTGTATACTGTTGTTTACTCTTCGGTGATTAAAAGTGCTTCAGCCCTCAAAAAAAAAGTACCAGAGCCCCTGATTGTGGGAGCCCTCATAGACGTTTCCTATTTCAGAGCCAGTGCTGTGGCTGGACTGGCCCCTGTGGTTCGTCTTATGATGCCAAGATGCACCTCAGCACCCATCAGCAGGGAACTTTGAAAAGACGTGGCTTATGACTCACAGGTCCTGGAGGATACATGGCAAGCCCGGGGCCACAGAGTGAGGTCCCGGAGAGAAAGAGAGAGAGACAGAGCAGACATGGGATTGCACTTTGATTGGGATCGAGGGTGGGGTGCCTGGGGTTTTGTGGGCTTACTTTTTACTGGTGAAATTAAGACTCAAGAGCAGGAATTCAAGTGTGGGAGGGGAAGAGCTAGCTGTCAGTCACCTGGCCAGTTATCGAGGTCAACCAGAGCTTTCTTTTTTTAAAAAAAAAAAAAGGAATTTCAGGGATGGGGCGTCCTGGCTCTTTATCCAGTTGCGTTGCTGGCGATGCGTTTGTTCCACATGGATGTCTTTGAAGCAGATGCCTTGGAATCAAAAGCTTAACGCCAGGCACTTAGGTTACATCAAAAACACCAGTTGTCAGGTGCTTACACTGTAATAGGTGTCAAAATATTGAAGTTAAGGAATTTTCTTACACGAATAGTATTCTCATCTCTTATGCCTTTAATAGCAGAAAGCATTTAACGGCACATCACTAAGTGTTGGTTCTTTAGACCAAATAGAATAGTAAAGTTTTTCTGTTGTTTGAATTCTTCAGATGTATTTCAGAAAAGCAATTTTCTTTCCTATTCTACTTTTAACAGGTTCATGTTTGCTTTGGTATCAAATATATTTTTGTGCAAGGTTTTCACACGAATCTGATCCAGGAGATGAGCCAGCTTTATTTGGTAGGCTGAGTACCTCTTGCAGATTTTGGCGTCATCCTTGGAGCACAGATACCCCAGTTCCAGAACATGGAATTGAAATATTTCTCATTAAATTTTTCACTAAAATCACTAAAATGACTAAGGCAAAGATAGAACCACTTAACTGACCATTAAAAAGTCTGTGACGTTCTTTTTTTTCTGCTTTAGGTCTGTTATACTATTGCTGCTACTCTTCCTACAATTTCTGATTTTCTTCCTAAGGTATTTAAGGCAAAAAAAGTAATTCCTTCTTTAAAATGTGATTCGCTAGATACGAAAGTTACGGTAAAAATATTTACTTGTGTCTGCTATGTATAGAAGCTATTTTAAATGTTTGTGATACACACAGCAGAAGATCCCTGTCTTCATCCAGATGACCTGTCAGTTTGTGTGTGTGGAGAGGCAATAAACACACTAGTAAGTGTATTTTATAGTAAATTGGAAAGAGTTAACTACAAAGAATCATGAAAAAGGACAGGGTAAAGGTGATTTGACATACGTGGTGAGTATCCAGAGGTGCAAGTTGAAACTTTAAATGAGGTAGTCAGGTTAGGGATCAACAAAAAGATGACAGTAACGCAAAGACAGGAAGGAGGTGAAGGAGTTAGCCGTGTGGACCTCTAGGGGAGAATTTCCCAGACAGGTGCGTTAGCAGGGACAAGACTCTATGGTGGGGTTGGCAGGGAGGGTGGTGGATAATTGCTCAGTGGTAGAGCGCATGCTGAGCATGCACAAGGTCTGGGTTCAATCCCCAGTACTGCCATTAAAAATAAAGCAGTAAATAAACCCAACTACTCATTCTCCCCCTCCCCCAAACAAACAAACCAACCAACAAACAAACAAAAAACTATGATGGGGATGTGACTGTCAAAGGAATGGCACAGAAGCCACTGTGGCTGAATGGAGTGAGGGGTGAGAGGGTGGTCGTATGGCATGAGGTCATCAAAGGTAGAGGCAGGGCAGACCCTAGGAACTGAGTGAGGGAAATGAGGAGACATTGCAGGGACCTAAGCAGAGGCAGAAAACGGCACAACTTCTATTTTTAAATTAAGCCACTCAGCAGTTCCCATATGGGGAATAGATTGAAGAAGTTTCAGAGGAGAATCAGAGAGATTCTTTTGGAAGCTTTTATGGTTACCAAGGTGAGTGATATTGGTAGCGCTGACTGGGAAGCTGGTAGTAAACATGGTAAAAAGTGGGAAAAGATTCTGGGTCAATACTGAAGGTGTTTCAATAGCATTTCCTGCTGGGTTAGAGAGAGTAAGAGGGAAGCAGTTGGCTCCAGCCACTGCAAGGGTGGCATGCCGTTAACTGAGATGGAGAAGGCTGAGGGTGAGTACGTTTTGGAGGGATGATCAGAATTTAATCACTTTTGAATATACTGATTTGAATACACCTTCTAGTGAAGAGAAGTCATCCACTGGGGTTAAGACTGAAGTCCATAGAATAATCTTGACAAGAGATCTTCATGGGAGAGTTATTGCTGTTAAGATGGTGACAGATACAACTGGACAAAGTCATGAAAGAGTGAATATAAAATAGGAGGACATAGGGCAGCACTAAGCTCTGGGGAATTCCAGTAATGAGAGAGAGAAAAAGACAAGGGGTCATCACTTTTAGGGGGAGAGGATATAGCTCAACTGGTAGAGCGCATGCTTAGCATGCACAAGGTCCTGGGTTCAAACCCCAGTACCACCTCCTAAAAATATGTAAATAGATAAAATAAATTAACTACCCCCCCCCCAAAATTGAAAGGGATCATTGCTTTTGGTGAGACTGAAATAGATTTGATGTAAGGAAATAAAGCTGAACCCTTAAAATTTAAGACTAAAATGGAAGAGTTTACATTAAAGAATTAAGGCTTATTATGATAGAATTTATAATGTACGTTTTTTTAGTTGAAGTATAGTCATTTTATAATATTATATTAGTTTCAGGTGTACAACATAATGATTATTTTTACAGATCATACTCTATTAAAATTTATTACAGAATAATGGCTATAATTCCCCATGCCATACAATATATCCTTGTTACTTAATTATTTTATACTTGGTAATTTGTATCTATTATTAACCTACTCCTATGTTGCCTCTCCCACCTTCCCTCTCCCCACCAGTAACCACTAGTTTGTTTTCTGTTTTGCTGTATATGTTTGTTTGCTTTAATTTTTGGTTTCCACGTGTAAGTGATATCATACAGTGAGATGCATGCGACCCTATTTGCTCACCCAGATGCTACTTCAATAAGTTCCCTTCACTTTAGGAATCATCTGTGGCCGCTGCTAACCTTGTTTGAGCTCACTATATCAGTATCCAATTTTAAATACACACAATAATCAGTGTTAGAGA
Organism: Camelus ferus; assembly: GCF_009834535.1. Taxonomy (NCBI): domain Eukaryota; kingdom Metazoa; phylum Chordata; class Mammalia; order Artiodactyla; family Camelidae; genus Camelus; species Camelus ferus. Next base: position 32,978,123 of record NC_045715.1, on the reverse strand, counting down.
TCGTCAATCTATTTTTGAAATACCTAACTACTAGGTAACTCTTTAGGTGGGACTTGGCCCTTCAGCAGCTATTTGCATCTTTTTCAGTGTAAAACTCCTAGGGCTATGGAACCTTGGGAGATGTCATTCTGCCATCATTTAGTGGATCTTACAGAAGTAATGCGGGCATTTTACAGAATGAAAATGGGTCACAGTGGCATTACTGGACTCACAGGAGTCATAACATAAATCACCTTTTAAATAGAGAAAAACAGGGAGCCGTAACATAAATCACCTTTTAAATAGAGAAAAACAGTAAGGATTGAAGGTTCTATATCACACCACCCTGTGTTCTTCCTTTTCAGTATCTCTCTGTCCTGATGCATCTTGTCATTTCCCCCCGGGGCTCTGTTTGTGTCACTCACCATGAAGAGTATTAAACTGGAATGCTCTCCAGATTCATTGCTGTGCTAACCAAGGCACAATCATAGTGTTTCTGTATTTTATTTTAAAAAATCAAGATAACTTAAAAGCATAAAATCTACGCTCCTAAACTACAACTTTTCCTGCACAGATCGACCTGAGTTCCTCTCACCATCGTTACTACTAAGTGAGACCTGTTTATAAAATCATTTTCATTGTAGCCAAGTTCTTCATCAGCAGAACGCTATGGAGGGCTGTGGGTCTTCTGCATGTGCTATTAATGACAACGCATCTACATTTTATTGATTTTAAAAGCATTCTGAATGGATGACAGTTTATTTTTTCCATTGCCTTGTCTCCTCAAGTACAGCTTCCCCCCTTTCTTGTTATTGTAGAAAAGAAATTCTTAGCCTGGATATAATGACTGTAGTATAGTATGTGAGTCTCAAAGTTTCAAAAATGTCCTAAAACGGTAAAATGTTGGGAACTGGTATTTGGCTTTCTTTTCTCTCTCTTTTTCTTTCACAGGTTTCTTCAGAGTCCATAAAGTCTAAAATGCTGCTGGCTCCCCAGATTCCAGTGCAATGCAGGGATAGGTGTTACAGTCCACAAGCAGTTCACGCATAGCCACCTCCTTTGAGTTTCCCTTTGTCAGGTGCCATAGCACATCTTTCCTAATGCCTCACCCATGTTTGAAAAGCGAATGAGAACCTCCCTTGCAATACACCTGCTAATGCTGTGAGTGCTACCCTTCTTGCAGAAAGAGAAACAGAAGCAGGTTTCTGCATAAGAATTGAGAAAGAGGGCAAAGGCCTACGTGGGAATTTCGGGGTGCTTTCACGATACAGTGTCCCTAATAACCTGTAGCCCCCACTAAATTGCCTTGATAAACATACAGCACTGTAGAATGCTGAGATTTCTGTTTTTAAAAGGGGAAGTACCCATAGAAGTGTAAACACATGGCCATTTGTCACTTTTTACATTTATCGATTTCCTTTAATCCCTGGTGAACTATTTACAAGGAGATGCCAGCCCTTATCGTACGAATAATTAAGTAGATGGGGAATACGGAAGACTAATTGTGGACTACGGTAACTTGTTAGCACAGATCTGAGGAAGACATACAGTGAGGGCCGGAGAGGGACAGTTCTAGGCTCGTGGGAGGAAGAGGAGAATTCTCAGCCCTCAAGAAAAATGAAAGAAGGGAGACAAGAGGGGGTGTCTTTTTCCTCTGTAAGTTTTCTAACCAGAATCAGGTTACATTCATGGAGACGTGTTGCATCTGTACCTTTTTCCCATCAAAATACGGAGAATTTAAATTGCATGAATCACTAAGGCAGTAGTTTTGCATCTTCCCAGGCTATCTGGGAATCCTTTCTGAAACACAGACACATGTTCCATCCAGGGAAATGCTTCTCAGTTATCTGGGTTAAAGGATGAAGTTTTTTCTTTTTTCCAATCCTTCATGGACCAGTACCTTTGTAAAATACCATAAAAACAAAATAGGAGAAACAGTAAAATACAAAGAGACAAAATTCAATTTCCACTTTGTTATCGATAGATTCAACAGGCATAAAATGACTCTGTTCAATTGCTATGCAGTTTCTAAACGATTACTCTCCAACTCTGCACATCATTTCAGACCAGTAACAAACATTTTGCAGACCATCACCAGTTGGCATACTGCTTTGGAGCACAGAGAGAGCAGTGCAAAGAGAGAAAGCAAAGACCATCTTTATTCCCAACAGCGAGGCACTCTGCCTTGTAACCCTTTCTTATGCGGCAACTCCGCTTAAGATTGGCTTTGAAGTATGTTTCACCGGTTTACAAAAACATTAAAGTTCATTCACGTGCTAGATGGAGACGTATACTGACCCTTTCATCTTGTGGTTCCTGAAGGATTCTCACATTTAAACATATTTTGTAATTTTGTGGACTCTTTTTGCTTGTACGATTGTCCTTCTCTGCTCATTTTATTTAGCAGAATGCTTTTAATTTCTCTTTTATACATGTTAGGCTTTTATTAATTTTGAAACTATATGTGTGTAGTCAGGTTAGACATTCAATGAATTTCATTTCAAGATAGTATAGGGGACAGTTTAAATTATTAGTTTGGAAACGGTTAGAATGCAAATGATCTACTGGATAGGGGTTGAAAGTGCCTTATATAATCCTGTGCTGTGCACCAGTCATATATATATGTACATTCCTCTAAGGGAGAATCTACATTTTGTCTTCTAGACATCTGAGCATTATTTCAGAGAAATACTCGTGCACATAGACCTAAAAGTAATCTCCTTTTCTAAGCTTTACAAACGTATTTCTGGTCTTATTTTCTCCTTCTCTTTATCAGACTGATCCTGTCAAAACCTGCTAGCTTTAACCTCCCTGTCAAACTTCATACCCTCATCCATAATAACCTTAAACAAAAAGACAAAAGAAAAAGAAATGTGTTACAATAAAAGTCATACTCTATCTTAGCTTCATCTACACACTAGAAACTCAGGCACCCAATAAAACACAAAAGGAAAAGAAAAGTAAATCTCAAGACCCCTAAGTTACCGACTTAATGAAATTTTTCATTTCTCATCTTGGGTTTCCTTGTGCATCTATTAATATACAAAACTCAAGATGGATCATAGGTTAATGCTGGAGTATTAAATATGACCTGTAGCATTTAACTTTTCCCCCAAACTCCATGTATTTTATTTTTCATAAGCTAAGGATAAATTCAGTACATACTTTGTGAAAGATAGTCAGCTGACCTCAATGTGTGTATCTTTTAGATATGTCTTTGGATAAAATCAGTTGCTTGTCTTAATGCTAGATGATTTCCTGGAAGAAACTTAACGGTAAATAAATAAAACTTTAGATACCTAGTCAGTTACTTAATCCATCCTCCACTAGTGCAGGAAAATCCACCTTTCATTTAATTCTTCCCACCTTTCATGTGTTTTAATTTTTTCTCTGTCATGGTTGGTCAGTGAGGTTGCATACTGATGGGAAAAGGCTGTGCAGAACCAAGAACATTTATTCAAACTGGAGAAGACATCAGGACAATGTTTTTAAAAAAAGTCTTAGGACAATTATATAACCAATTGGCCGGTTATAAATGTGGAAGTGTAAGAGGCAAGAGAGGACGAACAAGGTGAGATTCAGTGATGGAAACCAGCATCCAAGAGAAACCTAGAAGCATTTATTCTCTTGACTCTCTTGATTGATTTGAAACCATAAATGTAATATTTATAAGAATAGCTTTAATGCAATTGCAACAAAATGCCCTGGAGCCAAGGAGTTTGTTTAATGCAATATTTTTGACTTTCACTTTATAAAGTGGAAAACCAAAACATCAGTGTATTCAGAAGTTAGACGATAATACAAACTAATGTATTTCAAAATGCCACCAAGAAAATTTCCGTAAGAGACAGTGTTTTGTTAATAGCGCATCCATATGATTATTGTAAGATTTCAGATGTTTTAAGTCGATTCTGCTTTTCTTACAAACTGAAGGCACAGAGCTCCTTTATTCACAAAAGTTTACATTAAGCCTTTACTGTTTGATGTAAAATGAAGCCTCATATTTAAATGCACACTACAATGAAGATATTAAAAAAAAATATTGACTATTGTGCTGGGTCTACTAAAATGCCATTTGTTTGACTTTACCTGTATTCTCTAACAATATTGTAAGTTGAAATGTTGCAGAAAAGCATGTGACAGCTCAGTGTTACAGCTCAGTTGTGACAGCAACCTGGATCCAGGCAAGAGACCAAGCAGCACTCAGAGAGTTGGAGAACTCAAGTTTATTATGACAGCGGGCCCAGAGGAGTTAACACTCCTAGCTCTGGACCCCGTCTGTAGGTTTACACAGGCTTTTATAGGCTGCCAGTTTACACTTTGCAACATCATGTGCAAATAAGGTATAACAAAAGTTGACTAATTAGGAACTGAGCTATGTAGAAATGAACCAATCAGGAGTGATAGAAATGGACCAATCAGGAGTGAGCTCCATGCAAATGAAGCACTAAAAATGGACCAATCAGGAGTTAGCTCAGGGAACCAATAGAATTTTAGGGATAAGTTCCACTTTACTAGAAGTAAGTCATTTTAGAGGCAAAAAGTGAGATAAAGCTGCTGGGCCAGGGAACAAGATGGTGCTGGCAGGAGAGTAGTGGCCCTGCCTGGGGGTCCTGTCGGTCTTTTTCATGGGGCTTCCCACCTCAACATGAATGAGTATGTAGAAAGAATTATATTCACATATATGGTTGATACAAACTAGGAAGGAACACTAGTAAGCTTTTAAGAAATAGCATTTTAAATATTGAGTGAATGCTAACATGATGGAATTTAGCAGGTTTAAAAATTAAGCCTTGCATTTAGATTAAAATGAAATCAGTTGCCCAGATGGTCTGCCTTTAGTTTCCACATTGATGTAACCAGGAGATTTCACTGACCTCAAATTCTACTGGTGCAAACATTGAGACTGAATTAAGCAAAACACACGCATGATTTCTAGACCTCTTTAATAAAAGTGCAATCACAAGATCAGTAAAACTATTTGCTCTTCACTGTTTTCCAAAGGGTAGCCAAATGTGGAGCATTGATTTAAATTCAAGGCGTATTATTTTAATAGAACAATTAACATCTCAGATGCATAATCAGAATGATGATCTGGAATCCAGGATGTGTGAATAAATATCATGATGTCCAATCTGGACAAAAAAAAAAAAAAAAAAAAGTCAAGAGGATAACAGAGGCAGATTCAGGTATCTGAAGAGCCGTAAAGGAGGACACACCTATGTTATCCTGCTGCAGAGGGCTGGTTTGGTGGTAGGGGGTGGGTTTTGTGTAATAAGGAACTGCAGGGGAGAGCAGCTAAGTGCTGCAGCCAGGCTGCCTAGGCTCCAGGCTCCTTCACCACCTGGAAGTGCAGTATTGGGCTTGTTTGTTCAGCTTTTCTGTGTATCCTATTCTCTTAATCCACCCCCCCCCCCCAAAAAAAAAGTTTAGAGTTCTTGTGAATACTAAGTAAATCAGTACAAGGAACGCATTTGGGCATTTGGAAGATTGTCTGAGCCCTTGGAATATTCGTGAAGCCTCAATAAATATTAGCTTATATTCTGGATTTTCAGTCTCCTCAATAATAAGCATGATTGTGAGAAATGCTCCCCCTGATAATTCAAGTATGTAAGCTTTTGCTTCTTGTAAACAAATTGTAGGATTGGTACTGGTGACATTTAAAGTTCCTATTCATTGTGAGTCATTCATCATTAGGTATTTACATTTATGTGACACTTTTTACAGAATCTTTGAAGAATGAGATTATTAGGTGCACAATTAGGCATCAGGCGATGTGAATTATCCGGCTTTCATTCCCCTTGTTACTTTTTTGTGTGGTTGCTTCTTTTTTGTCCTTCTCAAGACCTCTCTCTCCTCCAGTTGATACAGTTTTTATTCATTCAACTAAAATGTTACCTTAAAAGGTACCTGCCTCAGGGGTTTTATATATATATATGTGTGTATTTAACGTAACAGATAGTCCCGAAGTTCCTGTCTAAAGGACTGAAAATCTAATTTGAAATTTTTACTAATGGTAACTGTTTGGGTGCATGGAGACTTTAAAATTATTAAGTAAAAGTCGCTAATTCATCTACTTTTGAAGAAAGATAAGGCCATTGGGTCTCTGCACCTCTTAGGAAGGGGTGATAGTCTACAAAGAAAGAATCCGAGAAAAGTCATTATTCATTCATTCACTCAGCGCAAATGTGATATATGATCACCGTAATATTCTAGAGACCCCCTCTTAGTCTGTTTGTTGGTTCATCTTCATAGATAAGGAATTACCAAATCTCTTTCTTGGTCTCTTCTCTTCCTAACTTTCTCCATTTGTCTCTCCCTCCTTAATATTTTTAAAGCTTTGTTTACCATCATATGTCTAATGAAACCCCATTTTTAAAATCTCCAACCACACTCACATCCAAACTCCTACTCAACTTGTCTAACTGCAAAGCTTTAAATGAACCATAATCTTGACATTCCCTAAATTGAATTGAATAGTTTCCTCCTACCAACCCAGTCCTGGTACAGATTTCCCCACAGCAGACCGTCCAGTTGAACAAGACAAAAGCCTGAGTCCTGCTTTAATCCCCTTGCTCTCCCTCCTTCTTCCTCACCCCAAATTCAATCGAGCATTGATAGCCACACATTTTTACCTCCAAATATCTCTCAATTTTTTATATGCCTTTGTGATCAATAACGTCCTCCACATTCCCTAGAAAAATTCAGAGGCTGGCTAACGCTCTCCTTTCTTACAGTCTTTCCCCTTCAGTACATTCTTCACAACGAAACCAAAAAGTGCAAACAGGAAATGCTTTTTCTCTTTCCTTATTCATAGACAGGTTTAATACGAGTGACATATAATAAATTTTACAAGTTGATACGTGTTGACATCTGTATAATGCCTGAAACAATCAAACAATCGTGGTCATGGACACACCACACAATTTCTTTCTGTCCCCTGTAGACCTTGTCTTATTCCCTTTTATCTAGTCCCCTTGCTCCAGGCAACTGAGCTGCTTTCTTTCCCTATAAATTTGTTTGGATTTTCCAGAATCTTATATAAGTGGAACCATGCAGTGTATTCTTTTTCCTTTCTGGCTTTGCTTACTTAGTATAATTATTTTGAGACGCATCTATGTTATGTGTAACGATGGTTTATTCCTTTGTGTTGATGGATCACATTCCATTGTATGGCTCTGCCACTGATTGTTTATCTGTTTACCTATTGATGGACATTGTATGGATACACCATTGATTGTTTACCTGTTTCCCTGTTGATGGATATTTGAGTAGTTTCCAGTTTGGGGCTATTATAAGTAGAGATGCCATGAGTATTGTGTCTGGGTATATGTTTATTTGGGCAAACAATACCTAAGAGTAGAATGCAAGCGTCCTCTGGTAGCTTCATATTTCACTTTTTAACTGAAAAGTGTTTTCCAAACTAGTTGTTCAAAACTGCACAGTATGAAAGTTTCATTTGATAACCATCCTTAGCAACACGTAGGCTCAATCTTTTTACTCTTAAATATTGTTCTAGGAGTGTTTGGGGATCACATTGTGGTTTTAATTTGTATTTCTCTAACGATGAATGATATTGAACTCTTTTCATGTGATTGTTTTCCATCCATAAATCTTCTTTAGCAAAGTATCCACTGAAATGTGCCTATTTTTGAAACATCAGTTCTATGCTTCTTAATATTGAATCATAAGAGGTTTTTTTTAATATATTCTAGATAGATTTCCTTTGTCAGGCACATGTTTTACAAATACTTGCTACCAGTCTGTGACCTACCTTTTCATTATATTGTATGAAATATAATTATATTGTTATCAATGTATTAACAACATCTTTTAAAGAGCAAAATTTTAGTTTTGATGAAGTCCAATTTATTGATTTACTTTCTTTTAGTTTGTATTTAAGAATCTTTGCAAGCCAGTGGTTACACCAAGTTTCACCGATGATTTTTTTCTAGAAATGTCATAGATTTAGGTTTTCCACTTAGTTGTATGATCCTTTATAGTTAATTAGTATGTAGAGTGCCAAGTAAGGGTTGAGTTCACTTCTTTTTTCCAGCATCGTTTTTCAAAAAGATTATAATTTATCCCACTTTATTGCCTTAGTACCTTTGCCAAAAATTAATTGATCATATCGATGTGTATTTCTACTCTTTATTTGACTCCTTTATCTGTATATCTGTCTTTACTCCCATGCCACCCTGCCTTGATTATTGTAACATTGTAAGTCTTGAAGTCAGGTAAGGTAGGTTCTTCCTTTGTTCCTCTTTGTCAGAGTTGTTCTTGCTACTCTGTGTTCTTTGCATATCCATGCAAATTTTAGCATCAGTTTGCTCAAAAAAAGCCTGCTGAGATTATATTCAACCTATAGATTGATTTGGGGAGAATTAACATTTTACCAATATTGCATATTATGATCCATGAACATGATGTATTACACCATTTATTTAAGTCTTCTTTAATTTCTCTCAGGAATGTTTTGCAATTTGAAATGTGAAGAATTTCCACGTTTCTGTCGTATTAATCTCTTAGTACTTCAGATTATTGAAGCTATCTGGTTCCTATTATCCCACTTAGCCTGGGAGCAAAAATTTCCTTAGTTATTATTATTTTTTCCCTTCGTGTTTGGTTACTTTTACTGTTTGCCGTAGATTATACAAGATATTACAGATTTTAAAGGTTCTGGGTTGTGTTTCCTCTAAAATACGCTTTGTTCTGGAAGATAGTTAAATTCCTTGTAGGCCACTTTGATCTGGTCAAAACTTGCATTTTTAGCTTCATAAAGGGGAATGTATTTCAGTTTTGCCCCGACTCCTAGAGTATGGTTCTTCCTTGGATAGCATGGTCTTTCGTGTTGCTAGTAAAAGGCGAAGCTCCCTTCACTTTGGCACGCTAACTTCCAGCATCTCTGCAGTACTTTCCGGCTTCTGAAATTGCCCCTCAGCTTCCCAGAAGACCTCCTTGTATGAGGACAGCATAGGAACCAGCCAAGTGTGTTAGAGCTGGTTTTCCTTCGTTTACTGTCCCGACCCACCCACAAAAATCAAAACTGTCTTTACAATCCTAAACTGTGGATGTTTGACATTTGTGTGCAGCAAGAGTGAAACTGCCTGGATTTTATTCCCCTGAGTAGAGCCTTTAAAACATCCTCAGAGAGAGAGCCTGGTTATATGCTGGGCTCATTTTATGAGATTTCTTTCCATCAAGGATTATAGTCTTGGGTTGATTGCTATCCAGAGCCTGTAAAAAAAAAAAAAAAGATATTTTGTGTATTTTGTCCAGCTTTTATAGTTGTCTATAGACAACTGTCTAGTCAAAAAATGAGCTAATTTGTTAAGGCAAGAACATAAATACTGTTTTTCTTTTAAAATGCAAATCCATCATTTATCAGCTGAAAACTCCCATATGGCCTCCATTCTTCTTTCTTTTCTTTTTATTGAAGTATAGTCAGTTTACATGTTGCATTGATTTCTGGTGTACAGCATAATGTTTCAGTCATACATATATATGTATATTCCTTTTCATATTATTTTTCATTATAGGTTACTATCAGATATTGAATCTAGTTCCCTGTGCTGTACAGTAGAAACTTGTTGTTTATCTATTTTATATATAGTGGTTAGTATCTACAAATCTCAAATTCCCAATTTATCACTTCCCATCTCCTGTCCCCACTGGTAACCAACCGTAAGTCTGTTTTCTATGTCTGTGAGTCTGTTTCTGTTTTGTAGGTAAGTTCATTTGTGTCTTTTTTCTTAATAGCGTACCTGATGTGTCCAGTATTGTGTGACCCCTGCCTGCTTCCTTTACTTCCGGAGTTTTGCACCTTCCCAGCACAGGCTCACGTATGCACACCGTGCTCGGTTAGAAGGGCTTCTTTCACGTTACAGGAATGAGCTGCTCCCTTACCCATGACACCTTTTGTGCATGTCTTGTGTTCCATGTGCTTGAAATGCTTTCCCCACACCCTCTTTGATGTGTTAATTAAAATTAACCTCTCCAAGAACAAATCAAATATCCTTCATGACCTCTTTCTTTGAATACTTCATTTCCCACTGTTGCTAGGGAATGGCTCCACCCTTATGAGCTAATTACCTCCCGAAGGTCCTACCTCCAAACTCAATACTATTGGGATTAGGGGTTTCAGCATGGTTTTTAGGGAGACACAAACATTCTGTCCATTGTACCAACTCAGGAAGAACCATGACAATGATAATTCACCAAGGCACAGAGAAGATGCTTGCTACTTACTCAGAGGTTTTTAAAAATAAAAACTTAAATTGTCAATATTTAAAAGCACAATAGTGTTTTAAATAACTGTATACTAAACAAATACTAGTTTTACCATTTTTTTTCCACTTTCCCATAATGGACAGTAAGACAATTTTTAATGATTTAGGGATGCTGAAAAGCTAGAATTTGTAGGCAAAGTAAAAGAGTGGATGGAATCAAGTGAGGGCTTAAAATCAGCATGTGGCTCCCCTATATATGCTTGGCCAACGGCTGAGTTTTAGATGTGCAAGAGAAGACTTCGGAAAACCTCGCAGAGATTATTTGCTGCATGCCTACCATCTAAGTAGAAGCAGTGCAGGGAAACTGTAGTGTCACCCAAGCTGCAGTAGAGACACTGTGCTGAGTACCTCTGGCATCAGCTAAAAGTCCACGAGGGTTACAGTTTGAGAGTAATGACCACGCTCTAGGTGGAACTAGATGCCATTATCAGTCTTTTACAATTTTATCAGAGAACTCTGAAACTGAGAAGCAGGTTTATGGTATAAAATATAGAATCAAAACTTAGAGATGTGAAGTGATGTCTCATTGTGGTTTTGATTTGCATTTCCCTGATGATTAGCAATGTTGAGCATCTTTTCATGTGCCTGTTGGCCATCTGCGTGTCCTCTTTGGGAAAATGCCTTATCAGGTCTTCTGCCTATTTTTTAGTTGGTATTTATTATTTTTATTTTTGATGTTGATTTATACGAGCTGTTTATATATTTTGGATATTCAACCCTTATTGGTCCTATTACTTGCAAATATTTTTCTCCCATTCAGTAGGTAGTCTTTTTGTTTTGTCAATGATTTCCTTTGCTGTCAAAATCTTTTCAGTTTAATTAGGTACCATTGTTTATTTTTGCTTTACATAGGCAGAACACTCTGACATAAATCGTAGCAATATTTTTTTTGGATAGGTCTACAGCAAAGGAAAAATCCTTTATTAACTCAAAGATGTGTCCTTGGGGCAGCTTCTGGGAGTGGGGAAGGGGAATGGGGGAGGCGAGAAAAGAAAATGTCCTTTGCTTTTGGATACCTAAATAGAGGGCAGCAAGGCAGGGAAATCAGCAAATAATAACAAAAACAACATAAAAAACCTTCCTCTTCAAAGGTATTCACAGATATTCATGCACAGGATGGGCTGCCTTCTGGGTCAAGAAAGAGAGGAAAAATAAGTCCCTTGTATACAGTGGTGCAGTATTTGCATATAAAGTCCGCAGTCCTCCTGTATACTCAGTCATCTCTAGATAATGTGTAATACCCAGTACAATGGCAGTGCTATGTAAATAGTTGTAAATACAGCGTTAATGCTATGTAAATCATTGCCTGTGTGCAGCAAATTCAAGTCTTCTTTTTTGTACAGTCTGGAATTTTTTAAAAAATACCTTCAGTTCTCAGTTGGTTGAATCTATGGATGTGGATACTGGAGGGCCAACTGTGAAACTTCACATCCTTTCAGTCCTTTCTGTTTCTCTCTTCTAATTCCCTGAGCCATCATCTTTTTTTTTTTTTTTTTTTTCCCAAAATGAATTTAGTAAGCCTCTACACTGGCAGTCCTATCTCCAGTTTCACATCTTCCAGATTATTCTTTAATTGCAGCAAACCTTTTCTTTCTCAAATGTAAACCTTACTGTGTCGCTGTATACTAAGGCTGCATCACTCCCTCCCTGCGGGCCATTACGTGAAGCCCAGTGTTTTAACATTATTGTAAACTCCCTGAGAATATGGACGACTTTTTCCTGTTCCAGGGCCTCCCACACAATGTGTGAGCAATAAATGAAATATCTGTTGAATATTTTGAAGAAACATGTTTCCTTTTTACAGCCATGTCTTTATTTTCACACATGCCCTTGCAATCTGTGGACCTAAATTCCTAAGAAGAGACAAATTTTCATAAAGCCATTAATAAGACCTGTTTCAGGAGTGCAGGGCAGAATGAGAAGTGTCAGGCTGCCTGCAAGTGGCAGAAAAGGCAAGGAGGAGAGTCCTGGCAGAGAGGGCCGGACAAGAGTCAGACCCCCAGAGATACTTGGAAACCAGGGAAGAAGGGACACAAGGCAAACAGGAAAAGAGACAGATTGCACCAGCCACGAAGAACAACCCTGGTATTGAAGCCAATGGCTGAGGTGCCCTTAGTTTATGTATTCTCCCGTTCCAGAGCAAATCTGGCTTAGAATTTATTGTGCTTCACAGAGATTCTGCTAGGTATTGAGCCAATGACAATTTTAGACCATACGAATACTGCCCAGGACTCTACCATTCCAGTTTAGAAGGCTGACACGAACACAGATCAGGATAAGATGGTGAGGCAGGCACGAGGCGTCGTGGGAATGTGAGTGAGGGAGGGGCATCTTATTCCACTTGGGGGTTTAGGGTAGGTGAACTAGAGGTAATAACGGTAATGTGCTAGGGAAGAACAAATCTGAGTCTGTGTTAGACCTGTTCCTTTAGCTTTCACCCTGTGCTCTCTTTCTAGTGCTGAGTCATGCTGGTTCTGCACCTTCTGTAAGAGTGTTGCCCAGAGCCTGAAATAGACCGAGCAGCCCATTCTCCAGGCTCTGACCTTTAAGAGTATAACACTTTTTTTTATTCCTATAGAGATGAAAAGTTGTGGAACACAGGATAACATTTGTCTTGTTGGAGGTTTGCAGGAACATCATGACCTGACCTACATGGCCAGCTGCAAAGACAAAGTGTTCCGATACCAAGACGTTTGCAACAACCAACCACACCTCCTCCCCTTTTTAGTATAAAAGGAACCTGAACTCTGACTTGGGGAAGATGGTTCTCCAAGACATTAATCCTCCATCTTCTCAGTCTGCTGGCTTTCTAAATAAAGTCATTATTCCTTGCCCCAACACCTCATCTCCCGATTTATTGGCCTGTCGTGTGGTGAGCAGAACAAGCTTGGACTCGATAGTAGTAAGAACTAGTGAGAACCATATAAAAGTTTGAAAAAATTGCACTTAATCTTTGAAAATCCAGATTTTTATTAAAGGAGATAAATTTAAGGATAATAAATGTTATAGTACTGCATTTATATAGGGCACATATAGAAAAAATTTACAGACTGGTTGTTTCCTGAGGCAAGAGGAAGGACACCTAGATTTTTCTTCCCTTTTTGAAAAAGGTTGAGAACAGTAAAATTCATGGTGAACTATAAATCTACATTTATACTCTATTTTTTTCGCCTTTTCAAAATCTGATCATGGATATTGTAAAACTTTTTAGAATAAAACAGTTTTTGGCTTAGATGTGTGGGCATTGAAGTAAACTAAAATAAATTATCCAGACAGAATCTAAAGCCATATTTGAGAAGTTTTATATGTGATGCTTTTCAAAAACGTGACATAATATTTAAATTGAATAATGTGCTACTGTCAGATAATTGATTATACTTTGGGAATAAGTGAAGATATTACTATGAAACTCCAAAAACAGCGAATTAAAGTGTTCAGTTCACTTCTAATCTTAGACTTTGCTCTCAGTTTATCTACCTGTTTTGTCTAAGCAGAAACGTGTGAGTTTCCTAGGACTTCATGTAATTCTTTATGGTGTGTGTGCAAATATTGTGTATATGCTTGTATATGTATATATGTGCAATATATTCATTTATATCTATATATCTTTTGAATCTATTTATCTATATATATCTTCTTGTATATATGTAGGAAGACATAGATTACTTGTTTTTGACTTTTATTATCAAATTTTCAAATATATGAACAAAATATTTATGTGAACCACTGTGCACCTCAAGACAGTTAAAACTGTTCAGAGCTTTCTGAATGCGCAGTCGCCCAGAGCACACTCTTCCAATGCTTTAGAGGTAGTTCTGCCGAGGTTGAAGTGATTGAACCCTCTAAAAGTTCTCAGTTTTCTTTTCACACAAAAGAAATGCATTTCCTGTTTCTCCCCTCAGTCAAATGCAATTGTGAGCCTCTTTGCCACTTCCCTTCTCCCTCTTGTCTCAATGGATGTAACCAGAATATAACCAGCTTGCTGCGGGATTTCAGCTCAGAGCAGGAAACTAGCTCAGTCTCTCAGCTGCTAACCTCCAGGGAGTCAAACAGATTTCGGGGGCGGAGCTGGGGGAGGCGCTGGGGAGAGCCAATTGAGGCGGCGGGGTGCGCTGCGGGGATGGTGGTTCGGCTTTAATTCTTTTTTTTTTTTTTTTTTTTGTCCTGAAAAGCACAGAGAATTGAGTACATACAGCGCGTGCATCTGTACTCTCAGTGAGGGGGGACCCGCTGACACCAACTGCCAAGGCTGCTGCCGGGGCCCCCTTCCTCTGGAAGAGCCTGGGGCACCCCCGCAGAGGTCCCGCTTCTGTGCCATCAGCCGTTGCGGGTTTTGAGATGGGTATTGCAGAGAACCCCTGCACACTGATTTGTTAGAAATGCAGCGTAGCCCTCTCCGCTTCTTGTCATCAAATCAAAACAAAATTAGTGAGTAGAGGATATTGGAACGTGCTCAAAGTTGCCTTCTCAAGTCCACCTTCCACCAGCTTCTCCGGCTCTAAGGAGTCCCTAACTCACCGAGCCATCATTTTCATCTCATTTGCTCCTCCATTTCCCTGCCAAGGGAGGAAGTGGGGACAAAAAGTTCTTAAAAACAAAACAAAACAAAACAAATGTCTATTCTTTAAAGAGAGTGTTTCTCCCTTTTCACCACCTACCTGCCTCCTATCTGATCCCTCGTTTTTACAGAGGCTCCTTTTTATAGAGTTCTGGTTAGGAACCGCAGTACATCCGGGAGGAGAGGAAATCCACACAGGTGGAAGGGCTCCGCACCGGCCACCTCCCCCGAGGAGGCTGGGGTCCGGGAGGGATGGGCGGGCGGCCCGGACGGAGATGAAAACTTAAAGGACCGCGGGCTCCGGCAGGGGGCGCGGCGGAATCCGGGGTCAGGGGAGTGAGGAGGGTGCTGGGCGGGCAGGGAGCCGAACGCTTAAGAATTTGTTGTCTTGTAGCCCCTGCTGCTGTGTGTGAACAGTGGAAAGAGAGTGAGCCGGGAAAACACCTGGCAAAGCGATTGCGTGAGATGAAGGGACGGCAAGAGCGGAGGGGTCGGCGTGGTGGACCTCCAGGGGGTGGCGGCGATAGGACTTCGGGGGTTGGGGGGCGATCGTGAGGCTAGGTGACCTCGACGAGGGGAGGGGGGTCACGTGCTGCACCTGTCACTGTGCTAGACCTGGTGGAGGATGCTGCGGCAGGTGCTTCGCAGAGGGCTCCAGTCGTTCTGCCGCAGGCTGGGCTTGTACGTGAGCCGGCACCCGGTCTTTTTCCTCACCGTGCCCGCAGTCCTGACCATCACCTTCGGCCTCAGCGCGCTCAACCGCTTCCAGCCCGAGGGCGACCTGGAGCGCCTGGTCGCGCCCAGCCACAGCCTGGCCAAGATCGAACGCAGCCTGGCCAGCAGCCTTTTCCCCCTGGACCAGTCCAAAAGCCAGCTGTATTCGGACTTACACACCCCCGGGAGGTATGGCAGGGTGATCCTCCTCTCCCCACCCGGGGACAATATTTTGCTCCAGGCTGAGGGCATCCTGCAGACACATTGAACCTTGTGAGGAATAAAGTGAACTACAAAGTCTATAATAATTACACATTTTCCCCCCTCAACGGACAGGGCAAACGATCAGCCTGAGGAGTGCATGCTGGATGATACTATTTCAGTGCTAAAGGATCTCAGGCAGAGCACACAACAGCCAGGGTGCAAGTGAAATATCCTAACGCTAAGAGTAGGCGCCTCCTGCATGCTTCTGCCAATTAAAGAGGCAGCGCCTCATTTCTTGCCCTAAACAAGTAGAGGAGATACAGAGGTCTCACCTTTAAGGCTCAAAAGCTGTTGCTTCTTTCATTGGAGAAGAGGGTGTGGACAGTTTGGAAGAAAAAAAGAGGAAAACCATTAAGCAAAACAATATCAGAGGCGCAATTATATATTTAGTTGGGGTTGGTTAGTTCCTGGAAGGTGGATGCTTTAGCTTTGCTAGGGACTTCATTTCCATCGCTGGGAGAAATAACCACGTAGCTGGCAGCAGGCTGGCTAGAATCTGACCTTAGTATATTGAGTGTCTATATACAGCCTGTGTGTTGATCAGTAAGCTGTGATTATAAGTGAGACTCCATGAATCTATGTATGACTGCAGTAGGAATCCCCACCATGATGTACATTTGTGTTTGCGTGCAAATATATGCTCCCTAAATCTGAATAGAAATAATCACGGGCCACTAACCGATGAACTACAGCAAAGGCTGGCGAAGGTCACCATATACACACGACCAGGCTTTGCAGAGCAGACATAATCTCTTGCCATATAGTTTTTTTTTGTTTTTGTCTTTGTTTTTTTCTTCTTTTTTCTTTTTCTATTGTTTTTAACAATACTTTAAAAATGAAAAAAAGAAAAGAAAAAAAAACCCCTCTTAGTTCATGGGCCAAACAAAAACATGCCAGGGGTCAGATTTGAACTCTGGACCATAGTTTGCTAATCTCTGAACTAGAAGTTTGTATATGATTAGAGGTGTTTATCTTCCCTTTTTAACTGTTCTATGACTTTCATATGAAAATGTGTTTCCTGTTCATTTTCGAACCCTTTTTACTGTGCTCTCCAAGAGGCAGCTTGCCTTAATACCTGGCCATTTAATTCCCTGTGGTCCATATGGAGTGTTTTAACTGACTGCTGCTGATTCCTTGGTCAGGGAATGAAAAACTGAGGAAATAGGAAAAAGAAGTGATTAGACACCGTGAGCAGGATCAGACAACACTTTGTCGTGGGAGGCAGCCAGTTTCTGTTAGGAGCCCATCTGAAGGTAAACTCTAACTCACAAAGTTGTAGGTGAGAGGCTTTAAGTAAATCAAGACTTTCTTCTCTAAGTGTACTGAAGATGCCAAGTAGACCTCAGTGCAGAACCTCCTTGCACCTTTGGTACCTTGATTATTTTGACAAGGGAGAAATACAGATAGCGCTTTTTGTGTGGACCCCCAGGTTGAGTGTGAAACTTCTGGGGTAAAGCTGGTTTGAAGAAACAGTAGGAGCTTAGAGTAACACCACAGAGCAAATGAAACACGCATATGATCAAAGACAATGAGGAAAAGCGCTGAACACCTGGAGGTTCCACATTTGAGCAGTGTGAGCAATACGACTGAGCACCTAAACAGTGTTGTTGTTTTTTGCATTTTAATGTCCAGTTTATGAGTTTAAAGATCCAGGCTTCACATTCCTCCACCATTACCATGAAATACGCCATAAAGCACAGGGTGGGCACAGAGGAGATTCTAACATCACTTTCTGCACCCATCTGAGATGCCCCTCATTGTCACAAAGTTTTTGTAAAATTAGTCCAATCAATACTATTGGACCTCGAGTTCCATCCTTCAGATGTGTCTGTTGAAGGAATCTGATGGGGACAGATTGGCTCTTTAACTAAAACACTGTACATCCTGCAGGAAACAGTCTCTTCTGACTTAAATGGAATATGGGTCTAAACATTAATTAGGAAACAATCTAAACTAAAAATAAGTTTTCCTTATGATTCAAATAGCATAAGTATAGGCAATACTTTTAGCTCACAAAACAAGAGTCAGTGATCATAACATTACTCTTTCCCTTTGATGAGTGTTAAGAAGGTGACAATTTTCATAGATTTCCCACATCCAAATAATGGATGCAATAATCCAGTATTTCCACAATAAAATGAATGGGGGAAGGAAAACCAGAAAAGCTTAGTTTTTGATTATAGGTTTTATTCAGGTCAAGGTCTAAATTTCTTGGTAAAGAGGTGAAGACATTAAGCAAATTTGGTTTCAACTGCAAATAGCGTTTAAGTTGAATTCCATTTTTAAATCGCAGTGTTTGTTTTAGCAGATCTTTACATCGGAGTTGAGAAGGTATAGTAAAGTTGGATATCAAGTCTGTCCAAGGTGTCATTTGTTGACTACAGACAACGTACCCAGATGGAATTCAACTGGTTACAAACGTTCTGTTAAATGGACACAGATGAACTGTTCATAGGCTTTTCCACATGGTGATGTAAATTCAGACTATGAACACAGATGGCAAAGACTGTGCTTTCCTGATCCAACAGGACCCTGCCTTGCACGTTTCGTGTCACTAGTGGTCGAATATCCTATTAGCAAATCTGGGGACAAAGGCAAGTTAGACCAACATATGTGAGCTGGCTTGCTGCTCTCTGTGAACACCTTACTTCCAATACAACTCAGGACATTTCACTATGCATACAAATCTCTTATACCTAAATTAATAGCTGAAAACTGATTATTTGGCTCTGAGCGCCTATCTTAGGGCCATATGTCAGTGGGTACCTGCTTTAGGACAGGTATCAAGTGAAATTAACAGCACCCTTGTCTTGAAAACATAAATAAGCTGAGGAAAAAGATGATTATGTCATAAAACATAAATATAAAATAGGAATTTCAACTCCAGAGGGACTACTCATCGTATTTAATACACAGAGAAAATATTCCTAGAGTGACCCAGTAAGTGCACATGTACAATAAACAATTGTATCTAAAATCTATGTGTATGTCATAGTCACAAGGTAACTAAACAGTAGACCAGGGAGACTCCTGCTTCCTAGGAGCAGATTTATTGTAGCAGTAAACTAGGTAACGTGTTAGCCTTCAGTCATCAGTACCTACTTGCTTGTAGTTTTTAGTATAGCAGATCCTGGATTGGAATAAAATTTAGAGCTGTAAATGTTTACTTAACTCTACTCTGTTGCATCCTCTATGAGGCAATACTATCAGCCAACAAAAACTGTTACCTCTGAAAGGCAAAAAAAAAATAAATAATTAATAATTAATAATAATAATAATAATAGTCTAGAGGAATGAAAACTGTAGATTTTTGCATCTGATGATATATTTATGATTAAGAAGAAATGAGTCTCTCAGATGTTACGGAAATTGTACCTGCAAATAAAAATTAGGTTTTAAAACTTCTTTCAGTATTCAACACCCCGGCGGAAGCAATCCGTAAGCAAAGTAACACACCATTTCAATATTTTTAGCATTTTTATTGAAGGCTCTGGTTTGCATTCATTCCCACGTAGGAAAGTACAGTCTAAAGATAACTGTATCAAAGAGATGTGTTGGAACTTTAAAAATTTTACATGCAATTTACATATAATAAAATGCACCAATCATAAGTGTTTAATTCTATGAAACTTGACAATTATAAGTACCCATGTTAATAATCCGTGTAAAAGGATAAAGAATATTTCTATCCTACCACGTACATTCAAGAAGAGTTTACTTCTATGGTTGGACTTCCACTGTTGTGTGGACATTTGCTGAACAACATTAGTGAAAGACATCAGAGACTCAAACTGGGATCATGCCGGTAGAAGTGAGAAAAAGTAGAGTAAACGGAGAGACATTCTGAATGCGGAATAATCAAGTTTGGCAACTGGGTGGATGTAGGGAGCAAAAAAGTGCTCCCAGTTTAGCAATGGCTGACTAGAAGAATTATAAATAAGTAAGAAAAGCTTGTGTATTTAAAGAAGAGATGAACTCAGCTTTGAACGTGTAGCCTTTCATCAGGAAATCCATGTCAGAATCAACAGCCGGATGTATATTAGTGTTGAAATGATTACCAGTTCTGATTTTGATTATAGGCTAGTTCTGCTTACAATGTTAATCATAGATTTTTTTTTTTTTTGACTTGGAGATGATATATATAAAAGTCTTAAGTTTCAGAATTCTGTGCACGGTGGGGAAAAATCTCACAGAGGAGCAGTCAGCTTTGAGAAGACTGAAAAAATAAATCAAAGGTCCGTCAATTCTGAACATTCTTTAAACTGAGATGTTTTGTTTTGTTCACCAGTTTTTAGGTTTCAGCAACCCAGATTACATATGTTTTCATTTCTTGCTTGGGATTTCTGGAAATCATTAAGAGAGTTGGACTGGGGGAGGTGAGATGGATTATCTGGGTGAGATTAAGATTCGTACGGACTCTTCACCCTGGGCCCTGTGACCCCGCCTCACTTGCTGGGCCCTCCCGTATCCTGTAGCAGGTGGCGATTTCAGATTTCTCAGTTAAAGACTGTTTTAATGAAAGCCTGTGGGTCAATTTATGTTAGTGGTGAAGGATTACCGTGTGTTTGTGTAAGGGCGCGAGTAAAGATTTTTTGGCTAGCTCTGGTTGCTACTCACGAGGTGGAGACAACGTGATAACAAACCATGTGAGACATGAGGAAATAAGTATTAAAGGTTCAGAATGAGCACATGAACTCGGGATCATACCCTAAGTTGTCCTTTATGGAATGGCTTCTCCGTGCTAGGCACCGCACTGCTTTCTCTTTACCTCATTTCACTTAATTCTACCAACAGCCGATGTAATATATCCAAAAATCCTGTTTTTATACCATTCACCAAAAAATGGATCGTGGCTCCCATTCCTCCTTTTCTCTGTTATACATAATTGCTCCCTTTCTAGTGTCTCTGACTTCAGAACTTCGCAGTTCCCGAGTCTGGCAGAGGAAGGCAGGACAACCTGTTCATCTTTCACTCTCCCTTGTTAACCAACCACTCCCAGCTTTAACTTCTCCTCCAGACTCAAACAGCTTTCATTTGACTGTAACTGATCTGGGAGAACAATATGACCCATTTCTTAGGCCTTTTTCTTCCAATTTATTGAACTTTCCCAGTTTGCTTTCTGCTTAAGTTCTTTGCAGGATGTAGGCACATTTGACCTTGAAATAATCTCCTTGAATTACAAGTTATTCTGGAATCTCTCTTCCTTCTAATTCTTCATGTTACTTTAAACATGGTTTCCTTTTCCTCCTCATGTCCCTGATAATAGTCCTCTCTATAGTACTTTTTTTTTTTGACACTCCATATTTCAAACTTTTAATTAATCATTTCTCTTAATTAATATAGCTTATCTCATAGCGGCGTCTATTATATCTCTTTTTGAGGACTTGTAAGTTACTTTGAGTACCAGATGTTTATCTCAATTCTAGTCTCAGAATTTCCACTTCCTACAAGTCAACTTAACTTGGAATTAACCATCAATTTGATGCATAAGAGCTAACCAGAGGGGGTTTCTGTTGTTTTTTTACCAAAATCAATTTACTTAATGCATAAAGATGGACTGTCATTTCCCCATCAGTCACCCCAGTAATCCCTGTCCCCACTTGTACGTATGTATGTACCTGGGAAGAAATGTATCTTATGTTAATTATGTGCCTTCCAAGAACATATCACACAGAATGCATTCACTAAATGGACGTTAATTGAATGAACAGAGGAATGAGTAAATCAATTGTCACCTATCTCTATCAATCACTTATTAATTAATAATTAAATATCACTTATTATGCTTTTTGTGTAGCAATCAAAATATTTTTTTCATTTGTTTGGGCACTGTTCATGCAGCTAGGGACTCAGACCATATCGTAGGGAATGAAGGGGAAATAAATATTACTTTTTCCAAAGTGAAATAACTATACATGGTGGCCCGGGTAATGAATCTCTCATCTCCTCCTTAAGCTACTTCCATTATACCAGTTTGTGTGTCGTTATTTTTAGAGAAAACTTTAATAAATTGTTAAGTTACTGCTATAAGCCCAATGGTATATTCTTATGGGTAACAGGTAATTAATTCCATACTGGAAGAGTGAATAACATTTGTGCTTGATGTGTCATGACAGGTCTGGGTTATGATATATTTCAAGGGAAAATAGCAATTATCAAATTCCACGTTTACTCTGTTGCTAGTATTTCTTGACTCAGAAAGACTTGCTCATCACTTCAGCTGTTCTGATTCGGTGGCTCAGTTCAGTTCTCTGATGTCATAGGAATGAATTTGGGCTTATTATGAGCTATGCATTTTCCTGTTATGGTTGATATTTTATCATATATAAAAATAACACAATTTTCACACTTAGTGGGATTTTTTACAACAAAAAGTTGACCAAAAATCCTAATTTGTGCATAATATTCATTACATTTTATAATGAAAATACCCTAGGTATGAATGAACATGCCTACTTTTTAAAAACATTATCAACCCAATGACCAAAGTGAAAAATAAATTGGAAAGTGTGTCCTATAAAGAATTATATCCCAAAGCACACCTGATGATAAAATGAAATTTTAATGGGTCAGACGTAAACACTTTCATCGCCTCTTTTTGATGGAAAGGTCTCTTGGAATTTCAACGCAGAATTCCCTGGAGAACTAATTAGTATGAAGCACACAGGCCGTTCACAGTAGTTGAATATGTGGAAGCGTGTGTTCGTTCCTGTGCTGTTATCAGCCTCTTGTGGCACATTTAAATATTCAAATGAGGGACAGGAGCTGGTATTTACTTCACCCTTTGTTATTAGCTCACTTGGATATAATGAGATGTCACTAAGAACAAAGTTGTGAATTTACTCTTGGTAGATTCCAGAGTTCTTTATTCTCTTCCAGGGCTGCTGTCTTATAATGAATAAGTAGCTTCATTTTAAAGAATCTTTTAAATCTACAGCAGATACAGTCTTAAACCTTGTCTTAAGATACAGGTGAGAAAATTGAGATGCAGAGAGACAAAAAGAACTTGCTCAAGGTCACCCAGTTATTCAGTAGTGACACCAGGTATATTAGTTCTCTACGTCTGTGTAACAAATTACCAAAAATTTAGTGCTTACAACACAACTCATTTATTATCTGACAGTTTTTATAGATCAGAAGTCTGGGAACCACGTGACCGAGTTCTCTGCTCAGGGTCTTCAAAGGCTGAAATCAAGGGCTCGAGCAGGGATGGGATCTCATATACAGCTTGGGGGCTCTTCTTAGCTCGCTGATTGTTGGTAGAATGGATTCTCTTTCGTCTGTAGGACTTGATCAGTACTGTCTTGCTGACTGTCAACCAGGGCCCATTATCAGCTCCCAGAGATCACCTGCCATTCCCAAACATGGGTTCTCTCCACAACACAGCCGTCTGGTGACTTCTGCCACCTCTCACTTCTGCACCTCTTTTAAAAGGGCTTCCCTGATTAGGTCAGGCCCACCCAAGAGGATTATACAAGGTGTGCACATCAAGGGTGAAAATCTTGGGTTCATCTTCAGTTCTGCATACCCTGTTGAGTCTGGAGTAGGGGTTCCTCACCCCTTGTCCAAGTCTTTCCATCTTTATATGTCAGGAATGACACATTCACCCAGTTCAGACCTCTGCACACCTGTGCAGTCTCCTCATTTGGAGGAGAAGCCAAACTCTTAGAGACAAGCAGAGAACCACCTGAAGGCATTTGGCTTCACTGAAGTTAGACAACTGTCTAACAATTTAATAATTGGTATGCAATTTTTTTTTCAGATTCTAGCTTTTAAAACAGAATTATGGTTTCTCGAGTTGTCATAAAATTTATACGAACCTCCATCACCTAGGATTAGTAAATCTGAAGCTGAGATGGCCTGTCCTCTGACTCTCTTTGTCACTCAGGTCAGGCATCACCGACTGTTTCTTCCAATACTGCTTTGATCAGACTGCAGTCCAGGGCTTTACTGTCTACGGAGGAGATCAGAGAGCAGAAGACTTGAATAGAGGTTGTGTAATAATAGATGGGGTCTCAACATGACGTCGACCTGTAGCGACTCCCAGGTATTTCCAGGACTATCAGAAATATGCCATGAAACTCAGCTCTCTGTAGGCTTTGATCAGAATCAAAAACCTCATCCCAGGAGGTCGGCCATCTGGTGTCACAGGTCATATATGGAGTCTTAAACTCTATCAACATCCGAACACCAGCCAGAAGTCTTTAGGGGAAAAGTGATTGTTTTTTTCTTTCTTAGAGTTCCAGACTGAAAGAGTCCCGAGATACATTTCCACTGCACAGATTTTGGTTAATTATGTGATATTTGGGTAGTCATTCAGGTTATCTGTGCCTCCAGGTCTTTAAAAGTGAAGAAGCACAACTCACACTGTCAACATCTGTGTTGAATTCTTCCCCTACACCGGAATGCCAATTGAGAACTTAGCGTTCCTCAATTATACGTCATACATCACCTTCCACTAATAAAATGCTGCTCTCTACTCTTGCAAAAATGTGTGTTCTTCACCTGCTGCCTTGTTCAGCTTTGTTACAAATACTTACCAATTTAGGGGCAAGCGTCCCCTTTCTACCATTTCCCTGTCCTCATTCTTTTCATTAAATATCTTGCGTCCCTGGACCCTCATAAACCAACACTCAGTTGGTCTAATGTCATGTGTGAGCTCTTATTTGGCAACCTGTACTTCTAGGTTCCTAGCACTTTCTGTAACTCTTTCTGTGACTCAGATGTAATTAACATCAATCTTTTACCAGATATCACTCGCTCAAAACACATTCCAGGGGCATCGCCATCTCCCAGCTCCATGAAATAGATAAACTTGGGCACGTGATAGGCTTCCAAAAAAGAGCTCCAGATTACAGCTGTACATCATTCCACTGCGTTATTAAAGTGCACAATGGTTGGAATATATAGGGGAAAAGGGTAAAAATTGTCTACGAGAAAGAGAAGGTCTCATAAATAGTTAATATGTGCTTTATTAACTATTTATCTAGAATCATCTAGAAACACTGCTGTGGAAATACAGTGAGCAAAGCCAACCTATGTTCTGAAGTAGAAATAAGAATTCCAGAGATAAGAGACGTCATTTGAGCTGGGTCTTAAAGGATAACTGAAAGGTCTCCAGCAAGGGAATGATATGTGCTAATGCACAAAATTATGAGAAACACAGTGCATCCAAATTACGGGAGATAGATGATACAGCTGCAGCAAAAAGTTAGTGATGGGAAACGAGCTGTGTGTACATGTGACTGATCTCTTAAAAGAGAAGGAATTTTGTTAGAGAAAAAATGTGTATAGTGTCACCTCCTATATAGCCAAGAGCGAAAAAAAAAAAAACAAAACAGAAAACAACCAACTGGGAGACATTACTTATGGATCAACTTGATCCTCTTGAGGTCTGTCCTGAAAGTTTGCTTGGATGGTCAATGCAGTTTGCTTGGATGGATGAGGGCATCCTGCACTCTGGGATAGTTCCACCCACCCCCGAGGCATGAGTCCTCCTGGCTCTCCACTGAATGCCTCCGGTGGGTACTCATCGGTCTCACTCGGGCTGGCTGGAGCAGGACCACCCTCATCCTCTGTGCCCTGGGGATGGTATGGCTTCTACCCTACAGTTATTCTCTTCCGAGCTTTGTAGAGTTTAATGCTACAGATATGCAGCCTTTCACTCAGTAGATTCTAAAAGGGACCCTACGCAGATTTCTGGGGATGTTTTCCCTGAATATCTCCTTTGTTTCTGGAGCTCTGCCCCACAATGTCTGGTCACCCCAAACTCCAATTTACATCTCTTGATATCCCAGGAACTGGGAATTCTGGGTGGGTCCCTCCGCCCACAGTTCACTATACAAAAATTGCTTTCGGGGAGGAAATAAAGATACCGTAGTCTTCATTTCATTTCTGTTATCTCAGTGTGCAGAGTCCTACTTTGCCTGTTGTTAAAATCTCTGAACACATATACACATATATATTCGGTATTTTTTCCAATTTTTATAGTTGTTCATGGGGAGGGTAAGTATGCTTTTTCTTACTGCATGGTCTAAAGTAAAATTCTTTGAGAATTATTTCGAGTTTTCTTTTACCTTAGGTCTGACTAAGACAATAGAGAGGAGGGAAGTATTTGCATAAGCTCATTCCGTTGACCACTGCTTCATAATTTCCTAGAATACCTATTGAATTTCCAATTCCTCCACTCTACCTTGATCTAATCAAATTCCCAGGGATGGGTTCAAAGTATCTTTATTTTTAATAAGCTTCCCCAAATGATTACTAGGCAGAATAAGGATTATAAACCATTAGAATAGGATATAGGTAAACAAAGAGAGGGTTTATAACTTTACTCTGTGTACAGTATGAGACGTACATAGTCTATTGAAATATCAGAGCAATTAATGAGCTTGGATTTGGAACATCCTAATTGTGGATGTTTATAAACTTATAAATCAAAATGCCAGGAGCCTCTTGCCCAGTTTGCTAATGATGGGGTTTGTGTTCTTATAAAAGAAATGGTATACTATGAAAAAAGACTTTTGTTTCATGAAAGTTTTACTCCCTTGTGTGGGACTTGAGGTGGTGTCTGACATTCTCCCGCAGAACTGAGAGGCATGATGAGGAAAATTTGCATCATGAACCAGGATCTGGTTTACATGAGCTATCCTTGCCACAGCAAGAAAGTGAGAGAAAAATGTCGCTGGCAGAGGAGGTGGGGAAGGTGGAGTCAGGAAGATGGGTAATAAGTGAACAAAGGGCAAAGAAACCAACAGGATGAGGGGGCTTTGGAAGACTAGACTTCGCTATGCTTAAGCTGTCTTACTGGAGAAGGTCAAAAGGCCCTTGCCTACACTGCATCATGTTCTGAGTAACACTTGCAAGTAATATGAAGTCATTCCAAAGTGAGATAGGTTAATACTGACTCGTTTCTTCCTTTTAAGAAGAAAACAGCAAGAAAAGATGAGGAGAACCTGGCTTGGCTCTCCCATCTTCCCTCATTCAGAAGAGTGGTTTATGCCGAATTATGTGGGGGAGCTATTTCAGTTGATGCCCCCTCCGAAACAGTGCTTGCCCAAACACTCTGCTTTTCTGTAATAAAAAAGATTAAATGAGTTCTTTATAAACATATGCCATTTTCAGAGTAAAATTCATTGGAGGTGAAAGGCAGCAGAACTAAAGAAAAACAAGGACCTACTCACTTTTTCTCTCAACCTTTTCAGGTTGAAATTGGGGGTTTTCCACCAGTTTATTGGGAGGACAAGAACAGGGAATGGCTTGTTTGTTAACTCAGCCTTTTAGTGCCGCCGGGATGCTGCTGAGCGCTTGAAAATGACTTCTCCGTAGTCTTACTTTATTCAGTCTTGAAGCACCTGACCTCACTCTGTTCCGTGTCCATTTGAAGAACACTGAGTGGGCAAATCATCATTACCATTTTCAAATAGTTTCAGATTTATAGAAGAGTTGTCAAGAGAAGACCAAGAGTCCTGCATACCTTGCACTGTTCATCGTGTTAACAACTTGACATTACTGTGGTTGGCTGGTCACAGCTAATGACCCAATATTGATGCGTTAACTTTAACTTAGTTCTACACTTTATGTGCATTTTCTTGACTCTTACCTAAGGTCCATTTTCTGTCCCAGGATTTCGTCTGAGGCCCCACATGATATTCGGCTGTCATGGCTCCTTAGGGTCCTCTGGGCTGTGACAGTTTCTCAGACTTTCCTAGTGTTTTATGACTTAGTCATTTTTTTTTGATTGAATGATTGACTGGTCAAGAGGAAAAGACAATCAAATAAAATAGGAAATAATGTAAAAATATAAATAAAAGAGAAACAGAACAATTAATTGATTTAAAAAAAAAAGATTTGAAATACCCTTGGTTGACCGCTAGTTTGTCAAAACTTGCATTTGGGAGAAAATTGAGACGATGATCAGTAGTCTCACTGACTTAGTTCTGCACTGTCACTTAAAATGGAATTTCCTACTAATCTGTATGTACCCTCCCCATAGTGAATAAAAGTTTGTAGACACCGTCTTTCCCCCAACTAGTCTTCCAAACATATGATTTTCTCGTATCATCTGGGACCATATTTATATTGGTGATTCAACTACAAAGGTTGACCTCAAGAGGTAGGATGTTACTCTGTTTGAGAATAAGTTTTTTATGGAGATAATCAACTAGTACGCTGTTAGCATTCCTGTCTAAGTGCATATCATGCTGCCTACTCAGTTGTTCTAGCAACCTCTCGAACCAGGGAAGATATTAAAGCATGATTATCAATTCTCCGTCAACATGTATTTGCACTTAAGGATCTCATATGTTGTTGATACCTTAGTAAGAACTGTTTAGATTGGTGTCTGCGTGATCGCAGAGTTGTTTGTAGTTTAACTTGATTTGCAAATGTAATTGAGTAGGTACAAGGGGATCCAAGGGCATAATCAAAGGGAGGAAAGGCTATAGAAGAAAGTGAGTGAAGGCAACAGTTGTGATCTCTGCTGATTTCACGGTTTTGTTGCAAGCCCACAGGAAAAAATGTTTTGGATTCAGCTCTAGCACCGTATCATTCTCTCTGATTTGGGGCTTCTCTTTCTAACTGAGAACTAATATTGTCTCACTTTTGTGCTTGGTCTTATTTCTCCAAGTCTCCTTTATGATAAACCCAAAACAAAATTTGCAGATCAGCTTTTACACCACTGTGTCTTATGGTGGACAGGGTAAAAGATCTAGGCGCCAAATAGACAGAGATTCAAGTTCTTCTACTATTTAATAGCTGTTGATTCATTGGCAACATCTGTAATCTTGTTTAATATCTTGATCCCTATCTTGAAGGCATCTAATGACTACTTACAAAGGAAACATATTGAATCACACATCACATAATAATTACTCAAAAATACTTTTACTTTTTGTAGGAAAAAATAAATCTAGTTTATCTGAATACACTCAAAGCGAAGTTATATATTTAGCTTAAACTGAAAAGAAATAATATTTTATTTTCTTATTTTGTCAAATGAAGACCTAAAGGATATTAGTACATGAGGTATAATATGTACTTAATCTGTTTCCAAGATGTGTATTTTATACATAATGGGAATCCTCAACAGGACTTAAACCTAATTTACATAAATATGTTTGATCAGACTTCCTCTGTAACCAGAAGCATTATCAATGACAAAGTCCCAAGAAAAGAAACATATGTGCCGCTCTGCTTGTGTTCACAAAGCTCTAGTTTCCACGGAATATCTGGTGCCTGAATTATAAGCAATATGTGTGAGCATCATTGAAGAGTGTCTTCCAGTGCCCTTTATTAGCTCCCATGTTAACTTGTCTCCTGTTCTCCATCAACTCTCCACCTCATAGCAACAATTTTCGCTTTCCTTTGCAATGAGATGTCATCACGGCAAGAGATGATGAATGATACTCGAGAACTGTTCCCTGAAGTATTTTTGGAAAGGCCATGTGTTCAGCATAGTTTATGTCAAAAGGTACAGACCACAAACCCAGATTCTCCATATGCTTGAAGGTCAGGCAATGGCAATGAACACGGAAAGAAAGACAGCTCTTGTCATCACTTCTATTTGTGACTTGTCCTTATGAAAAGCTGATTTTGGAGTGCTTTTCTGAGAAGAATTTAGAATCAGAAAAGAAGTCATCTGTTTTACAGTGTTTTTCAGGCTAAGCATAGTATTGTCCTGTTCATTGGAGAAAGTTGTATAGAAGTCAGGATAAGTTCACTTTTTATGTTTTAAGAGGAAAACGCCTAACAACAACTTTATTTAGCTTAAATAAAATCTTTCTTCATTTAATAAGTAGTGATACCTAGCTACAAAATTTCCACATCTCAATTTTATTTGCCAGTGGCTCTGGCCCCTTTCTAGTTTGCATTATTTGCATAAGAACCTGTTTACAGCATATCATGGAGAGTTCCCCTCTGAATACTTTTTTTTTTTCAGAAATACTATTCAAAAATTGAGAGCTGGAGTGACAATAATGTAATTCATATAATTTATTCCTATTTTTGATATGCCCTGGACTCTGACAATGTGCTAAATTACGTGGGTATCCAGTTGATCAGGACTCCAACCTTAAAATATGATTGTTGGAAATTCAAATTTATAAGACCAAGTTACCTACGAAGTAAAGGCTGTGATCTCTCTGCCTGGTTTATCATAACCCAGTGGAAACGACATAAAACATGAGGACACATAGATACCAAAAGCACTCAGAGGTGGCTTCCTGGCCACTATGTTGGTCTCTTAGTAAGTAACTAGTTTTCCACTGACAGTGGGATCTTGCATGAATGGAAGAGACAGCTGAATATAGCACTATAGGTTGTGAGGATAAAAGCTCACAGTCAAAAAGAAGGGAGGAGTTTAGAGAAGGAAAGAAGAGGTGAAGGAAAGTATAGGTCAACCTTGAGCCTAAACCTTATTTTTAGAAGATGAAAATAGTCTTTAAGTGCTGTAGGTCCATCGTTTGCCTTCAAAGTCATAGAATAGAGGTCTTTTTTTTTTTTTTTTGCAATGCCACATTTCCTCTTATTTTATACCACACCATCTTCTTTCCCACAAAACATTCCAGGGTCCCAGGCAGTTTCTTTTTCCTGGCTTCCTGTCCCAGTGCATAGATCAATGTGTGTCTTGTGTCCTGCTACTTCATTACATGAAAACTTGCCTCCCGCTTGCCTCACGTCCTGTGTACGTCATTGTCAGTGACCCAGTCCTGCTTCCTGCTTTAGTTGTGTCTGATGAAACTCAACCAGCATTCTTTTTCATATTTTTTAATCCAGAGGACAAAAGAAGAAGAGTTAAAGAATGTGTTTACATCAGTGTAATAGAGGTAGGAGACTTGCCTGTCTAGAATGAGAATAAACAAAAGCATTTCACAGAGTACAAGGATCTGACCATAACTCAGTAGAACCAGGATGTTCTACATTTTTCCAAAGGCTTGGTGAGCTGGATGCATGGGGACTGCCTTGCTGCTTCTTCGTGAGAGATGAATAACCTCAACTAGAGCTCTGATGAAACTAGCGCAGCAGCACCGCCACGTCCTTGGACCAAGCCTCCCAGGAATTTAGACTTTTTCTTCTGAAATAAAATTCATCCCTGTGTCCCCTGATTATCCTGAAACAACACTCCACTTTTTGCTACTGATCTTTTAGATTACATCTTATCTGTCTGATACGCTCCCCATTAGTCTACCAATATTTCCTCTGTGCATAAATTTTCTTAGTCAAAACCTGGCCAATATAAATACTTTATATGAAATTATATAGGACATACATTAATACAAGTTGATTTAAAGAAAACTACAGAGATGTACAGATAAAAAATGAAAGTGCCCCTTGGTACCAGATCAGTCTCTCTGTTACTCTAAGGTAATCACTGTATACACAAATGTGTATATTTCTAGACAACAAAAAAATTTAGATATGTACATTACTCACATAGATTGCATTACTGTTTGTTTAGAAATTAAATCATTGTATAGCCAGGTGATTTTTAAATTAAAAGCATATCTTGAATAATTTTACAAGCTACTATGTATAGATTCATCCTATTTTTATCTGTTGCATAATATACTATAGGGCCAACATTATACAAACCTTACTTTATGAACATTTATTAGGTTTTAAATATTTTTGTATTAAAAGTAAAGATGCAGTGAACATTTCCATCTTTGTTCACATATATAACATATTGTTAAATTTACTTGCCAAAGCAAAATTACCAAATCACTACATTTGTGCTCTTTATAATTTAATAGATATTGTTAAATTGCAAACCCAAAATATTGTACCAAAGTGATATTCCACTAAGAGTAAATAGTAATTTCTACATATTTTCTCTCATTGGCTGTTATCAACCTTTTCGGTATTATTAATTAAAGGACAAAAATATATCTTGGTATTGTTTCAAAATGCATTTCTGAGTTTGATTTCAGAATCTTTTAAGCTATATTTAAACCTTTTTTTTTCTTCCTGGAATTGTCTGTCTGTATCTTTCGCTTATCTTGCTTATTTATTTATTTTTAGAGGCAGTACTGGGGATTGAACCCAGGACCCTGTGCGTGCTAGGCACACACTCTACCATGAGCTATACCCTCCCTTTTTGCTTACCTTTTTATGGTGTACTTGCCACAGAGTTTTTCTCTAAGCTCACAGTTGTCTCCGTGCATGGGTCTCTTTCCAGCAGAACCTGTTTCTTCCAGAAAATGATAACATTGTGTTCTCATGACAGTTTCCCCACTGAGTGGACCACCTAATTTTGAGTCAAACTTTTTTAAAAACATACAGCCATTAAAAGTACAGAAGACTATTTTTAATGTGAAAAAGAAATATATATGAAAATACACCTAAAATGCACATTTGTACAAAAGAGATACGGAAAAGATAAACAAGAAACTAAAGAAATTGGTGACCTACAAGGGTGGGCAGGTGAAGAGAAGAAAGACAGTGGCCGGGATGAGGAGGGAGGAACTTTTTCAGTGTATCTGTTTGAATAGCTCTGATTCTTAACAACGGTAGTGATACTCCACTCCTCCTCACGTATCCAAACGATAAACAAATAATAAAACCAACTAGGATGTGGGGATCACCAAAAAGGAAGACAAGCGCTAGCAAGTGAAACTGACTGCATTAAATATGAATGGCATTACCACGCTGAAAGTACTGGGGGGGAAAAAGGATGAACACAAGTAATTTGAGAAAATAATACCTTGTCTGGATACTGTAAGGCTAAAGACAAAAATAATTATAAATAAATACTATACTCTCTTCAGTAAATATTTATTGTAAGAGTATGTGCTAGCAATTTTTGAACTGTTTTATGTATGTGCCGAGGTTGATCAATCACCTTGAGTGTGGTGTGGATAAGGAGAGCCAGTGTCCCACAACAGAGAGAGAGAGGTCCTAAGTGCTGCAAGGGAGGGGCTGCCGTGAGCGCTGCAGGGTTTGATTGGAATCCACAGACCAGTGTATCTGTGTGAGTTCTCATTGTCGTTAAGAGACTGGGAAGCCACTGGCATACCAGCCAGCAGTGAGAACACCTAGTAGCCAGCTTTTGGGTTCTAAACACTTTTCTCCAATGAGAGGAATCAGAGCTCCTTGGAGAAGAGGTTAATTCTAAGGCCAGGGTAGGGAAAATACAAGACGCCTTTGAAACACGTTTGAGACAGGAAGGGGGCAGGCCACAGCCATTCAAGGAATGCTATAGCAGTTAACATCAAAATGGTGAGAGATTCAACCCCCAGTAGGCCTTGAGGCTCAAGATGATGAGAGATTTAACTTTTAGCAGATCCTGAGCTTCATTATACGCCCATTGTAACATATTAACATGGTGAATAACACGCCCACAGGCACCATGGCAGTCCCAAGACTAGCCACAGAAGGTCAAAGAGTGGGAAATGGCCAACTTCCTGGGAATCCCAGCCCCTTCTCCAGGCTAGTTAGACTGGTCCTTCCACTTATTAGCATATGAAGCCACCAAGCCCATAAAAACTGGCAACGCGGGTGCCTCGCTGCCCCTCTCTCTCCCTCTTCGGAGACGGCCCGCACTCTGTCTGTGGAGTGTGTACTACTTTTAATCTGAGCACCCAACCCCCACGCCTCGTGGCCTTTCTCCTGCTTTTCAATGTATCTCTCTGAATAAATCTACCTTCACTCAACTGTGGCTCACTCTTGAATTCTTTCCTGCATGAAGCCAAGGACCCACACTTGGTGGGGCACGTCCCAGGGGCTCAACTGAGACCTGGGACACAGCCCTTCTCATGCCCCACGTCTGTTTTCCTGCATCACTTTGTGATGTCACAGAGTGAACAAAAGTTTTGGGGAAAAATGGGGCTTTTTGAAAGAACACAGAAGTTAGCCTGAACGATTTGGGCAACAAAATAAATTATGATCATATTGGATTAGAAACCATAGAATAAAATATCTGTAAGTCAATTCTGCTATAAATAATCAAATAAACAAGTGAATGAGAAGAAACAACTCTTCCTTAGGGTAGAATTCCACTCAATAAATGTAGAAGGAATGAAGGAAATAGAAAAATCACCATTTGGTAAGCACTCTAGCCACGAGAAAAACACCAAAGAAATGCAAATTGAGGGGCATTTGATAAAATCAACTGATCAACACTCTTTAAAAGTTTCAAGGGAAGGAAAGATTAAGAAGCTTTTAGTGACAGCAGGAGATTGAAGTGAAATAACAAATGTTTCCTTGTGAAATAATGGAACAACTGGCATTCTCCTGGAACAGGCCAAAAAGAAGAGTCACTTAAGGTAAAAAGGCATTAACAAATGAACATAACCGTGAGCATTAGAAAAACTCCACAGACTAAGGCTTGAATAAACAAGACTAAAATTACAGCATCAGTGCTACGGGGAATGAAGAACTGTAATAAAATTGAACATTATGATCTAGTACCGTGCTTCCCAACTGAGATACGACACCAAAAACAAACTGCAACTCTGCAGCTTCATGCATAATGTCTCCTCCTTGTCTTCTTATTAATACTGTTAGAATTTTTTCTACTTGTTTTCCCTCCTGCTGGAGTGTCCCTGTGTGATAAATTAAATTGAGATACAATGATCTGGAATAGCTTAGAAAACCCTAAAACACGTGAGTGAACAACTCACGATGCTTCTAAGGAAGAGCCCTTAGAAAATGTTATTATAAACTCGTGTCAGCAAAAGAAAGCCACTGTCAGCCTCTGAAAAGTTTAACAGTCAATGACCAGAGTAGAAATAGCATCAGATACACTTCAGAAGGTAGGAAATCATTTCTGAAGCATTGCTTTTCAATATTTTATAGGACTGCTTTTCAGCTCTCAGCAAAGTGTGAAATTGTTACTGTTGTTTTTCTCTTTGACCATTTGATAAAAGACCTTCTCATGTGATTGCACTAAATTTGGTTGCGTTGCTGGCGGAAAAGCCGATTCTGGGGCTAAAATAATTTTGCAAACCACAAAACTGCTTCGGAGCACAGAAGTCTACATTATCTGACCAAACTGAGGTTCCAATTTGCAAACACAGCTGGAAACCTTTGAAAGCAACTTCCAGATGCCAGGATAGAGCCCCTTTCAGATTTTGAACAGTTCCTGTCAAAACTGAGGGAGAAAGACAAATAGCATATGATCTCACTTATGCTATCCTGGGAAGTTGTTAAGAGAGCAAGTCATGAATCCTCATCACAAGGACACATTTTCTCCCTTTATTCTTTTCTTTTTATTGTATCCATATGAAGATAGTTGTTAGCTGAACCTACTGTGATCATCGTTTCACAATGTGTGTAAATCAAACCATCATGCTGCGTGCCTTAAACGTAGACAGTGGTGTATGGCAATTATTTCTCAAGAAGACTGGGGAAAACCTTCAGTAAACCTCAAAAATTTTAAAAATATGAGTGCACGCAAAAAAATGGTAAAATCTGAAGGAAAAAAAAGACAGCTGGGAAACAGACACGATGTCTGTGGGAAATTGAGTTTATTTCATATCTCATAGGCATGCATTTCGGCGGTCTCCAAACCCAGGACAGAGGCTTATAATGATCTCTTTGTAGGTTGTGATCATTCTGGGTTTTACAGATTCTCCTGAAACTCTTGGTACAGTGGTTCTCTAACACCAAGTATAAATGTAATTTGAAAAACCTCTTAGCACACAGAAGGCTAAGACTTAACTTCAGAGATGTGAGTATGAGTCAGAGTGGAGAAAGGGGATCTTCAGGGTCTCCCTCTCCTCTCCACCCCCAGCCCCCGAGGAGGCGTCACAGAGGCTCCTGAGGAGGGGCTCCGCCCAAGGCCTCAGACCCCCAGGAGTAAAGTCCCCAGGGCAGGGCTGTCTGTGTGAAGGAAAAGCTGGGCTGGTCTAACAAGATAACTCACAAGTCTAGGAATGTGAAGGAGAGGCTGGGCTGGGCTAACAAGTCTAAGTATTGGAATACTGATCTGAGTTCTGCTGGACTAACTTGTAAACCTAAGTTAATTAGTGTTGGATTGCTGTTTATGTTTTTTTGCTAGCCAGCTGGATTTTCAAAGATACATATCTGGCTTTGGAATGTTGATTTGCTGCCTCCCTGCCTCCACTTTTGTGATGATAATGTTGCTAAAGTTGTTCCATGCCTATTGGCCGAATACCCCAAGCTTGTGCTTTACCCTATAAAACCTCATGTGCACGTCTTGAAGGTGCTCAGAGCTTTGGAGCAGAAGCCCCTCTGAGCCCGCCGGCGTAATACATCTGAGTACTCCAACCCTCCGGGTGGTGCTTGTTTCTTGACTGGCCTGTCGTTTCCGTAACATCTGTGTGGAGAGCGAAGTTGCCACAGGGCCCTGAGTCTCTGACCGTGACTCCCTTCAGAGACCGCAGTGCACCGGCTTTGCTCCAAGTCTGGTGCAGGGAGGTCGCCAGGAAAAAAGCCTTTGTAATCGCCTGGGGTCAGGTCTGCAAACTCACACGTGGGTTTTCAGTGATGCCAAGAAAGACAAGAAAGAGTAGAGGGAGGGGAAGTGACGAAGTAAGGGAGGAAAGTATGGTAACTGCTGGGGTGCCGGTGAAGTACTTACGTACTTACATCGTACCCCCGTCATGGTTTTCATGG
Organism: Camelus ferus; assembly: GCF_009834535.1. Taxonomy (NCBI): domain Eukaryota; kingdom Metazoa; phylum Chordata; class Mammalia; order Artiodactyla; family Camelidae; genus Camelus; species Camelus ferus. Next base: position 32,941,742 of record NC_045715.1, on the reverse strand, counting down.
GTATTACCGGCTCTCTAAGAAAAGCGAATTAGTTAAATACTGTTTCCTCTTGAACATTTTATTCTTGAACTATTATTCATTCTGTTCTAAAAAAGATAACACCTGCAAGATATAGATGACAATTCTACTCATAAAGGAAGGTAAGTAATGAGGCAGAATTGTGCAGAAAGAAAACCGAATGATCAAATGATCAGTTTCTTTGGGCAAAAGCGTTAAGACACCAGCAGTTTCCAGCATAGTGGCCGGTCCCAGCCAAACTACTGCTAGTCGTTTATTCGAGTGCATTACTGAGGAGACGTAAGGGGTAAGATGCTCTCACTGGCTCTCCATTTATCTCCTTATAGTTTTCCTAGAGAGAGATACAAAATAACATGGTTTTGACAGCAAAAACTTCATCTCCCTCCTTTTTCTTAAAAAAAAAAAAAAAAAAATCAAGTGCTCTTTGTAGTGATGCTGAGAAATGACCGCTCTGTGTTGGATTTCTTACATAATTATATCCCATGAATTCTACAAAAGTGATAGTTTAAAAAAATACATGATTAAATAAGTTATTTTACCTATGATTTGCATTTTATTGAATATCATAATGAAATTTAATTTTCTAGTAAATAAATCTGTTAATCTTCTGCTCTAAGTAAGGAAAGCATTTCAATACGATAACTTGAAGTTTCCTGATAACTTTAGATTCAGAGTTGTGTTGGGGGATTTGAGACTCTTGCCTCAGAGACAGGATCTGGGGCAATGTAGCTAATGTACTCATGCTTCCTAAGGACCCAGTCCTAAGTGTCACTAAAGCCAGTGCTCTTCCTACAGTGTCAGTGACCACAATGGCTTTAATGTTTTCCTCAACTTCATAAGCAACAATTAGCAAACACAGGTGGCCTAATCATATGACCAGCCCCCTCCCTACCATCCTCTGTAGTGTTCCGTTAGCTCATCCCTGTGCTTAAAAGCACCCCCCACTTTTGTTTCACTGGAGTTATATTCTCTCCCCTCTATTATCATACTCTTGAATGAAGTCTCCCTTGCTTATTTAACTCCGTCCAGTGCAGTTTTTCTTTGGTACCACACAGTCCCTACTTTTCAAATACATCTTTCTGTGTTTTGAGTTCAGCATACATTGCCTCTTATTTGTGTATGAACTTAATTTTAATAAGCAAGAACTTGACCATGGTCCAAAAGAAAAAATTCTTTCTTAGTTCCTTTCTAAGTGGCATAGGAGTCCTAAATGACGTGAAGATGTGGTGGTGACCAGTAGGACATGTTGTAGTTTTTATTGACGGGTGGAAGGGATGCATTCATATAAAGTTTCTCTATATCCTTTTATTTATTGGTGAAAAAAAAAGAGCAATGAGTGACAGAAAGAGAGAGAACTAACATGTACCAGCCATTCACCCAGCTTCTTTTTGTATATGTTCTTACCAACATCACTGTATGAGGTGTGTTAATCATCTCCATTTTTTAGATGAAGAAACTGAGATTAAAAAGAATGGGAAATGGCAGAGTTAGGATCATCAGCCAGGGCTGGCTGACTCAGACACCTGTACTTTTTTCTTTATTCCATGATGACTCCTTGGTGTATTGATTGAGAAACATATCTCATATGGGTATTCTCACTGGCATATAAATGGACCAGTCATCATTATTTATCCTTAATAATAATTCAGACCCATAATAAGAAAAAAAAAAAAGAAAAAAGAATTTGAAGAGAAGAAACTGTTCTAATATCCAAACTTTTATCTCTCTCTTAACTCCATTAACCATATATATATATATATATATTTTTTTTTTTTTTCAAATAGGTTAGGGTACTTTTCTTCCAAACTTTTAAGAAATGAAGATGAAGAGTAGAGAGGAAAGGGATTTGCATTTATAATCAGACATCATATTCAAATCCCATAATTAGAGACAATTTCTTTTGTGTGATCCATGCGTGATACTGGCAAGCAGTCATCTGAAATTTCTAAGGAAAGGGGAACTGCAGTTTGTTTGCACTAACTCACTAGAGGTGTGTGGGATGATCAAGGAAAGACGACGACTGGGGAATATTTGTGTATGGAATATCTCCCAAGCATTCTCGTCTAGCAACCTCATTAACATTTCTAGCAAGCACTGACTAATGGGTCATATCTTCCCCCTAAGCACCAGCACTTATGCACGATAATCTAAAGTTAGGTTGCCATCAAGGATGTGAGAATTAATCTGAGCTAAGGGAAGTTGCGTGTCAGGGGAGACAAAAGGTGGAAAAAGGCTTAGAGATACAGCTGGTTCAGGTCTGAGATTGTAACGAGGCACAGCAGCTTAGCCAGCCCTGTGTTACCAGGGGTTGGTGAGAGGAGACTGCAGTTTTCCCTCTTAGAAGTAAGGATGGGCGTGCATGGCTTGTTTTGGAAGGACAGGAGGCTCCTGGAAGTGGCATCTGCTATTTTCTTCACACTGTGTCTCTTTCTTCTTAGTAATATATTCAATATTGTGGTTGAAAAGTCATTGTTCTGCTGTTATCAGTAGAATGACCCCTCTACAAAGTTTTGGGGTAAATTATAGTTGGCACAAACCAACTGTGCCCTTTTCCAAGAATGGCCATGGAACTTCTGTTCCAATCAAAACGAACCCCCTTCTGACTGGAATGCAGAAACGACGTCTAAGAGGGGTAGACTTAGGAGTTTGGGATTAATAGATACACATCACTATATACAAAATAGATAAACAACAAGGACCTACTGTATAGCACAGGGAGCTACATTCAATACCTTGTAATGAGCTGTCATGGAAAAGAATCTGAAAATATATACATGTATGTACATGTATAATCTGAGTTGCTTTGCTGTACACATGAAACTAACATTGTAAATCAACTACACTTCAATAAAAATAAGAATTAAAAAATAAATAAAGATTTAAGGCTTAGAACTAGTGTCACCAAGAGAGGTGCAATAGAGCTGTTGGGAGAATAAAGTCAAAGAGTGAGAATGGAGCCAACCCGGAGGGAGTGAAGCCAAGAAATAGACGTGGTTAGAGCTCCTGGATCAGGCCCTGTCAGATGGTACGTCTGCTCTGTATTCATCACTTCATGTAGACATCATCATCTCCACTTTTTAATTAAGGTGGTTTGATTTGGGCTGTCTGCTATCTGGACCTAAAAAATCTTTACCCAGTGCTGGTCCCATAAAAAGCCAGACAATAGGGATTAAAAATAGGCCCCTTTAGCGAGAACTCACTGTGAGTGAAGAATACTTGCAAGGGGGTCAGGCGGGATTTGCTTCAGAGCCGGGGTGTCAGAATGATGGGCTGTGACAGAGGTAGGTGAGAATGCTGGTCACCTCCCCACCCTGTGCCTGTGCCCTCCTGAGAGAAGATGATTAATGATTATGGTAAAAATGAAAGGACTTTGAACCACTACCCGGGAAGAGCCAAACACAAGACACACATCTATGCACAACCAGCCGAAGAGGGGAAACGCCAGAGATGTGGAAACAGGTTGGTGGTGGGACCAACAGGATCCTGTCGGTGGTTTGGAAATCCACCAGGGTAGGATAAGCAAGAAGTGTTGCCAGTGGCCAAGACCAAAGGGCAACTGTAGCCATAACAGTAGGGGAGAGACAGCAGACGCGCAGACTAGCTTTGATTCTGAGAGATGCCCAAACTGAAGGCTCCAAAGAAAAATTACCATTTGTCAGGAACTATGAACTGTGCAGCATATGTGGGCTGCAGTTGAATGAAACAATTAATATATACTTTTTTCTTATTTTGTTAACCCCAGTACAAAAATATACTTGACAAAAATGGTTCCACCTATGGCTGAAAGGTTTGAATTTCTCCAACAGTAACAGAGGAAAGCATGCTTCCAGCTGGGGCTGAGTCCAGGCACACAGCCATTCCCATACATGCATTATTTGTAAGCCTCTCTGGGTTCTTAAAAGTATTTAGAAGGGAAATCCCTAGAAAGAGCAGGATTTACCATTGATCTAAGGTTTTTTTTTTTTTAACTTTTTTTTAATTGAGTTATAGTCATTTTACAATGTTGTGTCAAATTCCAGTGTAGAGCACACATTTTCAGTTATACATGAACATATATATGTTCACTGGCACATTTTTTTCTGCTGTGAGCTACCATAAGATCTTGTATATATTTCCCCGTGCTATACAGTATAATCTTGTTAATCTATTCTACATTTTGAAATCCCAGTCTGTCCCTTCCCACCCCCCACCCCCTTTGCAACCTCAAGTTTGTATTCTATGTCTGTGAGTCTGTTTCTGTTTTGTATTTATGTTTTTTTTGTTTTTTTTTTTTTTTTTTAGATTCCACATATGAGCGATCTCATATGGTATTTTTCTTTCTTTTTCTGGCTTACTTCACTTAGAATGACATTCTCCAGGAACATCCATGTTGTTGCAAATGGCGTTATGTTGTCGGTTTTTATGGCTGAGTAGTATTCTATTGTATAAATATACCACATCTTCTTTATCCAGTTATCTGTTGATGGACATTTAGGTTGTTTCCATGTCTTGGCTATTGTAAATAGTGCTGCTATGAACATTGGGGTGCAGATGTCATTTTGAAGTAGGGTTCCTTCTGGATATATGCCCAGGAGCAGGATTCCTGGGTCATATGGTAAGTCTATTCCTAGTCTTTTGAGGAATCTCCATACTGTTTTCCACAGTGGCTGCACCAAACTGCATTCCCACCAGCAGTGAAGGAGGGTTCCCTTTTCGCCACGGCCTCTCCAGCATTTGACCACTGATCTAAGGTTGAGGGCTCATATTCACCAGCTGATGAAGGGACTTGGGATATAATCCCTCAGGGGTGTCCTAGCACACTCCTTGGTTTCCCTTCACCCATGCCCAGGGATTTCGGTCTCAAGTTGGTAAGACGTTACACCTTCAGTGGTAAGATCTTTGAAAGATGCAAATATTAACTGCCTCAAGTGACCCGAATTATGTTATTGCCAACTGAATAGGGGGAAACGCAACAGCTCGGCAGTCAGGTAACCTAAATCTTAGGCCTGACTCTGAATTTTAGGTTCTCTGATTTCAACTTGTTAATCTTTAAAGTTAAAATCTTTAAAGCTTGGTCTCCATATTCTCTGAGCGTTTTTTTTTTCCCCCATTAATAATAAGTGAAAAATAACCCCAGGCAGCAGCTGATCTGATATTCCACACTGATTCAAATCTTGAGAAGCAGCTTTGCTGGAGATGCTGATTTGGCAAAGGGGAAAAAATATATCTAGTCAACCATGCAAGATGTGCTTTTTGCATAAGTCCTAATCAGCAGGTCCTGCTGGAAATTCTACTGCTCTGATGGGCCTTTCCTTCTTTGAGACTAAAAAATGTGTAATTTTCCAACTGGAAAAGACAGAGGTCTTCCACAGAAGCTGCCTCCTGTATTGTGGATCCATTTATTAAATTAGATTCAGGTGCTGTCATGGCCCAGGCCGTACGTGTGCCAAGTTATTAGAAAATTTTTGCACTTGTTGGATCTCATCACTAGTATATTTTTTTCTCTTTTCCACATACAAAATTTCTCCACGTAGAAATTGTCAAGTAAGTTTTTATCAAGGGTGCAGTGAAAAGTTAGAGAACCACATGTTAATGGAAAATAGTTTATTTGTACAGATTAAATATCAAAGCAGCTTAATATTGGGATTCCATATTTCTAGTCCCTCAAAATACTTTCCTACAAAATATCTCCCTACAAAATCTTTGCATTTACCCAAAGACTCTGTGCCCTCCTGAAAGAAGATGATTAATGATTATGGTAAAAAAATGAAAGGGCTCTGTCTGAAACACTACCCAAGAAGAGCCAGACGTATGCTGTTCTTTATTCAACATATCACAGAAGACTATGTGTAGAAAATAGTAAAAAAAAAAAACAAAACCCAACAACTAAAATAATATTTACTACCTCTTCATCATTATTCACAGTATGCTTTTCAGAAAAAAATACTGAAAATGTGAGTGTTTACTCATTTTATTTTTTGAGGGGGGAGCTAATTAGATTTGTTTATTTAATGGAGATACTGGGCATTGAACCCAGGACCTCATGCACACTGAGCATGCACCCTACCACTGAGCTATACCACGCACCCCCCGCCCCGCCCTCTACTCATTTTAGGATGCAAGAATACAAATTGTACTCTCACAGCCTTCAGTAAATCATGTCCTTGCTCCTTGTGTCCATTTCTCAGACATAAATGAGAAACATAGTGGCTTTTAGAATCCTACATAATACTAAACTCCTAATGAAGCCATTAATTGCCTTTTAGGATTGCTCTCAAATCTAGAAGCAGTTATAATGCAGAAAGAGAGTAAGATAATTCTCTTTATTCATGTGGATCAGTGTTCATCAAAATTTACTTGTTCAAGCACTGGTAATGTCAAAAAACATTCTATGGGAAAAAAGGGTTCTGTTATTAAATACACTGGGGAAACACCGTTGACTGTATCCTCTCTAAAAAGGAGATAATACCACTATTAGCACTGTAAGGGTTCTGATAAGTCCTGCAGGTAAATCTCCATTCATCTTTCTTTAACCCAATTTTTACCAAATGTATGTCTCTTCAAATACTACACATTTAAATGGTTTAAAAACCTATTGAAAAACTCTACAGAATAATATTTGTAAAATTGTGTCCTAAATAACACTGGTACCAAAGTTCTTTGGGTTTCAGACTGTCGATTTAGATAAAGTCTCTGTATTGTCTTAGGGTTCCTACAATGTAGTTGGTTGTATCAACACTACTTCTGACATTTGTCTATATTTCAGTGAGGGGTGACTTCACAGTATGTATGTGTTCTTAATTTTTGTTTTTAGCCATAAAATCAATTCAAGGGGCATTTTTTTTTTTCTTACAGAGAAATAAACATCCTGGAAATATATGATTAGTGAATCCAGGGTCCTTCTAGACCACATTACAGTTGTATTTCCAAGCATAGCAGTGGGCTTAAATATCACACAGTGCTTTATTCTATTCGTCTCAACTCTAATGATGTCTTACACCAGGAGGTTTGCGCAGAGAATAGTACCCTTCACACCACTGCGTTTGGTTATTCAGGTACATTCCTTGGCATGACTTCAGTCCAGAAAAATCTCCATTTATTTACATGGCCCGCCAAACACTGTAGCATCCAGAAGAGAATACGCTGACAGTAAATTCACCAAGCGTGACATTTCCCCTCTCTTCCCTCTCTGTTTATTGAACTCTGACCTAGAGATAATAAAGAATCTTTTTTCAGATTTGTTGTGATGATTTCTTCAAATTCATACATCTATCATTATTTAAAGTCATGAAAGAAACTCTTTAAATATTATAGTACTTAAATCAACATTGACAGACCATTCTAATGCATTTTATTTCTCCAGGATTGTAAATGTGTATTTTATTTCTCAAAGAAACCAGGATCACATCAACTTTTGAATCTTAAAACTCTTAATTGGTTTTCCTTTTGATGCGCTGACAGCATTGGCAGGTGTTCATGCCTTCACTTTCAGAGAATTTGTTTTCACTGTTTATGAGCTAACAATAATTCATACTTGAAAAACTGTTATACTATCCCAAAATAACTTCCCCATTGCTCTTGCAGTATCAGCTTTAAATTTAGTTCCTAGTTTCGTGACTTAACTAAATACGATAATGTTATCTGAGAGATGGCTGTATACCAAACCATCGTGTTCTGGGTTTTCACCATTATCAACTCAAAGAAAAAATAGTAACCGGTAAGGCTCTGTCTATAAAATAATAGATAAAAATTTATTTGCTAACCAAAATGTACCTCACACAAGAGGCAAGGTGCAAAAAAGCAGCTTTGGGACATTCATGCTAATGTTGAAAACATACCGTCCTTGGGTGACTGTTGCGTTGAATCAGGAGACCTGGCGCACGTGACAGAGGCTTGGGTGAGCTGCATAAGGGATACAGGAAAGGATCACTGGGCCTTCTGCCTTCCTAGTGTCAGGTGAAAAGGCTTGTGAGCCAGGTCCTGATATGCTCTGCCTGGCACACGATATGGTCATTGTCATAAACAGCCACATTTGGAGAAATGGCAGATAAAAAGAAATAACAGTTAAAAATTAGGTCTAACCTGCTAGCCAAACCCTATGAAAACCCTGAATGGGTATCTAAGGGCCAGGAAATTGCAGTGAAAAAATTGTTAAGGGAGTTTTGAGTTAAACAGCAATAAGACATATTTAGAAAAATAACAATTCTAAGTGTTCTGCTGACTACAACACATTTTATTTTTTTATTTTTTTGATTGGAGGTACTGGAGGTTGAACCCAGGACCTCGTGCGTGCTAAGCATGTGCTCTACCACTGAGCTACACCCTCTCCCACAGCACATTTTAGCATGGAATGGAGCACTAAATAAAATTATTCAGTTCAATTAACATATGAATGAAAGCAGTAGAGTCACTGAAATGTGAATGAGAGACATGTAACTCTCAAGTTGTGATGAGAGGCCCCTCTCTTACCATTATTCCTTAAGAAGCTGATGTGTGGTCTTAAAGGATTAAACTGTATTGACTCAGACAGCCAAAAATATTTTTTTTCTGTCTACAGGCTTACATCATCTGAGAAACTTTAAAATGAGTATTAGTGAATGTATGAAAAAATGATTATTTAATTACACCTGAAGACAACCATGGACAGATTATAAATTATTTGAAGTCAATAATACACAATAATTCTAAATAAGATCCAAGGGGTGTTTCATGCAGCCTTGTGATGTTGGTAAAACTGTTGCTCTTCCATTCTTTTTCCACCTTCATGCTTTTTCCCACTTTCTAATATGTTCTCTTCCAGGAGTTTGTCTTTAGTTCCATTAAAATGAGGTAAGATTCATTTGATTCCTGAATTCACTGATTCAGTTATTCATTCAACAAACACTGTGGTTCCTACCAGCTGAAATGTGTCAGGGCCTTGGCTAACAAGTGAGCCCACCCAGTGTGAAGGCACGACCACCACTGACCCTTCCCACCTCAGGAATGGAGCCCACCCACACATCCAGGCTGTGTGCCAGGTCTTCCCGCCAAATGGGATATGGCCACTCGAGGGGTTTGTCCCCCCAAGGGAATCATGGGAAACGCATAAAGGCATAGTTCCAGATCTTAACTGCACTTTCAGTCTAGTATAGAAGGTGGTTATGGTGAAAAACACGAGGCACTCTGTTTCAGGAGGGGTAGCAGAAACTACTGGAAGGAGTGAAATGTGTTCAAGTCTGAAAGACGGATGCGAAGCATTAACTTGTGGGGAAGGCAGTGACGGGGGTGGGGGCCTGGGGGAGTATTCTGAGGGAAGGGGACACATTAAGACAGGAATGAGTAGTTATGTACATTGCTGTCTCTTATAGCTTATTTTATTATCATCATCATCATTATAATAACTTTTAAAAAGCATTATATATCAGTATATAATAAATTATCATTATAAATGTTTCAAGCAAATTGTGTATTAGGACAGAAATGCAGAAAAATGTCTACTTACTTCACTCCTCAGTTTATAGATAAGACTTTAGAGTCTGATGTGTGTCATTCCATTTCTCCAGCTAATGTTCCATATATGTATGTTCAAATACCTGTAAATTCACACTTATATGTATTTTAAATCAGTGGGCTCATGTGATACACTTAGTCGGGTGATTTTTTTTTTCCCCAATGTAACTGAGTGTCTTGGAGCATTTTCCAAGTACACATAAGGCTTTTTAATAGCTGCATAAGTTTCCATAATACAGCTTTACTATTCTGACCTTACCATTCCTTCAGAGATGGTTATTTATGTCGATTTCAAATTTTTCTATTATGAACAAAGTGGCAGTGAAGATCTTGAAAAATAAACCTTTACATTCTCATGCAAGTATTTCTTCAAGGTAGAATCAAGAGTATTGTATCAAATGCATGCATGCTTTATTTTTTGATACTTCCCATCTAATTGCTGCCCAACAAATGTTTTACAAATATATAGTCCTCCCAGCTGTTCTGACACTGGCTACTTCCTCATACCCTTACTGGCACTGGGGATTCTCCAACTTTTAGATTGTTGACAGATGATTATACAGATCTTGAGACATTTTCTTACATGAGATAAATATAATCGCTCAAATTCAAAGGTCTTTCAAAATCAAGCAAGTAAACAAATTTTTGCATCAGACTGAAAAAGCAGAGTGGCAGCGAGCTTAGCAAGTTGGAAAGGAGATGCTCTGCTACATTAGATATTGAAATGGATACTTCTTTGAAAATACTCTGCTCACCAGAAAAAAGAAAATGGTGGCTTGAGGACCATCTGTTAGAGATCTTGCTCTAAAGGAAGAAAGCACAGGGGAGAAGGCTTTCCAGCTCCCCCAGGAGCAGAGCCGTCCTCCTGTGTGTGTTCTCAAGGTCGGCGCTTGTCAGCGCAGAGACCTGGAGATCCACGTGTGAGCATCCTGTGATAGGGCTGAGGTGTGAGAGGATCACTCTGTTACCGTAGCGTGGGGTGAGTTATTTCATACTCTGTGGAAAAGTCATTTACCACTGCCAGAGTCAGGATGATAAAAGATAAAGCATTTGTAAGAATTTTGACATATTTTCTTTTGCTATTTTCATGCAAACATCTTAGCTGCTAAAAAGCACCAATTACCTCTCCAGTGAAACCATGCATTTTAGGCTTTCACTCCATCTCCTTCTATCTGTTTCTTTCATCTGACACATTGCTAAAATGTGGATAACTGGAAAGCTTTATTCAAGAACGTATTTTTAAAACTTTTTGTAGACATTTACCTTAATGTATTTTGAGTGGCAAGTCTTTGCTATATTATTTGGGTTGTCATTCAACTGAATGATACGACAGGGTTTTTTTGTTTTGTTATTTAAAAAGAAACTCTCCCTCTATATGTGTGTGTGTGCGTGTATGTGTATATACAAACATTATTTAAGGTGGCAAAACTCCCCCTTTGTTCTTACAATGCACAGCAAAGCTATAAATAGTGCCATATCTCATGGCCATAAACTTAAAGACTATTACTAATTTTCTAATTTTCTTTAAAGGTTATTTCTGGCTTACACCTGAAGGCCATCTCTAATATCCATGAGGTACTGGGTTCATGAGGCTATGAAAGCTGTCACGGTTTTCGTGGGCAAAAGAGAACAGTTAACTTTCCCAAATTTAGCTCCTCTCTGCTTTGAAAGTTCTCCCTCAGCTGCTCATTGCTCTAGTCTTCCCAGAGTTTGCAAACATGTGAATGTGAAAAAAATCTTGCCAAATGAATGTTATGACTCAAGCCAAAGGCAGCTGAGTGGGAAAGTAAACCCACTTGGATGGAGAGGGCTGTCTGGAAAATTTGCATGAGTGTCAGAATCAGAAATATCTGGTTTAGACCCTAAATCTGACACTTTTAAAGTGTAGATTCACTAGGCAGTTGCTAGAAACATGCAAAAACGTTTATTTTCTGATAGGTTGCTTTGGAAAAACCTATAGTTCTCCTTCTGTGTCTGTACTTTCATACGGAACTTTTGAAACTTCTGGTCGCCAAATGTGCGGGAGTTTTCCCCCACACCAAGGAATTCTCTGACACCAGCGGGGTGTTCTGTAATTTAACTCAATTCTGACCCTATCTACCTGCAGATAGCATCAGACCCTGCAGGTCAAGAGCTCAGTCCCATGAGATTGCCCCCAATTTGGATGCCAGTTGTAAGTGGTAGGTCCCCAGCTTACCCACAACTTCCAACAAGTCAGAGATTCCCATGACCTCTTCTTCCTTGGATTTGGTATTTGCTTAAGTGGCTCACAGAACCCAGAGAAACACTCATGTTTATCAGTTTATAAAAGGATGTGATAAAGGACACAAGTTAACAGACACATAGGATGAGATCTGGGAGGGTCCCCAGGGCGGGAGCCTCTGTCCTTCTAGAGTTGGGGTGTGTCCCCCTCCCCACATGTGGGTGTGTTCACCAGTCTAGAAGCTCTCTGTACCCCCTGCTATTGGGATTTTGTGGGGCTTTCTCATGTGGACATGATCCACTGTAACTCCATTTACAGCGATCTTACCTATCTGGAGGATGGCGGTGGGGCTGGAAATTCCAAGCTTCTAATCATGTCTTGGGCTCCCTGGTGACCAGCCCCCATCTGGGAGCCATCAGGAGACCAGCCAGAGTCACCTCAATAGAACAAAAGATGCTCCTGGTGCTCTGATCACTCAGAAAATTACAAGGCTTTTAGGACCTCTGTGTCAGGGAAGGGGTCAAAGACTGAATATTAGAATAAGAGATGCTCTTATCACTTAGGAAATTCCAAGGGTTTTAGGAGCTCTGTGCCAGGAATTGGGGTAGAGATCAGTATATATTTTCTATCATTTCATGTAGGCAAAGTGGTAGCAGTAACGCCTACCCAGCTAGGTCGTGTGTAATAGCCCAGGTGAGGGACTTGGAATATAAAGCACTAACCGAGGTCTGGTCTCTCTGTGCATGTCATCTACTGAGAGGGAGAGAAAGGAGAGAGAGAGATTTTCACTCCACCCTTAGACTAATTAAGTTGAAACACCAATTCTGATACCTATTCTGTGTTTCAGGAGGCTCTAGTGATGCTCTTCTAATAGATCGATGGGAATAACCCAGCTGATCTGACCAAATACGTAGCAGTGCCTTTAAAAGCCTTCAGATGGTATAACTATAATTTGATAAAGCTTCTGCTCAAATAGAAAGTAGACTGTCTGCCTCTATACTATGCAAAGCAAGACACCCATAGACTGAATGCCTGTCCAATACACCAGGTTCGTTCTTTTCTTAACCTGCGGATGCAGTGTCAACGTAATTTGCTATTCCATGAATGAGGACACCCTTTCCATGTATTGATCATGTGGTTGGCTTTGGATGCCCCTCTATGTTACCCAGAACTTCGGTAAGACTGTTATGATGACTCAAAGGTAAGCATGCTTTTCCCTAAAGGTTTTTAGTTATTTTAAAATCACATTATCTTTGAGCATCAATATGGCACATAACTGTGATACTGCGATTTATAGTAAGAAATATATATATTTGGTCTTTATCCATAATTCCTGGCTCACTGATCCAAAAAGCCTTGGAATTTCCTGAGGGACAAGAGTATTGGAAGTATTTTTTGTCATAATACTTGGTCTATTGTTCTCAGTTCCTGAAATCCATTCTCAGAGCCGTAAAAGGGAAATTGGTGTCTTGTTATTCATAACAAGCCCCTTTCTACCGTGTCTGGGTTTATATTCATGAAGTGACTTTTGGAAAGCACCTAACGATGAAGGCAGTTGCCAGGGGAAACAAGCATGGAGAGATGGTGGGAACTTTTAGTCCCACCCCCTGATTTCTGTGGCTGGAGGTTTAATCAGTCCCCAATGGCCAATGACTTAGTCAATCATGCCTATGTAATAAAGCCTCCATAAAAATCCAGAAGGAGAGGGGGTGACCACATGGAGATGTGGGGAGAGCTGTATACTTGGAGAGGGTGTAGAACTCTGCACTCCTTCCCACATACCTTGCCCTACGCGTCTCTTCCACCTGGCTGTTTCTGAATTATATCCTTTTATAATAAACTGGTAATCTAGTAAGTAAAATGTTGAAACCAAGGGGTCATTGGAAGCTTGGATCTACAGTCGGTGAGGTCAGAAGCACAGGTGACAACCTGGTCTTGTGATTGGCATCTGCTGAGAGGCGGGGGTGGAGCAGTCCTGTGGGACTGAGCTCTTGATCTGTGGTATCTGATGCTCGATCCAGGTAGATGGTGTCAGAATCAGGCTGAATTGCAGGACTCCCTGCTGGTGTCTGGAGAATTGCTTGATGTTGTGAGGAAACAGCTTCCCATCCCCAGTGTGTAAAAAGCACAAGATTCTTAATGACTCAGGAGACATTGCCTTTTTAATTAAACCCTGTTGATCTCCTATCTGGCTCAGAAATAGACCATGTCAATGCCATCTGACTGTCAATCCACCTGGTTCCCCACCTTTTAGCTGTCATTGCCTACAACCAACTCTCCTAGGATTTCTAGGAAGCATTTGCATTGCTAATGACAGGGAAGGTTCAAAAAGCAGCTGAAATCTAAGTATTTGCTCAGGTGTGTATTGAGACAGACCAAAAATTGAACTGAAGCTGCCATTCATTGAAAAGTATGTAGGGAAAGTCGGCCATGACCAAAGAAAGTGCCTTTTTATCTCTTTGCCTCTATATTAAATACACTCAGATATCCATTAGGAGGTACATACTCACTATATGTTAGAAAATTCAGTATTATTCATCATCCAGTATGTTTCTACACCATTATATGACTCCAAATCCAAAAACCACAGGGAAACTACAATTCAGGGGCTGGGCTGGCCCTTCCATTACAGGGACAATTTTTTTTTTCACTACCATGGATTAGGACCTAAAATAAACCAACCCGAGGTTTGACTCTACACCACTGTGGGAAAAAAAGAATCTGCCAGATAAATTATAAAGTTGAGATGATAGGTTATTCAAGAAGATAAGATTATTTGTTCTCCACTGGATAAATATACTTGGTTTTTGATTAAACACATATATAGTACTAAAATTTGTAAGTTGTATGGAAAAGAATGCTTTCTAAAATAATTCATCGATGTACCTTGTTCTCTGAATCTCCACCTAATATTCAAAAGCAATAATAATCCATAAATCCATAAGGATTTATTCAGAATAACACCAGTAGGACCATATATTGAATGTTAGATTATTAGAGTACCTGGAGAACTTTAAAAAAAATACTTACTAATAAAGTCTGCCACAAACTAATTTTTTAAAATGTGGTTTAGACGCACACATTAGTGGTTGCTACTGCTTCTGTTTTTTAAACTCTCCAGATGATTTAATGCGCCTGGAATTGTGAAAAACACTGATGTATACTGTTCAACATGGGTAATTTTCCACTGAACTAGAGTTTGCAGTGATTTTTGGCTATGATGTTTGATAACTATATTGATTTCGAATTGCTCCAAGTTGCATGTAACAGAAACAAAGCAAATATCCTCAGCCAAAGAGAACTCCCAAGGTCAAGAACTAAATTAGCCACTACCCAAGCTAATCAATGCCATGGGTTCCTTTGACTTTTTTTTTTTTTTCCAAACAATAGACTGAGTTTTTCTTCCATTCTCTGCTGTTTTTCCAGTAAAGAGTAAGAAGAATTAACAAGGAGGCAGGAGATGTTGCATGATAAAAAGTGTTTTTTTCCAGAAACTCCCAACTGACTTAGGGTCCAGAACTTCAGCCTTGAAAGAAGCTGAGAAACCCAGGGAGGTCCATTTTTTTCTATTTTTTTTATTAACATCAGTGTTATTCCTACCTTGCCTCCCCAAAGTATGCATGCCATTTTGATATTCTTGGTTGGCTTAAAACATTCTTTTCTTACACATCAAGGAGTTAGCAATGTTTCTGTTGGAGAAACACATTACTCACCTAATAAAGAAAACATAACACATATAAAATTTCTTTAGAGATTCATTTCCAGGAGGAGAATCATTTTCCATGAAAAATATGATAGATTATGTATTTAATGGCACTGCCAAACATATGTGATAAAATTGTACTACCAGGAAAATTATATTAAATACCATCAACCAACCTTCACAATTTCTTATTTGATCAATGCTAATGAAAGCTATTTTTCCTTGGCTGAAAAATCATCACTATCATTTATAACTATTTAAAATTTCAGATGGTGTGTATTCTAAATCCAAAGAGAAAAGTCCCATTTTAAATCCCTTGTAGTTCAATTATCAATATAATTGCTCTGGATATTAACTATAAAATTACATGTTCATCCTCTGACTTTCGGTGCTTGATGAATTCCTTTGGGATGTTATTTCAGAAGAAGAATATATTAAGAGGCAAACTTTCCAGAGTGATACAACCCACTTACAAAGATTCCACTTAGTCATGCAGAGGACTTGGGAAGGGTTTCAATATTTGTTCTTTTCTCTGTCAGTCAGGATCCAATCAGGAGATGATGAAAATCACACAGTAATTTGAAAAGGGAATGTTTAATATAAAGAATTGTTAGCTATCACAGGGGATTTTTTATAAAGGAGTAGTGAGTGCTCTAAAGAATACCTACCCTGGGACTGAGGGAGAGTGCCTACGGCAGAGATAAACCTCAAGGCTTGGGTTCGGACCTCACGGGAGAAGGTATGATTGCAGAACTGGATGGCAGAATTCAGTAACCTGGATCGGAGCATGTGCACAGCTGTTGAGCGAGCAGGGAAACTCCCTTCAGGGTGCAGAAGAAGAAAACCGTGGCTGGTACTGACAAACAGGAAATATGCTTTTGGATTATGGGCAGGATGAAGCTGGGAATCAACCACTGGCAGACTTAGAAGCCTCACGGGTAATTCACTTGAAATTACCACAATTTCAAGCTACAAAACACACCACTAAGTCTCAATGGAAAGCAGTGCAAGGGATTGCTGCTGATGCAGGAAAAACAAATGTGGGGCATGATGAGGGCCGTGTCCCAGGCTTCAGCTGAGTCCCTGGGACATGCCCCACCAAGTGTGGGTCCCTGGCTTCACGCAGGAAAGAATTCAAGAGTGAGCCACAGTTGAGTAAAGGTAGATTTATTTAGAGAGATACTTTGAAAGGCAAGAGAAAGGCCACGAGGTGTGGGGGTTGGATACTCAGATTAGAGTAAAAGTAGGTACACACTCCATAGACAGAGTGCGGGCCGTCTCCGAAGAGGGAGAGAGACAGGGCGGTTGCCACGAGGCACCCGCGTTGCCAGTTTTTATGGGCTTGGTGGCTTCATATGCTAATAAGTGGAAGGACCAGTCTAACTAGCCTGGGGAAGGAGCTGGGATTCCCAGGAAGTTAGCCATTTCCCACTCTTTTACCTTTTGTGGCTAGCCTTGGAACTGTCATGGCGCCTGTGGGCATGTTAGTTACCATATTAATATACTACAGTGAGTGTATAATGAAGCTCAAGTTCTGCTAGAAGTCAAATCTCCCACCAGCTTGAGCCTCGACGCCTACTGCGGGTTGAATCTTCCACCCTTTTTATGTTAATTGGCTGTATCATTCCTTGAATGGCTGTGCCCTGCCCCCTTCCTGTCTCACTACTGACACTTGATGGGGGTGATATAGATGGCCATCTTCATCCCTGTGTCCTCACATGCTGGACGCCTCCAGAGAGCTCCCTTATGCTTCTTGTACGTGGACACTAATCACACCCATGAGGGTGCCACACTCATGACCTGATCATCACCTAAAGGCCCTGTCTCTAAATACCATTACACTGGGGATCCGATTTCAACACACGAATCTGGGGGGAAGCAAACATCCAGTCTATTGTATTCTGCCCCTGGCCCCTGAAAATGTGTGTCCTCCTTGGCATGCAAAACACATTCATTCCATCCCAACAGCTCCACAGGTCCTAACTCATTCCAGCATCATGTTTAAAGCCTAAGTCCAAAGGCTCATTTAAATATCATCCAAGGTAGATATGGGTGAGACTCAAGGTATGATTTATCCTGGAACAAGATCCTTTCCAGCTGTGAATCTGTGAAACCAAACATGTCACATGCTTCCAAAATGTAAGAAGAGGCAGAAGATAGACATTCTCTTTCCAAATGGGAGAAACAGGGAAGAAGAAAAGAGTAATAGGTCCTGAGGAAGTCTAAAACCCAATAGGATAAATTCTATTAGATCTTAAAAAAAATTATTTAATTTTTTTGGGGGGGTAATGAGGTTTATTTATTTATTTTTAGTGGAGGTACTGGGGATTGAACTGAGAACCTCCTGCATGCTAGGCATGCCCTCTACCACCGAGCTGTACCCTCCCCGCTCTATTAGATCTTAAGGCTTGGAAATAATCCTCTGGCTTGATGTTGTGTCCTCCAGGCCCACTGGGGCAAGGGTTCATGCTCTGGACCCACTTGGTTTAGATACAATAGTTTTTATTTTCCACTCACTTTTTCACCTTTTGTCTATTTTCCCCACTAGATGTGGGGAAAAAATTAAAAAAGAATATCAGAATGTTGGTATCACCTTGAGTTCCCTGGGATGGCAGCTTAAAGGAATTTTCATAACCTTAGATTAGACTCTTCAGAGCATCAGTGGTGATGTATTTTCAAAGGCCATGTGAGCTTGTTATTTCTCCTCATATGTAAAACGGAGTTTCACCTGGAGGATAGGGAATGAAATTTGTTAAAAACTTCCTCATTAACCCCACATGAGCTCTCTGTCGTCAGTAGGAAACCTCTTCCCTAACTTGCCGAGCTGTCAGACAGCAATCTTTATTTAGAGTCCTCTCTGTTGCATGGTGATCAGTTGAAATAGGATAGTTTTAAGATCTTTAGTGTGGAAGGTGTTCGCCATCGGTGTGCTTGGGAAGAGTGACTGCAGGCAATGACACGGTGCTCATTTGTAGTAGCAATCCCCAGAGATGCTGCTGCGCACAGAAGGATGCCTGTGGGATGTGTAGCCAGAGGAACAGGAAAAATAATTATCTGGTCTTTTATTGATTTCTCACTGTGACTTCCATTGTAACTACAATTCTCATAAATATAGAAACACTGGAAATAATTAAGTTTTCCCAATCATCTGCAAATTATGAATTACAACCCCTGCAAGATACGGACTATTAGTATGTTTCATTACTGTGTGCGCAAGTGGATAAAATTTAGTACAGAAATACGATTGTTTTCTAAGATACCCATTCTCCCCGAATTCATCCCTCTTCCACCGCCCTCACTAGTGCCCCTGGTGGGGAGGAGCAAGCCTATGACGTCATGTGCCCTTGTCGCTGCATGACCAGCTATTGTTTCCCTCCCCCTCATTATCCTGTACCCAAGCAGATGCTGCCTCTGTACCAGTCCTCAGACTGTTATTCAAGATGGGTATTTGTCAGGGAGGTATAATTCATAAGGACTCAAGGCAGTATTTCCAAAGGTTCCTGTACATAAACATCAGGAGAGAGCATTGTTAAGGTACAGATTCCCGGGCCCCCAGATCAGAGATTTTGCTTGAAATGGGAAACAGTATGTCTTAGGAAAACCTCCAATGTTCTCAAGCTATGATTTCTGGAAACATTTATGTACAAAAGGGATCCCTTAGACCAAGTCTTCAAGATCTGATAGCTCTCTGGTCTGTCTAAGGTCTCCTTCCTCAAACTCTGTAAGCGAGTATCTCTCTGCTTCCCCACAAGGCAAACCAGCCCTCTTGTCAGTGCCTCTCTCACTGAGACATAAAAGTTAGAAGACTCTTTTACAGTTGTCTGCTCACATGTATTCTAGCAGCCATTTATTCATTCAACAATATCGAGTCCCTACCATGTGCAAGCTACTCTACTCATTTGGGTCCATCAGTAAATAGAACATTGCAATCTCTGTCCCCATGGATATTTCTTTCAAGAAGGAGAGACAGTCTGTGAACACAGCGTACTAAATGAGTTTTCTCTTGTGTTAGGTAAGTGCTATGGAAAAAAGGAAAAGGAGAGGAAGGTAGGGAGGCTGAGGAACGTGTGTGACGATGCTGTAAATAGCATGGTAAGAGTATTTAGAAAGTGACATTTATGCAAAGCTCTGGAAGGGAGGTAGGTATGTGGGTATATGGGAAAGAGAATTCCAGGAAGAGGAAACAGCGGGTGCCGATGCCATAAGGTAAGAGAGTGCCTGCTGTGGTTAACGAACGCCAGGATGGCTGGTGTGTTTGGTATGGGCTAAACAAAGAGGATAGGACATTGTAAGGACATTAGACAAAACCCAGGAAGCAGATCCTGTAAGGTCTTTAGAGCTATGGTAAGAATTGGACATTTACTCTTAATGATATTGAGGCCCATTCAAATGTTTTAAGCAGAGGAGTGACACTTTCTGTCTTAAATTTTGAAAAGATCACTCTGGCTGCCCTGTCAAGAGGGAAGAATAGAGGGGCAGACAGACCATTTATGCAGCTCTTTGCAGGCTAGAGATGATGGTGGCTTCAATCAGAGTGGCTGCGATGGAGATGTTGAGATGCCTTTGGGTTATCTTTTAGGCATTTTGAAGCTACAACCCACGGCGTTTCATTTAAAAAACAAATGTGAAATGAGAGAGAAAGAAAGAAGAAAAATAGGAGTTCATGTTTTTGGACTTCACAACTGGAAGGATAAAGCAGAAAATTAAACGAGTTTGATGGGAATAAATAAAGAATTCAGCCCCAGAATTCCTGAGGTTTGAGAGATCTGTTGGTTTTAAAGTGGTGGTTTTAGGGACGTGGTGGATATAAAATTCTACATTTCAGAAGAGAGTTCTGAACTAACGATATAAATATGGGACTCATCACTATTTAGAGGTATGAAAGCGGATGGGAGCACAAGGTAGTGAGTTTACACAGAGGACAGGAAAGGATGAAGACTGAGTTCTGAGGTACTGCTGGAGAAAGTCATTGAGAGGATGTGACCAACGGTTGACCTGCAAGCAGGACCCCAGTGATCAGAGGCTCCTCAGCCCCTCCCACCCCAGTCCCTGGAATGTGCACTCTGCCCACCATTCCCACAGTGGGAGCTGTTTTCAAGGACACAACCTTGAGAGAGCACTGTGGTGTTGAGACCATCTGGACAGAGTACGTGACTGAACCCAGTTAAGGCTTCTACATACGCTTTTTGTTTTTTTGAAGTGAAAGCAGGTTTATTCAGGGAGATACACACTCCATAGAGAGAGTGCAGTCCATCTGACTCAGAAGGGGGAGTAGCCACGAGGTGTGGGGGTGGTTAATTTTTATGGGTGGGTAATTTCATATGCTACCAAGTGGGAGGATTGTTCCAGCTATGTTGAGGAAGGGGCAGGGTTTTCCAGGAATTGGGCTCCTGACCACTTTTTGGCTTTTTAAGGTCACCCTGGGAACTGTCACGGCACCTGTGGGTTGTGCCATGAGGCTCAAGGTCTCCTGGAAATCGAATCTTCTGCTGTCTTGAACCTAGTTGCTGTGTCATTCTCTAATGGTTGTGCCCCGCCCCTTCCTTCCTGTCTCATTACCCTCTCAGAGGTTTTACTCCCATGATCTTATGGGGAGCAGAGGGGTGACAATCTGTCTTCTGAAGCTGCTTCAGGGCTAAGTAGAGGCATCGAAATAAACTTAAGATTCTGAGGGGCAGGTGTGGAGATCTACTCATCTTGCGACTGCCCCAAACACACCTCTTACGTGACTTTCCTTGCTTATGAAATTGCCACCTACCAATCTGGGGTGGTCTGCCTCTTTCTTTGGTCTCTTCTTGGCACCAGTGAGCACAGGGACCCATTTGCAAACCAACAGGTACCCCAGTATTAAGAGGACAATGGCCAAGAGAAAATGCTGGCAAAAGAAAATGAGAAGTAACCAGAGGGGTAGGAGTAAAACCAAGAGAAAATCGTGTCCTGGAAATCAGGTCAGTGAAAGAAGTCTCGGAGGACAGAGCGGATAGCTGAAATGAAATGCGGACTGGAAACTGAACACTGGGTTTCATAATGGAGCGACATTGGAGAGGTAGGCAAGGGCAGTTTTGGCGTGATGGTGTGGGCAAAGCATGAATGGGCTGTGCTTAAGGGAGAGGCAAGGGTGAGGGATTGAGGACAATAAATACAGATAAGTCTTCAGAGGAGTTTCACTGTAAAGAAAGATAAGTTGTTAAGGAAAGTGGGAATAAGAGAATGGTTTTTGTTTGGTTTTGTTTTTTTAAAATGGGCGAAATAAAAGCACGATTGTACGGCGATGTGAATAACTGAACAATTAACACTGAATGACGTAGAAAACAGAAGGGAGAACTGTTGGAGCAATGTCCTTTCAGGTGGGAGAAGGGTAGGATCTATGCAAAAGGGAATGGATTGATGTAATTGATTTTTTCTTCACCAATGAGTCATTTACTGAGTGGCCACATGTGCACAACTTGGAGCCTGGCGATCACAATGGTCAAGAGCGGGACAGCAATGCCCTGGGGATCAGCGGACGATGTAGTATTAAAACTCAGGGACGTTAACCGAGAACATGTGGAGATTGTATTAGGGTAAGAATGAGGACACCTGACCCTTCAGACTTAGAGGTGGCAGCAGTTTTCCACAGTTGCTCGTTGCTCGGTGTCTCCTCACTTCTTCTTCTTCTTTTTTCTTCTCCCTATGAAGTGCTTCTCATAGAAAAATATACAAAATATATTTACATTTATAAAACCTTAAATAGTAAACTGTAAAAAGAACAGAGTAAAATTCAGCGACTTAATTGAACAGGTTCAGGACACCGTCTTGGAGAGAGGAAGAGAAGAAACATTCGATGCTGTTTTGACCACATCCTAAGGAGCAGTCAGGGCAGCAGTGTCATTTAATTTGCTTTATCCAGAGATTTTGCGCAGGTGGCAGAGTTCCCTCAATGCAAGGTGGTCCAGCCCCCTGGTTTGGGGCCTTGAAATCTGATTAGTGTTCTGCCTTCAATTGGTCACTGACCATTTAAAAATTAAGTCTTCCATGTCTTAGCAAGGGGAAAATAAAGTTACCACGTCCTAGGAATGGGGCTCAGAGGTCATCCTGGTTGTGATAATCTGGCTGTTGCATGATTCAAAGTCTATTTAAATAATCTCTCTTCTTAATAACTCTGTTAACACCTCTGTAATCTGCTGAATTTTTTGAGTGTGCTCTTTCCTTCTGCTCCCCTAATCTATAAAGTTCCAGAGGTTCATGTGTGAAGTAGTAAGCTCTTTCAATTGAAATTTTTCAAATGGAAAACCCAGAATTATCTGTCCATATTGTAGGGAAAATGATCTCTCCATTGGGTTGGGCGTTGGTCTGGGTGTCCCTCGAGTTTCTTTCCAATTTTAAGACTCAGCTTATAAATTGGATGCATGCCAGGAAACAGAGCATTAAGTGAATTAAACTACCTGGGGTTGGTGTATAATTCTCATTTTTTTGGATATATTTCTGGTACTGGAAATTAGAAATCCCTCGTCTTTAATTCTGTGGATTTGTGACATTCTTGGCCTGTAGTTTCTTCCAACTAGCATTCACTGAATAGGTGATCTATCCTAAAACATCTCAGTGATGTTCATTCTAACCTTCACAGCATCAAAGAACCTTTAGCAACCTCAATCCACCTGCTGATTTTTGTCCTCTATTTCCTACAACAGTTTATTGAATGACCTTTGAGAATCTCTAAATATTGTGTGTGTTTTTTAAACACTCAACATATTAGTTTCATTTTGGGGGGCATTTTTTTCCTTAAACATTATTACTCACAGGTTATTAATCAACTATTACAGATTAATAATACTAGTAGAATACCAAATAAATGTAAGGAAGAGGGGACCCGGTACTGAATGAAAAGTATACATTGCTGACTGTGCTTTTCTTGGGTAAACCGAGTATCCACGGTTTTGGCTGAAAACACTGACCATATGGTGCTGTAGTGATGCTCACCAGTGGAGAGTAGAGCACCATCTGTTTTACACATTCTAACTGGCTGAAAGCTGATGATAGCCCCCTCTCACCATCAGAAAATACACTTAACAATATACGGTCATACAGTAATGGATCTTTTCCCTATATGTACCTATTAATATGCGTGTATTTGGGTATGTCAGAAAATATAAATACCTAGTGGTTAGCACTAATAAATGAGATATGCATATCATGATTTATTACCATACCTAATTCTCAAAGAGAAGGAAATTTTAAAAGGGGGGAAATAAAAATTGGCTAGGCAGCTACTCTACGCCAGATACTGTGCAATACATAGCGTGTCTTCTGTCATTTGATCTTTGCAAAATCCCTGACTGATAGACATGTTTGTCTCTACTTTAGAGGTAAGAAAAATAACCAAGACATGTCATGTGATTTTCTGAAAGTTCTGTGTTAGAGACTCATCTGAAATTTTAATCAAGGTCCTTCTGAACCCAGATCCCAAGCTTTTTTCATGACATCATGTGAGTTGTTTTGTGGGAAGACTACATAACTATCTTGAGTCCTTTGAATTTCTACGTGTTTTCCTTTGGCTTTACAAGAAGAAGGTGTTGTCAGAGGAGGAAGGGAAGGGGGGATGAGGAAGACAAAGAAGACGAGGAGAAGGAGAGAGACTGAGAGGAGGAGAGAGAGGTATACTGTGTCTATGAATACACACTCTACGAAACACAGTAATGAAGATGCAATTTCACTTTGATTTACCTGTGTCTTGGAATTTTGAATTTGGGTTCAATGATTATTGATAAATTGTAAAAATTATTTTTTAAAAATTTATATGTGGAGGGAGGTTTATGGTGGCTTACACACAACTAAAGATAGTTCTACTTGAGACATTAGAAGACATCAAAGAGTCTTGAATTTAGGATCACCTTCTTCACAAGAAGAAGGAATAAACCCACTCAGGCTGTAGCCAATATCAAGAAGAACTAGTAAAAAGAACTGAAGGCAGGGGCTTAAAATAGGATTCCTGGAACCAAGATAGGAACACAGATACTAGCTGGTGGCCAAGTTTACTGCAATGAGGAATAAGGTAAGGATTCAGGTGCAGGAACCAGGTTGAAGGTCAGGGACCTACCACAAAGATGATGATAAGTGAGTCGCTGGATAGCAGGACTGAGGCTCCTTAGATTCTCTCTCACGAGGGGAAGGAATGGCTGCACAGCTTGACAAGGGCACACCTTGCAGGCTCCAAGTGAGCAGGTTAATGGATGCAAGAACAGCAAACGAGGCTGATCTCTACAGAATTGACCGTGTTCACATATTTTCTTATGGCTCAAGCTGATTTCACCAGAGTCCCTTGTTGTAATCTAAATTAACTTAAAAGAGACTTTAAAAATCTCAAAATTTTATCACGGTGTGCAAATGGAGATTTAAATAGGAAAATTCGCCACGAGGTGTGGGTAGAAATCCATGCATTTTGTAGGAGTTACGTAGGAGAGAAAGTATTGATTGCAGTGATATGAACTTATGCGTTTCTGCAAGCTTTTGTGGTTTGCCCTCCTATTTAAACACTGTCGGCTTCTTGGGTCTTTCAATATGATTTTTCTGTTCAGATGAAGCCTGGGTTTTGTTTTAGAAAAAGCTCTATGATACCAGTTTTTGTATTTTGTCTATCTCCCCCCCTCTTTTTTTTTTACTTGAGAAGGTGTCAGGGTTGCTCAAATATGAAGATACGTATTATTCCCACCCCTAAAAAAGTAAAAATAAATATCAGTCAAGAGAGAGTCATTGGTTAGAGATGTTGTGAACTGAGAATTTCTGAAATGGATTTTCCAAGGGAGTCCTGGGAATCTGTACCCTGGACCGTGTGCCACACTGTAAGACTTGACTTACGCAGATTAGATGACGCTCCTGAGTTCATTAGAGTCAGTCCAAACTCAGCTTGGAGCATTGTAAGACTGAAATAGTCCCAGTTCCACTATGTCATCAACTCAAAACTCCAGCTCTTTATTGAACCTTGGCCTGGCTCCCTTTCCTACCAATGATCAAAGTCAGAGTGAATAACCAACTTCGAACACTTTTCTCTATCTTGATAATTTGTCTTTTGTGTACATATAAAACCCCCTGCCCAAAAGGCAATAGATGGTAAAAAAAAATTTTTTTTCAGATACGCCAAAGGAGCAAATGCATTGTGAATGCTACCCCTATTTTGTTTTGTTCAGTTTTCTTTTTTAAAAAGACCTTGCAGAAGTTCAGTCATACCCCTCTGGAAGATCTCCAGCACACTTGTAAAAGGAAATGATGGGCATCTAGAAAAATTTCTCCCTAAAGAAGAGCAAAAGCTATTTCTTTGGTGTCATCAAGTAAGACGTTAATTGATCACAAAGTTAGACATTGTCCAAAGAGAGCAATTTTGCTATCTCCTAATCCTTCTAAGATAAACCGTATTTTCTCCTTCATATTTAACAGGAAATTATCTGAAAAACTTTAAATGCATATTGGTTACTATACTGCGCTTTGTGTTGGATCTAGAAAGGCTACACAAATTCTAGAAAAGAAGAGGCTTATTTATGCTTGAATGTCAGATGTGATTATGATTTCCCAGTGAAGCTTATAAGGGCATTAACTGAAATAACTTCTTTTTGGGTGTGCTTCTTTGGGATGCTTGTATATATATTTAACACATTCTTCTCTCTCTCTCTTTTTTTAAAGTTATGTGGAAGTTTGACCCTCTGCTTCTGAAATGATTCAACTGATAATTTTTGTATGTTTTTCACTTCTGGAAATATCTGGAAATAACATTTATAAAAGAATGACAAATATACACCATTGTGTACCAAACTTCATCAAGGTGTTTTTCATACACATCTGATTTTTCTTATCACAATAACTTACAGAAAGGAGAGGAGGCTCAGGGGTATTAAAGGAGTGCCTGAATTCCTGTAATTGTTAAAAGGGAGTCCACTTTTAATATCTCACCTTGGAAAGTAAAAGCACACCCTTTTGATTAAAAAGTATCTCCAATTACGCAGCTTCTACACATCTGGAAGTTTTTAACAGAACCAAATAACAGATTTTGAAGTCTCAACTGATTGCTGAATGTTTTTTTAGTGCCTCATGCTTGAGGTGTGATAATTCTTTAGCTGACTTGATTTCATTCAAATGGTATCGTTCTGTTTGTAATTTGCCGGCTGCACAAACCTACTAGAAAAAAGTTATTCCAAACTATCAGATAGGTTATTTAGAACCTAGTACATTAAGCAGCTAGCTGTTTTATGTCTTCTCCTTGTTGTTTCCCTTGTTGTGGTTACTGTTTTCCTTTGAACTAATTATTGTGCTGTTACATTGTTATGGTCGGGTGTCAAAATCTTTCAGAAAGATGGTTAAAAGAGCTGTCAGCATTTTAGAAATAGAGAATAGCGTGGTGGGGAAAATTGAAAAGATCTACTTAACATTCTTGACTGACATAAGAGTTGTGGGTTTTGGTTTTATTCCGGGACTTTGCTGAGGACGACAGGCTTGGAAAAAACCTCTCAGCAGCTCCAAGGGGACCGCTCTGAAGAGATAGGGGAGGAGCCAGGATCGATACGAATTTTGGGGGCTGGGACATATATGTAGTCTAGCATACATCTCGGTAAAGGATTATTGCTAATCACAAAGAATCATTAATCATTGAGTTAATGATTTCAGCGCTTATCTATGTATGGGAAGATGCAAGAATCTGGGGTCACTGAAGTCCTTCCTTATATATGCAGCTTAACTGTCCACGGGCCCATCTATTCAAAGCCCAGAACCCTTCACCCTGTTTTTCCCACCCTGAATTCTCCCAGGGCGCAGTGTTGGTGGGAGACCGCAGTGGGGTGTGACTTAACCCTTTATGAAACAGAATGATGAGTGATGCTCTCTGTTCTTATTTTGTATACGACATCATACTGCAAAATTTTAATCAGAAAAAGAAAGTAGTATCTAAAGTTTTTGACGTTTAGCTAAGTTCTGATGAAGAGAATTATCCTCCTCCATTCTCTGCAATGGAAAAACTTTGCCTTAATGATGAGTTCTTTACCAATTGCCATGTATGAAGTAAAAATACCTTTTTTGAGAAGTATGATTGCTCTTTTCAGAGAAAAATCCTTGTTATTTATTTCAAGAAATGGATCCAAATACTTTTCAAATCATATTTGTTTGTGGATACTAATGGCATTTTGGAACAAGACATTCCATTTGGCAAACAGTGGAGGTGAAGGTAAATCTTAATACAAACATCTTCTTGTCAATATAATTGCAAAGCACTCAGTGACTTGTAGGTTACCTTGTAATTTGTGATCACTGTATCCATCAGAATATTTTAAATGTACACATTTTCTTAAACAGAGGTTTTTTCCAAGAAGTTTTTCTGCAATCACATGGCAAGACTTGTGTTTTATTCTTCTTCCTGTTAGGGAGGAAGAAATTTTCCTGTCTTTCTAGGTTCTTCTGGCTGATCTTAGTGTCACTCCTGCCATGGAGCTCAGGAACAGAAACACCTTATTTTTGTTCTTTTTACTCATTTTCAAGCTCATTGTTTATTATGATCCTATGTTTCTCAGTAGCTGGTTGGTTTCTATTTTGCGTACAGAGGTGGTGAGGTTTTGAAGCCATCAGCTCTAGAATTACTTCCTTATTGAGTAAGTAGGTTGAATATTGAGTAGCTGGGGTCCATGTCCTGGCAGAAACATCATCTCCATGGTAACAGTTTGAGGATGTCGCATATGGGATTCATCCCTTAAAGTTTAGCGACTGCTTGTTTCTTCAGCCCTCTTAACAATGCTGTAAGCCACTTAATAGGCCATAATCAATTACTTTTTAGGCAACTTTGGTAGAACTGATTCTGTTGTCTTCAACCAAACCCTGGCTAATATAGTTCTTAACCTCAGTACATTACTTAATTTGTGCAAGTCTATGTTCATTTGCCTATAAAATATGAGCAAAATGATAATATTTGATAAAATTATTGTTCTGTGCATTAAATAAGGTAGTTTATGTGAAGTGCTTAGTGTGAAGATTGACATACTAAACATTCAGTAAACATTCGGTGTTGCCATAATTTGGTGTTGCTAATGAGATGGAAGACACGGCATTTATCATAATTCTTCTATTCCAGTTATGTCTTGATGCATCCCACCACCTCCAAACTTGGTAGTGTAAACAAAAATATTTTATTATGCCATGAATTCTATTGTTTAGACAAATCAGAAGAGCGTACTGAGTCTCCTGTCTCTGCTTCAGAATGTCTTAAGTTTCCAGCTCAGAGGGCTTATGTAGGCAGGGGCAATTCAATGGCAAGACAACATTCTCAACTGAAGACTCATCCACTCACAATCCTGCACCTGGACTTGAAGAACAGCAAACCACAGCACCTACCCATACTTCTCAGTGTGGCTTGATTTGTTGAGACAATGGGAGCATCCATGGTAGCTCCAGGCAAAATTCCTCAGCAAAGTGTTAGCAAGCCAAGTTCCCCAGTATTCATAGAACAGACAATATATTATGAATAATGGGGTTTATCCTAGAAATTCAAGATTGCTTTAGGAGTTAAAGTTCAGTTAATAGAGAGATGTCCTAAGTGGGAGAGATTACTGAAGAGACTGGTGAATATTCGCTACACGTTTTGCTCTTTAGCCGGAAGTAGCAGCTTAATCAGGAGAGGGGAGAGTAAGGAGCCAAAGCCCTTCAGCTGACATTGTGAGTTCATCACTAAAGGGGAAAACCCAGGGCTTTGAGCCTGCAACTTTAGTTGCAAAAAGGAAGGAAAATAAATGAAAGAGACAGGAGACTCAGTATGCTCTTCTGATTGTCTAAACAGTAGAACTCATGGCATAATAACTTTATGGCCTCTAACTTTAGTTGCAAAAAGGAAGGAAAATAAATGAAAGACATATATGCATTAGAACTGAAGGTGTAAACCTATTTTTATTCACAGAGGACCTAATCTTGTATGTAGAAAATCCTAAGCCATCTATGTTTTTATAAAAATAACTCTTTGAAGTAAAACGTTTGCTTAGCCAGGTCTCAGGATTAAAGATTGAGCTACAAAAATCAACTACACTTTATAATCTAAACTTAAAAACACAAAATGAAATTTATAAAACAAAACAAGCATCAAGAAGAATAAAACAGTAAAAAAAAAAATTAACAAAAGACAACTATAATATCATGCTGAAAGAAACTGAAGATTAATAAATGGAGAGCTGAAACATATTCATGATTCAGAATTGTTAAGATGTCAGGTTTCCTAAAGAGTCAATGTACTTTCTACCAATTTCACCAAAGGCTTTCCCCCTCCTATAAATTGACATAAATAATATATGAGAATGAAAAAGACCTGGAATAAGCAGCTCAGTTTTGAAAAAGAAGAACAAAGGTGAAGGTCTTAAACTCCTTGATTAAAAAATTTGCTATAATGTAACAGTAATCAAAATAGTACAGTAAAACCAGACATGATCCGTGGAACAGAAATGACAGTTCAGAAATAAGCCCTCACATGAAAGGTCAAATGATTTTTCAATAACAGAAGCATATTAATTCAATATGCATAGGACTGTCTTTTTAAAAAAAATGGTAATGGGATAATTGGATAGTCACATGCAAACAAAGGAAAAAAGAGAAGAAAGAAAAAGGAAAGAAAATCTGAAAGTAAATGAACTAGGCTATTAAATAAAGAAATCAGAAAAATGTGTATCCGAGGAAAGGATAAGAAAGGAAACTCAATGCAAATGTTAATTTATTCAAGAGTAAAACACATTAGAGAATATAAAATAAACTGATTTTTTGAAAAGACTTAAGAAAAAATGCCTAGATAAAGGAAAAAAGAAGGTTCAAATAAAGCACACAGAGAGAGTTTATATATACTCAATTCATATTTATAAAATATTTCACTAAAAAAACAGAAAAAAAGGAAAAAATAGTTTTTCATAGTTGACATCTTGGAAAAATGTGAACGCAGCTGAAAGGCAGTGGAAGGATTTGGTTGTTTTCAATGATACTGTTGTTCTAGTCTTGATAGGTACGCACCTAAGACTGTTTTGAAAATGATCCAGTCTGAGGCACTGCCCTCTCTGAAGAGCTAAAGGACTCTGAAAAAATTATCCAGTCCAAGGAATCAATAATACCTAGGTTAACCTACAAATATGTGTTCTTACATTATATATTTTCCAATCAATCATAGAGACCTTATCATCAGCATTTAAAAAAATCAGTATCTGAGCCATAGCAGTATGGAAACAATTTTTTAGCGGAAATTAATGAGTAGGAAGCATGGAGGGGAAGAAATGAGAAAGCAGGAAACATAAACAAGTTATAGGATAAAATAAGGTGAAGGATAAAGGCAGCTGCTTAAATATCAAAGATACAGAGTTCAGAATTCTACCAAAGGAACGAAGAAAAGTGTCATGGAAAAGGCATCTGGCATCTGAAGATAAATCACTTTACAGATGCATGTAATAAATGCAATCAAATTATTTTTTTTTCATATTTTTATTTGGTTTGACACTGAGATCCCTGACACCTCAGTGTGCAGGATGATGTGAGGGGAATAAATAAACTACACTCAGAAGTAACAGTGTCATCAGAAGAGAGAGATAAGAGACTGTGGTCACTCCCAGTTATTTGAGGAAACGATTGTATAGGTTGATCAGATGGCTAGCCCTCCAAAGCTAACTCTCATAAATCAGGAAGACTTCTTCCTCTTTCCCAGACAGAGATAGTATTTCAAGCATAATAAAACAGTAAGATTTTCCCCAGAGACGTCACCCAGTGATACTATTCAGTGAAGGAGGGAGGGGCTGAAGTTCAGTGAGCAGAATTTGTGCCCTTCGTTGCTGGGTCAGCGGGCGTGTGTATCCCACCCGTTACCCAGCTTCCTCTCTTGACTCATAATAATCTGGCCTCTCTATGTCCACACTACTTCCTTCACGTTTATATCATAGTCTTAAAGCTGTCATGTAATACCGCATAATAGATAATATGGATAATAGATAATGTGTGAACTTAAACTTCTGCTTGTATTTAGCAGAGATCACATCAAGTAAGCAAGCACGAAAGAGAGAGAGAGAGAGAATACACAAAAAGTCAAATGGCTGATTATGATTGTAAACTGTGGGTGCAGTGGATGTTCTGCTCCCCAGCACCCCCTCCCCAGCCTTGAGATATTTGCTGCTGCAGCTGCAAGAGTGATGGGAGCTGAGAGCTCTTCGCCGCATCCTTCTCTGGTACTTGAACTTGGCTGAACAGAGCTCTCCAGGGGAATAAAGTCTCAGTCCGATTTCTCCAATTTTGGATGATTCCAAAAAGCCATCTCAGCTCTAATCTTCCTCATCTAATCAACCGAGGGTTTTGTTTCAACTTTATCACAATCCAATGTTCACCTCTTCCCAGTCCTGCTTCCTTCACTCCCTCAAATGTGTGGATCTCAAGAGTGGTCCCTAATAAACTTCCTACGCTAAGAATCTGCCTTCTAGGAAAACTAGGGCACCTCCTAGGCGACAAATGGTATCAGAAATAGCCCAAGAAAGCAGCCTTGGAGATAGGATATTGAAGTTGACCAACCACTAACACATCAGCAGTGAGGACCCCCTCACTGGTGACAGGTGGAACAGGAATCTCTCATAGTAGTCGATAGCCCTGCAATTTTATCTCCTCACACGGAAGTTTACTGGGATGATGTATCCACCAGACAGAATGAACTGGATCATGAAATGTATCTTTTCATGTTTGAGAACCATGAGAGAAGTTGTAGTGATAAAGCACGAGGAAGTGGGGGCACTGGATAGGTTAGAGACCGACAGTAAAATGCCCAGGGTACTTAAAGGCTAAGGGTCCCCTCCTCGGCATGTAAACAGACTTCCGCCATCAGAAGACAGAAGCAGCTTGGGATGTGGCCCCATACTCAATTACAAAAGTAGCCGTGCTCTTGAATTACTTAAATTCTCAGCCTTCAGAGTTCTGCTAGACCAACATAGGATCCCTGATTAAGAAAATGTGGAACCCTGAGACATGAAATGGTGATGTCAACCACATCATGACCCTTTGGTCTTGCAGAAGTTGGCCCACTCATTCCTAGTAAAGGCTTGAATTCTCTGTTTGTTTGAAGACAAAGCTGAGGTTTCTGTCTTGCAAGATACCTGTCGCCTTCCGATCTACCACACCTTCCCTCCTGGCCACCAGACCAATATTTAGAGTTAAAGCCAGGGTGGGTGGTGGGTATAGCTCAGTGGTAGAGCCTGTGCTCAGCATGTACAGGGTCCTGGGTTCAATCCCTGATGCTGCCAATAAAAACAAACAAACAAACAAATAAACAAAGTGGGTTTCTTAAAAAAAAAAAGGAACAAACTTAAAATATATATATATATATATATATATTTAGAATTAAGGTTCAGAAAAACCACAAAAATGATGTGTCCTGTGAGATTTCCTGAGGGGACATTTATTTACCAAAGCCCTGGTGAGAGAGCAACTGGCATCACTGAAAAGTACAGTGGTGGCTGTCTTCTGTAGGACAGGGCTTATGGCAAGACATGTTACATGCAAGGGCTCTCCGGTTGCAATGGATATCACACAGTGCTAAAAACAATGAAGGTAGGTGGCGGTGTTTACTCTAACAAGTTAGGTGTGGTGGTTGTGATGACTAGGGAGACCAGAGCAGCTGGGGGCCTCACCCACGGAGGCTGTGGAAATAGTTACCGGAGGGTGGTATCTCCAGAGGCAAGGTAGATGAGCGGCCAACGAGAGTGTCGCTCAGGCTCCAAATCTAAAACAAATCATGCAGGATTAATTAAGAGGCTGACTGCAGCCACCCTGATAAAAAGACAAATTCCCCTCCCAGCTTCCAGACCCAGGGACCCCTGACTGCAGTATAGGCCTGGGAGGAATGTCTTGACAGCATCACAGCGAGGATGAAGATGGGGTAGTAGTTCTTTGTGTGTGGTGTATGGATAGAGTAATGATTTCTGCAGCCCCCCCAAAAGATATATAGGGCCATTTAGTTGGGTAACTGTACACTAGATAAAGGCTAATTCCCAAACGTTTTGAGGACTTTTAGAGGGAAAGGGTAAGAGGAGCAGTTATCAGCGGGCTCCTGCACTCCCTGGGTACCCTGGCTCAGTGATCCCACCTGGTGGGCACATCTCATCCACATATGTATAATCAGAGTGCACATACTTGGTAATTGAAACTTCACCTTGGTTGTTTGGGGTGTGGGATAAGAGCTATTATAGTAGAGAAGAACAAGTGAGAAATTCTAAAACTTCAACCATCTCAGCAAGGTATTAATAAACTGTGTTAAATAAAAAATGGTGTCACATCCTAAATAATAGAGATTAGTGCTAATCTTTCACACCCAAAGCATGCGACGGTAGCATTCCCATCACATTCCCATTTAATTCACTATTTTAGGCAGAACTTGTAAAATGATAACAGACTACTACAAAGTCAACCAAGGGGTAGCCACCATTGCAGCTGCTCATCCAGATGTGTTATCCTGCTAAAGTGAACGGACATGAGTTCAGGTGTATATAGTATTTGGCCACTGAGCTGATACATGTGTTCTTTTCCACTCCCATCAAGAAGGAAAGTTTGCATTCTCGTCGGATGGATAACCAAATACATTTATGGTTTTGCCCCAGAGCTATGTGTACTTTTTTGCCCTCTGTCCTATTATCAGGAGGGGACCACAAACATCTCGATCTGGACTATCTGAATTGAAACAGTAGAATGAAGAGAGAACGTTAGTTCAAGATGAGCCCAAAGTGACAAGCCTGTTGGAGGTTTTAGTAAGATGCACATACTCCAGAGAGTGGGTGATAAAATCCACGAAGATTCAAGGGCTTGCAGTGTCAGTGAAGTTTCTAGGAGACCAGCGATCTGTGAAATGCTACAGCAACCCCTTCAAATAAGGAACACATTGTGGAATTCCACACCTTCACCACTAAGAAGGAAACACAAGCTTCCTTGGGTTCTAAAAGACAACATATTGCATATTTACTGTAACCCATTCGTTAGGCTACAAATTAGGCTGCCCACTTGGAGTGAGGTCTTCAACAGAACAGGCATCTACAGCAAGACTTGACTACAATGCTTGAACCATGGGGCTTGGATACTGAATTACGGTTGCACTGCCATTCCATTCAGGAATGACACTGCAAAGGCTGGTGGAAAGAAATTCCCCTAAAGACAGAGCAGAGAAATGGTTTAGCTGAATGGTCAGGGGGTCTACAAAATATTGGAAGACTTGGGGGAAGGCGTACGTTAGATTTCTAGGACTTCCGTAACAAATTACCACAAATGTGGTACTTAAAACAACAGGCACTTACTCTCTCACAATAATGAAGACTAGAAGCTGCAAACCAAAGCGTCGGCAGGACCGTATTCTCTCTGGAGGTTCGAGGGGAGAATCTGTCTCTTACCTTTTTCTGGTGCCTGTCCGAATTCCTCACATTGTGCCTGCGCTACTCCCATCTCTGCCTCCCTGGCTGCATCACCTTCTCCCTGTGTCTTATCTTCTGTCTGTCTTCTCTGGGAATCTCTTATAAGGACACCTGTCATTGGACGTAGGGCCCACCCACATAATCCAGGATCATGTCCTCATCTCAAGATCCTTAACTTAATTACATCTGCAAAGACTCTTTTCACTAAAAGTGACATTCACAGATACTCGAGCTAAGTCCCCAGTATAATGCTGTCTCCAGAGTAGACAATCAGGGGCTCGGTGACAAGCTGACAATATTAGATCCTTTATATCCCAGAGAGACAGTAATTCTTTTTGAGTGTGTGCACTTACATTCCAGTTATGGTTGTGCCTTTCTGCATGAAGGACCTCAGCCAGCACCCTCTCTGATATCATAAATTGGATCCTCTGTATTGCAGTCAATCCTACATAATACCACAGAGACTCTGGGATCTATTTTATCAGAAAGGTGATATCGGCATGGCCACACAACCACAGAACCCGCAGTCTGTTGAAAGCATGATCTGAGCTGGAACAGTAGAATGCATAGACAGAATTCTAGGATACTGAAGAGTATACTATGTGATATCGAGGTGCTGGGGTAGGTACAACTTTAAGACAGCCCACAAGATCTGTGCCTTGCGTTGTGTGAGCCCTGCATAATCCTAGGTACTGAGACGTGATGACTTTCACTCCCATGGGCGTGTTGGCCTATAATGCAAAGGAAAATTTGCATATATCATTGAAGTCCTGAGTCACTTGACTTTAAGTTAAACTATCCACGTGGGCCTATCACATGAACCCTGCAAATCTGGATCTACAGGTCAGATATTCAAAGCATGTACTGGCTTTACGATGGAGGGGGCCTCCTGGCAAGGAATGTAGGGGGGGCTCGCCCCCAGATAAGAACAAGCAAGGAAACAACAAACTCAGTTTTATAACCACAAGGAAGTGAATTCTACCAAATAAAGAGTCAGCTTGGAATCAGATTTTCCCCCAAAACCTTGGAATGAGAACTCAGCCTCACTATAGAGTCAACAGGTACTCCCCCCAAAGCCCTATGGGCCCCTGTGAGAACAGCTGAAGCTACTGGGTTTTGCCACATTTCGAGCAAAAGAGTGTGATGGGTCCAAGCAGCTTCTGACAGGTGCTGGAGCGGTGAAAGGCACATGCTGGAAACTGACCAGATAAAGCTACCCTTCAGGGCAGCGCCTGACTCTGGGGAGAGGAATTATAATAACACAGAAAACAGACAATAGAGATGAAGGAAATACAAAGGTCTAGATGAACGTGGGAAAGAAGAACAGAGCCAAGAAATCTCGGGAAGCAAGTTGATATGTTTTTAAACATATATTCACAACAGCATAACTAGAATTATGTGAACTTAGAACATCTATCTTGAATATTATAAAAGTTTAGATGAAATAATTTTGCTGAAAAATGAGCAATGGGCAGCATGACAGTCAAATTTCATAGAATGGTATTAAGAGAAAAACAAACAGGAGAATAGGGGCAGAGTAATATTTCTGCAGTCAACAGTAGTGTGCCAGAGAGACGTGCCCACACAACAGATCAAAAGTGTAACCTGCTACATCTAAGTGAGATCAAATGACAATAAGGAAATAATATGAAACAAAAAAACAAAATATTTTTCAAAAAATTTTTAAAATCTGCACAAATGATATAAAATGACTACAGAATGGATTAAAAGAAAAGACAGAAAACAGTATGGAGATTTCTTTAAAAAGCTAAAAATAGAGTTACCATATAATCCAGCAATCCCACTACTGAGCATACATCCACAGAACACTCCAATTTGAAAAAACACCTACACCCCAGTGTTCATAGCAGCAGTATTTACAATAGCCAAGACACAGAAGCAACCTAAATGTTCATCGACAGATGACTGGATAAAGAAGTTGTGGTATATTTGTACAATGGAATACTACTCAGCCATAAAAAAGAATGAAATAATGCCATTTGCAGCAACATGGTTGGACCTAGAGATTAGCATACTAAGTGAAGTAAGTCAGACAGAGAAAGACAAATATCATATGATATTACTTACAGGTAGACTCTAAAAAAGTGAAACAAATGAACTTATTTACAAAACAGAAATAGACTCAGACATAGAAAACAAACCTATGGTTACCAAAGTGGGCAGGAGGAAGGGATGGATAAATTGAGAGTTTGGGATTGGCAGATACAAACTATTGTATACAGAATAGATAAACAACAAGGTTCTACTGAATAGCACAGGGAACTATATTCAAAGGCTTGTAGTAACTTGTAATGAAAAAGAATATGTGTCTGTGTGTGTGTGTATAAAAAAATTGAATCACTATGCTGTACACCAGAAACTAACACAACATTGTAAATCAACTATACATCAATTTGTAAAAAATAATTAGAATCCTCATGTGTCTCCAACTTATGTTTTATGTAAATCAATTTTAGTGATAATGTGGGCTGGCCAGCCATTGTGACATTATCAAATTATACAACCTTTTGAGAATGGCATCTGACTGTCATGGAATGATATTAATTCCAAAATTGCCAAATAACATTATGAACATGACCAAAGAAAGCAAAGATGCAGTTCACCTCACTATTGGTGACTTTATGAGATACAATCATAGTTAAACAAATTCACATTGATCCAAACGTGTTTTACCAGCACTCAGCAATGCTCAATTTAATTTAGCTCAAAATTCAATAAAAGGTAGATTTTATTCATCAAAATGTTTTTAAAGGCTATTTTTTCTTTGTCTATTTTTAAGGTTTAGTGGATTGGAGCCTTTAAGGTTTTCCAAAAGAGTTAACAACATTCATTTAAAAGTGAGTTAGTATCCACTGGTAAAATAATCTTTAAAAATGAATATCATATAATATTTAAAGGCTCTGATATAATACTCTGCTAGATTTTTTGTTTCAAATAAGCCATCAGTATTACATAAAATAAAAATGAACCCAATGAAGGTTTGGTGAATTTTAAACAATATACTGTAATTATCAGAGATAGACAATCTTCTCAGCTTACAGTTTGTCAGTTTACAATGTTGTATCAATTTCTGTTGTACAGTACATTCTTCAGTCATACATGAATATACATATATTCATTTTCATATTCTTTTTCACCGTAAGCTACTACAAGATAATTGAATATATTTCCCTGTGCTACACAGTATAAACTTGTTAATCTATTTTATATATACTAGTCAGTATCTGTGAATCTCAAACTCTCAGTTTATCCCTTCCCACCCCCTCCCAAATTTGACCTTTTTAGAATCCACATATAAGTGGTACCATATAGGACTTGTCTTTCTCTGTTGGAGAAAGACTTATCTCAAGACTGTGTTTTCTGAAGATCCACGCTTTGAGAAAAACAAATGCTTTGACACCAGAGGAGGAAATACCAAAAGATGCCCCCATTTCTTAGTATAAATTAATGAGCAATTCAATAATTTTCTTTCTACTTGAATCCTCCCATCACCACGGCTCCTGAAAATGACAAGTTTTTTCTTCTGTAAGAGACTTTGCTTCCTGCAGAGCCTTTCTGATATGGAGGAATTAATATTTCATCGTACAAGTATAAATGCCTGCCTTAGCAGAAACTTTTCTGTTCGTTGTTAACATGACCCTTGGGGCAGCCTCTTCAGACAGGCTTTCCAGGGAGTGAAGAGCAGCTTTTTAACGAGGAGATGGCAGGGGATGGTGTACAAGCACCATTCAAATTAAAAAGATCTTGTCAGGAAAAATTGGACTTGCAGGGGGAAAATGTATTTCTTTCTCGAGTTTAGAAGCTCAGCTGCAAAGTCGGGGTTTAATCATTGATTTAATAAACTGTCATCCTCCAAATAAGTATATTTTTGATACACTTTTGTTTTATTTTACCCCTTTTACCTACCATATGAGTCGCTGGGGACCAAGGGTGGATTGCTCTTACCTTTGTTAGTTTTCTTCTTGGGCTGAGAATCACACAGGTACCAAGTGGCGGGTTCTGTAAGCAAGTAACAATAACTTCTCAAGGAGATGGTGTGAATGAAAAATACTGTCTGCTGTATCAGTAAACAAAGGATGCTGCAGCCATCAAGCCATCAGCTCAGTCATGAGCGGGAGGGAACTCAGGATGGAGACAAGTAGGCAGCCTGGCCTCTGCCACCACCTCCAACGGTGCCCCTGGAGGGGACTCAGGCTGGGAAAGCACAGGACACTGGTCCTGGACGTCTAAGTGCATATCAAAGGAA
The DNA here is from genome assembly GCF_009834535.1 of Camelus ferus. Lineage (NCBI taxonomy): Eukaryota > Metazoa > Chordata > Mammalia > Artiodactyla > Camelidae > Camelus > Camelus ferus. Next base: position 32,902,683 of record NC_045715.1, on the reverse strand, counting down.
TGATTTTAATCAGCCCAGACTTTTGCAACTTCCTATACATAGAAAAGCACTAAATCCCTCAACTCGAGATGTCTGGTTTTCTTTAATGAACAGGAATTTAATGTTCTGACTACCTGGTCTGTGTTGCAAAAACGCCTATGTATCCTGGCTCCCCTCTTCCCTCTTCGCAGCAGTTCCTCAGAGCAATGTGAAAGGCTGTCACCTTGGGATTAAGTCTTTAGAAATGTCCACTGAATAAAACAAAACTCTCAACTTTTAGGTTGTTCTTTTTTTTTTGCAGTCGACAATGTTGACTTTCGAGAAAATCAGCACTGTGTTCAAACTCGGAAAGTAGTGTCGTCCAGGAGAAAAGTCTGGGCTGGGGACAGTGATGCATCTGAGTTTGAAATCCAGTCCCTTTGATCACATCTGGGCAAGGAAATTAATCTCTTTGTGCCTTGATTCCTTCATCATCTGTAATAGCTGCTCTTTAGAACCACTGAAATGATTAAATGAGGCTAGACAGATAAATCTAGTGCAGAGGTTAGACTATGGTCAGCAGTTCATCAACAGTGCCTGATAAATCGTATTTTCAGGTGTTTCTGTTTTTATTTATCCAAATCCACTCACGTCTAAATAAAGGTTCTAAACCTGTTAACTGTTTCTTTCAGTATCATTCACTGGTCTTGAATTACTTCAATTATGCACACTTAGTAGGTAGACTAAAGCATTGTGGACATAAATGAAGACCACTCAGATGAGTGTAAGCAAAGGCCGTTTATTCAGAGCTTGCTATATACCAAGGGAGTCAGCCACCACTACCAGGTTTTAGCAGAGACTCAAAGGCAGGCAGAGGAGTGTAAAAGCTGTAAGATGGACAAAAGAGAAGGCTTCAGGTATCCCCTGATTGAAGGCTGTTGACAGGCGGCAGCAGGAGGCAGGCTGACTAGTCACCCTGTGTGATTTGCTAATGGAGTGTGTTTGACTTTCTCTGGTTGGTTGTAAATTGGAAGTAGTAGGGGAAATTAGGAGACGCTGTCAGTTAAGGATCAGCCCAGCAGCTAATGCCTACAGTTCTTTTAAAGTTGAGCTCTGTGTTAAAATTCAAACTAATTAACCTTGAGACAGTCATTTGGTTTGAACCCTAAACTTGATGCTTATTTAATCTTCACAGCTTTCTGTTCAAATCAAAGGGCTTTCTTGGGACCGACTTTCATCACAAACATTTATTTACATGTTGCACCTGTGCTCAACAACTCTGTCCTTCATTTTCATCCGCTCGTTAATAATCATACATTTACATGGATAATGTAAATATTGAATAAAAATGTCTACTTAAGCTTGCAAGTGCTGTGTTCAGGGTTTAACATTTCTAAGTCCCAATTCATTCTTTTAGAAAAAGAAGAGCATGGATAATTCCTAAATTACACCAGTCTGAGAATACAAAGCCACAAAATAACAGCAAAACAACACGACTCTTTATCTCTCCTTATCTCAGTCAGCACTGTTGGGCGGGGAAAGGCCTGGGCAGGGCTAACAAACCTCCAAGTTAGTTCAGAAACTCTACAGAAACTAATTTTAAGATGAACACATTCCCTCTGGCTGCCTGGAGCACTCACCATTTTCTCTCGCCCACTCTAGACGCTGCCTTTAGGGAAAACCATCCTCCTGGATTTTATCAAAACTTCACAAATTAGGTTTGCCTTTTACTTCAGAGGAAAGAGCAGTTTCTGTTTTCACTGCAGGCCTCTCTCCTTAGGACCCAGGCGTGAGTCCCAGAGGACTGGGAACACGTCGGCAATTTGAGTAACACGCTGTGAGGTTACCAAAAAAAAAAAAAAAAAAAAAAACCAAGGAAAGACTTGAAATGCAGCTTATGGGAGTCTTGGCAGAACATCTCGTGATCCTCCCAAAACATGAGGGGACAGGGGTCTGCACGGAGCCATTCCCATGTCACCCTGCAGTCAGCTCCCTCTCCCCTTGGGGGGGTCATAAGACAGTTTCCCATCACCTTGCCAAGTTCTGATGAGGGATGGGCTTTCTGCGGCCTGGGACCTCTGGGCTGCAGTCTGAAATCAGCACTGATACAGCCCACAGCCAAGCTGCATTGCAGTCCTCTGGCCCTCCTGTTCTGCTGTTGTCCTTGTGGGTGTGTGGGGACAAGGTGCTTTTGGCTCTTCTTCCTTTCACTGTCCATGTCAATAACTAAGCTAAAAGCGAGTCGCTGTATCTTTACTGGCCAAACCAGTCAGGCCATGGCCTTGGCCTTGCCTTTTCTCGTGTGTGCTTGGCCCACAGCAGCCCCGGGCCCCTGCTCAGATACTTGGCGACAGACCCACAGAAGCAGTAGCTACACAGATCTAAAGCTTTCCGGAGACCTCCCCGCAAGTTTCCTGGTCATGGTCCCTCCGTGGAAGCTGAAACTCTTCGGCTTCTCAGAATTTCCCCACAAGCTCCCGTTGTCCACTCCAGCCAATGTTTCCGTAAGGCTGGTCAGTGCGACCTCTTCTATGATCTTCCATGCTGCTGGAATTCCAGGGACTTACACATCACCATCTGCTCCTAGAGCCGCGTGGTATCTACTTACTGATATAAATCCCTTAATCCAATATCACTCATAGTAGACCTTCTTTCGCGACTTAATCTTGACTGATAAAGTCAGATTTTTTTAAAGGCTTACACTGAAATTGAAAACCTCGGAAAAGAGGATCTGAAATATGTTAACATACAGGAAATCTTTTGTCTGGGTGAGAAAGCTTGGGATCAGTTCAGCTCTGAGCAACTTTTCACTTATTTTCTTCCCCCAAAGCTTAATAAAACCCAAATCTCTAGGTTGTGAGGTTGCAATTTTGCAAATCCTTGCCTTTCATTCTAATTAAGTTTTTCCCTCTAGTGTAACTTGCCGATCTTTGTCACTACTTTTTTAGAGATCTAAAATACAGAGAATGGAACAGGCTTACTGCTGAACAACAATCAGATCATGAAAACTGAGAAAATTTGTGGGCGTGATTAGACCATGTGGAATAAAAGGTAATTTTCTTCTGACATGAGGACGATTGTTCTTATCTGAGGAAAAAACACATATACCAGCTGAACTTGAAATCCATTTTGGTCTTATAATACAGTAACATTGACATATCGTGTTTCTCTTAAAACTGTGTATTTTTTTTGTATTAATACATTGCAATTTGAAAATAACCTTCATGTAAACTATTTTTTCATGTAATCTCTGTGATTTGTGGAAGGCAATTATGATTATCCTTATTTTGTAAATGAAAATACTGAGTGTTAGTGGTTTGAGTGACTTGTACTATGTTGTAGAGCTCAGAAGTGGTAGAAAATCAACAATTCTATCAAAATGTGTATCTTTTAATTCTACGAACCATCTTTTAAGTTTGCCGACACTTGCAAACTCAAAAAAGAAAGAAAACCAATGTAGATCAAAACAAGAACAATAGCTCTTTCTCTAGGGATCACTGACAACAAAAATTTGTGAAGTTAATTACTTTTGAAAGCTTCAATTGGCCCACCTTGGACATTTGTTTAGTTATTGACTTTTTAGCCCTAATGACTTGAGACCCTTTTTTCCTAGGCTTTAAAATGTGCAAAGGGAAAGAATTCACCAATGGGCAGTTGTGGTTGGACCATAAGTTTTTCATTCAGTAGGCTTGGTTTTCTGAAGCGATATCATGTAACTTTTTACACAGCATTTTCATTTGAACGTCACATTAAATTCGTATTTAAAGAACATTCTTCACACTTTTACTTGTTTAACACAAATCTTGCAAGACTTGTCACCTGCTGAAGATTTAGAATAACCCGATATATATGTTACTTTTGTTATTGTTATGTTTGCTAGTATGCTTAATTATATGTCTATTAACATAACTGAAGGGAAAAATAGAGGATAATAAAATAATAGGAAATAAAACCTGCAATATCGTTTATTTAAAGCTTATGTCAAGTGTGTGTTAGTTTGAGGATTATTGTGACCAACTCTAGATTTATTTAAACAGATATTCAAAATTAATTAGTTCTGTGTCTCCAAAATCAATACCTATTCACTCAATCTGACTTTGTCTTTTTGGAATTTAGTATTTTACAGTGTTTTCTTTCTATGTTTACCATGACAGACAGGACTCTGTATTAGAATATTTTTGTTTTCACTCTTAAAACATGCAGCTTCTTTTCTCATATTCATTTTCTAAAACTCAATTCTGAAATTAAGGAAAAATACTGGTGACTGATAGACCCTTCTCTTTAAGATCATGCATAGAGTATAATGAAGCTGGAGGGAGGCATTTAGAGACTATATATATTTCTGTGTTCAGGAGAAATGAAAGTATATCTCTATTTAAACATCTTTTCTATTTTTTGTAGAAGCTTATAAAAGATTAATTTAAGATACTGATGAGAATTGTTAGCATGCTCTTACCAGGTGGAGGATAATTCATGAAATGTAGTCTCAGCTCTTTTGGGAAATTTTCAAATCTAATTATTTGAAAAAAAATATAACAGAGAAGGTCACTGAAAAATCACACTCCGAGCAGACAAGGTGTCTATTATTGAAAAGTAAGCTTTTTAAGGCTAGAATAAAAGCAACATTTGAAAGTTTGAAGTAATTTCTGTCTTTCTTAGGTGGAAAATAAATAACTTCAGGACAGAGCTCCCTTTTGTTCTGAAATGAGTTAATTTGTTAAGCAAATTTATTAATAAATGTATTTATTATTCCGTTCACATTCTGTTCAGTAATGTGAACCCAGTATAGCTGTAGCAGAATTTTCCTTCTTTGGAGCTAGGAAAATGCTATTGTCTAAATCTGGCTTTTGACTACACATTGCTCAAAAGTTATTGCTTGCTCTTGGAAGATTATTTTTGTATTCTTACCCAGGGAATTTATCACTTGAAATCAGGAACACAACCAGTGGAGGAAAAGTGGTGGAAAAAGAACTGAACTCAGTTTGATGCAGCAAATCCTGACTTGTATTGTTGCCCTTTAATACTAAAATACATTAATTTTGTAAAATTAATGTTTGTGATTTTTTTCTTTGGGAATAATAACTCATACTTTTAGAGATGGTTGAGGAGTCTATGGTTTTGATCTCAAGTGATAAATTCCAAACCCTACATGTTCATTATTTAGGGAATGGTCTCAGAACACATTTTAATTCAACAATGGAGTGATAACAATTACTTATATTTAACAAATCCTCAAATGTGAAGGTAATAAATATTTTACTTATAAATAACTCATATCTCATGGGATAAAAACGTCACAATGGAAATAAGAAATTATTTGAACTGACATATAAGAAAAATGTAACATCTCAATATGTTGGAGATGTAACCAAAGAGGTACTTATGAAATAATATACAGCCCTAAATGTTTATGTAAATAAAAGAATAAAAGGGAAAATCAATGTTCTAAGTATGCATTTTAAGAATCAGAAAGCCAGCAGCAAATTAAACATAATGAATAGAAGCACAGAAATATTAAAGCCCAAAATAAGAATAAATGAGTCAAAAATAAAATATGTACTAGAAGAAACAATATCCAAATATTAGTATTTGAAGAGATTAGTAAGTCTGACAAGACTGGTCAAAGGCAGAGAGAGAGAAAGAGAGAGTTCAAATGATGCAAGTCTAATTCTTACTGGTTTTTAGAGATGAAAAGAGAACTTTTGTGACTAATGCTTCAGTTGGAGGAAAAGACAAACAATGAGGGACTGAAAGGCAGCACCCTCAGCATCTCTTGCTTGACTCTGGACTCCATCCTTGTTTGTGTTTGTTTTTCCAAAAGTTCTTGGTATCACCCTCCTTCTCCGGAGCAACTGTCAGCCACACACTTCAGCAATATGTAGGGCTTGGTTTATTACCTTTTTGAAGTACAACCTAAGAAGAAACCAATTAAACTAGGAGATGCTAATGGGTGCTTCCTAGTGACTTCAGTGATAGCTGTTAGGTTTGAGCTTACCACATGTGAACCAATGGGCCATTCAAAACAGATGCTACAGCAGCTAAACTTGGAGCAGACTTTTCTCAAATCCCCAACTTATTTGCCAGTTTCTCTCTCTTCTCCCCTTGCCTCATGTTCTTTTTCCAAGAATGCACTTTGCCAAGATTTTTACAAGTTTTGTTATTTGAAGGCACTCATGAGACTTCACAGACACACTCACCTAAAGCTTTTATTTAAAAGCAAAGTATAAGATGCAGCAAGAGAAGGAGTTCAGGCGAGCATTGGAGGTCCAAGAGGGGGTCCTGATTCTCATGCAGACCCGCTTCATTTCCTAGTTGAGCCACTAAGAGATGTATGATGCACAGCGGTTCCGAGACAGGGTTCAAGGCACAAGTTCCCAGTGGTGGTTTTATGTCCATGTGGTCACTTTGTCAAGTCAGACTATGTAACAGATTATACCCGGTAAAGGATATCAGTAAGCCAACTGTCCCCGGTGGTCACTAGAGGAGTGTCAGAATAACTCATCATAAATCCTACTGCTCTTAGCTTGGCCAGCAAAGACAGACATCCAGCCTTTCCTAGAGTTGAAACTAGATTTTTTCCCTGACCAGCTGTAAATCGACCCTGTCCAACACGCCCTTCATTCAAGTACATGTGTAAAACCCCCTTCTTTCTCCTGTGCAAACCTACTATGCATATTCAAATTGCCTCTTCTCTCATATCGATATTCTATGCTCTATTTACATTTTCCTATGTGTAAACTAACTTAACTGCTTGCTTCCTTTGTTCCTTCTAGGATCCTGGCTAATCACTAGCAGGTACTTAGGCAACCCAAATAAATTTAAAAAAAATTCTGTCCTCAATCAGCTCATAGTTCAGTGTCCCTCTGTCTCTTAGGTTCTCATTTACAACAGACAATATATATATACATTTAGAAATTGGGGAAGAAAAGGGAGTTGGAAAGGTTTATGGAACAAAGAACTTCCTGGAGGGTTAAATGGATATGGTAGTCTTTGTGGCGCTACTGGTAAGGTTTAACCTTAGACCTGCCCTACAAAAGCACTCTTCATCTCAGACAGTGCGGTGCAGGACTTTTATTCATAGAAATACTTGAAATATTACTTTGACTCTGAAAATACCTGGTGTTGCAGTTTGTCCTCTATTAAGAACATCTTTATGGGGATGAAGGAGATTGTAAATTAGTGCTTATCTGGCTCTTAACTTCGCAGCTTTTCAGACATTTCTTTAGGATGACCTGAGTTTTTCCTGAAAGCACTCAAGATAGCCACCCTTCAGCAAGGGTAATTGATTTATTTCTCTTCTGAATTGGAGGAAGAATTAATTTGCCTGATGTAGCCTCGAGCAAAAGCAAATGTTGAGTTGACCTCATTCTCTGGCTATTTTCAGCATCACAGTGGAGGAGAAGGATAAATAATGAATATAAGAAGACTAACAATTAAATACACAACACAACACACACACACACACACACACACACAAACTCCTGGTTCAGTCTGTCAAAGAGAAAAGTCTCCTTTTAGTAATTTGGTAATAATTCCTTTTCTCTTAAGAAGTTTCAATAAACATACACAGATTTATTTTACTTCTTTTCATTCCCCTACCGTATTCGATGGGTCATGCCATTTCCATGCTTCTAAATCTCCAGTTTCCTCCGTACACATTGTCTCCTCTGCACTCCCACTTCTACTCTCCTAGTTTATTCACTCGTGTTCTGTTATCTGGAATAATATCCTCATATACCAACCAACTCCTCTGTCAGCAATTTTCAACCTCTTAATCCAGATCATTCACTTCACCAACAGAAATTCTATCTTAAAACACAGATTGAAATATTCTAATCCAGTTCTCAAAAACTCGCCATGGCTGATCAGTGTATAAAGTCAAAATCTCTGAAGCTCTCGGTCCTTACTCTTTTATCTGCACAATTCACAAATAAATTTGAGCTTCTCCTGTGGGGCAGACGATGGTGACCTTCTTAATGTCCCTGATCACTGTCTCTCCAACTTCTGGGGCTTTCACACTGTCCTTGCTGATTAGAGAATGTGGTGGTTGCTCCTCTGTCTACCCACCCAGCCAGGCAGAACCACAACTAATGTCTCTTCCCCAAGTCCCTCACACTCTTTGTTTTTTATTATTTGTTTTAGCATATTTAAAATGTCATTATATAAATCTTCAAACATACCTAAAAAGAGAGAGAATAGTGTAATAAAGATTCATGTACACCCATCTCACAGATTCAACCCAGCTGTCAATGACAGCCAGACTCGCCTTATTTCTCTCCCACTCCTCCCCCCGCCCACTCCCTCATCTCTAATGTTGCATTATTTTAAGGAAATTTGAGTTCTTTGGTTGGAATTATTTTCTAAGAGCAATTGTCCAGCTACTTGATTATCTTGAAGAGCAGTGGGTTTAGGATAAGTAGTGTAGGATCTTGCTTTTTTGCTCCTGTTTATCAGTTTTCAGAATAAGAAGACATTGATGGGCTAGAAAAATTTCAAGTTTACTAACTTAGTTGCTTTATTTTAAGTTTGAAATCATGAATTTTTGTAACACAGTTGATGAGATTCAACCCATTGCAGTTATTATTTTTTGTGTTACTCAAATTATTCCATTTTGGGGGAGGCCATAGCTCAGTGGTAGAGTGCATGCTTAGCATGTACAAAGTCCTGGGTTCAATCCTCCATACCTCCATTAGAAATAAATAAATAAGCCTAATTACTTCCCCCTCAAAATATAATAAAGTAAAAAAAAATTAAATTATCCCATTTTAACCAGAGACACCTTTTCAAATGGACTCCTTTCCTTTCAACAAGACGCCAGTAGTATTTCATAAATCTTTTGCTTTCTGCATTATAATATATAATATGTTTTCTATCCCAGCCAGATCTAGAACCAGCCAGTTCTCTAAGAAGCTCTGCTTGCTTTTGGTGGAAAATGAAATTAAGAGTCCATTTCTGGGTGAGGGGTAATCATTGCTACCAGGCCCTCTTCAGTGATCAAGACCAATGAAGATATATCTGCAGATAAAGAGTTTATACTGTCAATTTAAATTTAAGGATACAGGGATTTTGATTACCTTTTTAAAAATATTTTATGTCCACATTGATTTCTTGTGTGTTAAACCTTAGTTCCACGTACAATTACCACAATTACTTATTTGCCACAACTTACAATGTACATTTAATGGTTGCATCACAACAATACCAATATTATTATTGAAAACATCAAGGTCATCACTGAATACTTCATTGTAGTTCTTTTTGTCCTTAAAGTAGAAACAATTAGGGACAGTCAAATTACTTGTTTCAAAGTTTTATAAAATAATTCTCCTTTATGTGGTTAAGACACCAATATATATAGTTATAATTATACCTAAAGTCACATACATAAATACAAAGTCATAACGCACACACACGTATGCACAGACACACACGCTATGGTGACCAGCGGACTCACCTAAGTACAGCAGCATGTCCAGTTGGTTGATATAAGCATCTAATACAGTTTTTGAATACTGACCCCAAATGACTTCTTAGGAACATGGATGGCTTGGTCAGATTTGAGGTGGGATCTCAACATCTACAAATAAGCAGTGTGGGAAAGACAGGTGCTGATAAAGCCTGATCGTAAGAATTTCAGTTTAGGGAAAGATGAGTGGCTGGCTGAGGCTGAGACACTGTGATGTAAATTTGGTTTCAGATCACACTTTGCAGGTGGATGCCTGTTTGGCTTGGCACTGTCTTTTAATGTCAGTATTTTCTACAGCACTGAAAACAAGCACTCCGATCTATAATTCCAGTTTACTCTTCGATGATTTTTACTAGCTTCTTTGTACACAACCATTTAGCTTAATTTGGTGAAGTGTACCTACACCTGCAAGTCCAAGTACACAGTAACTTTTATCTGATGATAGACAGGAAGGAAGGGTATGAATGTGGTTCTGGTAATTATGATGAGACCCGAAACCCAAAGCACGGGGCTGAATTTCTTCTCATTCCAAAGGTCTTATTTAATAAACTTTAGTTATTCCTTTAGAAATGAGGCAGCTTCTAGAAACAAATATAAAATGTCACCTGTTGTTCTCACCACATCGTTTAGGCCTCATACGTTGGGCGCTTAGGTTGGTTTAGACACAAGTTAGTTGGTTTAGACACTGGGAGGGGAAGACAGTATTAATGAGGTGACAATCTCTGCTGTAAGTCACTAGTTTCTCCCCCAAGGTGAACAGCACAGGGTGGGTGCTGGAGTGGAGATGCACTTATATTAATAAGATAAAGGCTGATATATGAATAATACAAATGGTCACAATCCAGGCACAACTCAACTGTACATCTAAAGCCACAGATAAAATAATCTTATTGGTAAAAACATCCCTTGAGAATCTGAATAAGTTCCAAGGAATTTTAGAGGCCATTCCAACATGACTAAGGACCATCAGGGGAAGAGCAAAGGGATACTTCTAGTAAAAATAAATACAAGACAGAGAGAATTGGCTTGGAAACCAGAATTATTCTGGGTCCCTTTGATAAATGAAAGTGATGTTAGGGACAGCTTTAGAACCGGGGAAGGGAGCTTTAGCTTTTCACGAAGACTGTCTTCTATAACTCTGGCACGCAGCTGTGTAATTTGCTACTGTTGATATATGCAAAACCAGCTCTGCCCTTCCATTTCAATACTGAATAACTAAATTGCTAATTGGACCAGAAATGTGTAGAAGGGGAAAAAGACAACAGAAATGAGAGGCTGGGCACAGAGAAAGGATTGGTGAAAGAGGACTTTAAAACAAGAAGGTGACAGAGAGGGTATCACTGTGGTAACATAGTTATTATTATTTTTTTAATCTCAAAATTCCCTCCTGAAAACCAAACCCAAATAGGGTTAGACAGAGAAAGAGAGAGAGAGAGGAAAACACAAAAACCAGGACAGAGGAAAACAACAACAACACACGGCTAATCTCCTCGGCATAGCTAGGTAACAGTAATGCCCACAGACCACCCACTACGGGCTGGTAGGGTCAAATGACCCCCAAGAGCAGAACCAGAAAAATCTCAGCCAGCCACTGAGCAGGTAAAGACAAAAATAGAAAAAATCTCTGAGAAGAAACTGACTGTGATAACAGTCACCAGTAATTAAACTAGTAGCAAAAAGTTTGATAGAAAAAAGTCTAAATAGAGTAATCAGGCTTCCAACACCCGAGTTCAGCTTTCATATTAGCCTCAGAGTCAGGATAACCAATCATTTTGTGTCTTCTGACATGAAGTAATTTGAAGCACATTGGTACCGTCCACAGAGCAATCTTGTCAAAATTGGAACCAGAATCTCACCAAATTCTAGAGATAATATCCCTCCTTGGAATGTATGAGCTGTAGGAGGACGAATTCAATGATGCCACCAGAAAGGAAACAGAATATGAGACATTTTACAGGACCATCGACACTGTTACTATAATAAGTCCGTGGCAGGAAAAAAGGGGGAGGATGTTGATTTAACTGTAAAGAGATTTTATATATATATATATATATATGAACGAATGCAAATGTTAGACACTGTTTTATGATTCATTTGTACAAATAAATGTTAAAATACGTATTTAGGAGACCATCAAGAAAATCTGGTTTGGACTGGATATTTGATGCTACCAAAAGACTACTAATTTTATGAATTGTAATCATGTCATTGTGATTATGTAAGAAAATGTACATTTTCCTAGAGACACCTAAACAATGCAAATTGATAACCTGAGCACTGACACCTAAACAAAACAAACCAATTACAATCCAGGGACAACTCAACCATAAATCTAACTCCACAAATTAAAAAATCCTATTGGTAAAAACAATATCCTGAGAATCTGAATAATTAACAGATATGTTTTAGAAATGTATGCCAACATGCCCCCAGTTTTATTCTATCAAAAGAAAATGAAGAAACGTGTGAATTAATACAAGCAAAGTTGGCAAAAACTTGATCGGTTTTAATCTGGAGGATGTGTATTAAACGTGTCTCTCTAAATCTGTACATTTGAACATTTTATAATTCAAAAGATTAAAAATATAAAGATAAATTCCAGTCATTTTATTTAACTTATTAGGCATCTGCTTTTTGCCAGGCCTGGGAATTCAGGGCTGCTCATTCAGACAGGAGTTACGCAAACATGGAACTTACTTCTCATTTTACAAGAAAGACAGAGACCAAGCCAATCAATATTGTAAAAATCTATCTGTGATGAGAAAGAAAGAAACAGGATCCTGAAATAGAGGAAACATGGCAGGCGTTGGGGGGGGGGTATCTGCCCTCTCAGAGGACACTAGACTGAGGCCTGAAGTGTCCAGTCTTTTTTTTTAAAGAGAAAGAGAGTCTTCTAGGCAGAGAGGATGACACATAACATCTCTGTGCTGGGAAAGAGTTTGGTTGGGTGGGTAATTGAAAGGCCACCCCTGGCTTTGGGCCTTAGTAATGACCCAGGTGAGGTGGAGGAAAGAAAAGGAGTCAGTTCAAGTAGATCTCATAAGTCTTTGCAAAGGGTAAATTTGTATTTTAGTGCATATGCAATAAGAATTTCCAGAAAAGTCTTAAGAAAAATGTCATTTTTCTTTTTACAATGTTTTAGGATCACCATAACTGTTGCATATAAAATAGTCTGGAAAATACAATGCTTTAATGATTTCTTCACACACAATAGTTAGAGAAGCCTCTGTGATTGAGGCTCTGGGTTAAGGTTCTGTGGAGATACAAAAACCGTATATGCTTTTTATGTCTGTCCTAGTAATTTCAGAACGGGGAAGAAAAGAATAGGAGAAAGCCAGAAACATCACTGAAAACTAGTTGTTCTGCAAACTCAAATTAATATTTAAGTTCTTAAACATGTATTTTTATTGAAAATTTCCAAAACCGATTTTGGACAATTTCTACTGTATTCATTCCTTAATAAAGAGTTAAAGCTAGGCAGAGCAAGGCTCCCCTGGATTAGGAATGAAAGAGGGAGGAAGGAACAAAATGACAACAAAACCCAAAAAGTGAAACAAAAAACCCTTTCTGATCCTTCAATTATGCAGAAGTAAGTATGGATGATTACTTTTGCTATAGTCAGAGCTAAATGACACTAAGAGTAATAGGGTCTCCCTGTATCTTTTTTTTAATCAAAGTTTTTAAAAATCTGTTTTAGTTCTCCACTTTCTATTTTTAAAGCGTTTTGAGACTCGCATTCAGAATATAGCCAAGAGAGCCAGATTGACCTAGTGAAATAGCTGTGTGACAAGTGTGACTTACTTCTGACATATACTGTACAAGCAATTGTGTTAGGATGACATCCATCAGAGATAATAGCAAGCTAAAAATGGCGCTATCATATTTCATTCTGATAATCATAAAAGCACACACAGAAAGCCCTAATACTTCAGCCCACAGGAGCAAAACTCTCCAATTGCTTTCTATAGCACGGATGTATTTAAAATAGTGAAACAGGTCATTGCTCAAAACTAATCTAGTCATATTGTTTATAATTCCATCTTCGATGGCTGAAATTAATTTCTAGCAAATCTCTGCTTCTAGTTTCTGGATCAAGATGACTAGCATTATCATTGGTGAAATCTGTTTTCTAAAGAACTAATGCTTTTCTCTGCCTGATACGTTGTTAATTATTGAGTCAATTCTGTAAGTTCTCATTCTGTATGGAAATGTACCTACTCAAGCCAATAGAAATAACTTTGGCCATAAATTCTATTGAGAATATTCATCTTATAATTTTACTTTATACTTAAGCCCTTTGGTTCCTTTCCTCTGAGAAGGATCAGAACCCAGAACTACTTGGAATATGTGCTTGATGTGAATCAGGGGAAGATTTTTCAATTTATAGAAACAAGGTAGAAAGTTTATGATGTGTCCATTCATCACAAAAACTTTGGATATAATATGTTCCCTCCTTATTAACACTTTTTCCTCATCAGAGAAAAGATCATGACATGAAGGCATAGCCTCAGTTTAGAAATTATGCTATAGCAGTCTAGCATTTCCCGGTCATGATCAGTTTTACTAAAAACAAGGGGAATGTGGAAGCACATGCCTATCAATAATTACTTTAAATGTAAATGAACTAAATTTTCCAATCAAAAGACACAGAATGGCTGAACGGATTTTTTTTAAAGACTAAATCTATCTGCAGCCTGTAAGAGACTCAAATCAGAAAATGACATCGACTTAAAGTGAAAGAATGGAAAATATATTCCATGAAAATGGAAATGAAAAGAAGGCTAGAGTAGCTATACTCATATCAGACAAAACTGACTTTAAAAAAAAAGAACTGTAACAAGAAATAAAGAAAGGTATTACATAATGATAAAGGGGTCAATCCAGCAAGAAGATGTAACATTTATAAATGCACATGCACCCCACAGAGGAGCACCAAGATGTATAAAGCAAGTATGAATGGACTTGAAGGGAGAAACTGAAAGCAGCACAATGATAGTAGGGGACTTTAACAATAAGAACCACCTTACCTGGATCCTCGATACTCAAAAGTGTGGTCCACGACCAGGATCATCTGAAGACTTGTTAGAAATACAAACCCACAGGCCTTATACAAGGCTTACTGAATTCTAATCCGTACTTATCAAGATCCCAAATTCATAGGAGCATTGATGTCTGAGAAGTGCTGATCTACGTGACAAGCTGGTCTCGAACCAGCCTTGCCCTATAGGGTTTGAATGCGTTTTGACTCATCATGGTGTGCAAAGTCCAAAAGAGCAGGATGGTTTTGATGGGCTGTTTGGCCACAGCTCATGAGCAGTGCGGTAAGCACCACACACAGGGATTTACAGATTTGCTGCCGCTTGCAATTTGTGCTGATTAACATCAATTAAGACAATTTTTCCAATCATTCTGACTAAAAAGAGAGGCAGCTTGGAATAACGACAACATGGGCACTTGAATTATATAGCGCTGACTTAAATCCTTTATGGTCTGAGTAAGGTACATGAACACTTTGAATTTCAACATCTGCTTCTATAATTCGGGGAGTGTAAGGCCTATTTTGCAGGATTATGTGAAGATTAAAATTGATAAATTGCATACATTTCTTGATATAAATCCAGAAACATATATGAGAGTCCTATGTGTGTGTGTATATCCTATGTAGTTGAATATATTTGCATTATATATTTAGTTGTATATACAACTATACCTAAATATATATACATAACATTTATGTATATTTATGTATATATAAAATCTATGTACATATTCTATAGAGTTGACATATATGTATACGCATATATACAAATATTTACATACATTTCTATGCAGTTGGTTTTATATGCATATTTTATATACATATTCTGTGTAGTTATGGATATACCTGCCTATGCACATATGTAACTGAGAATATGCATTTTCTTTTGCACATGGTCTCTCCCACTCCAACTGTTTTTTCATCCATCAAGGACTGTCCACACATTCTCTGTCCATTAGGAGAGTTTCGATAGATTTTTATACAGCACGTTGCCTGGTTCTACAAGCTAGGTTTCTAAAGTTAAGCAAGAACTACTGGACCTTCTTAATGTCCTGGGCTGGACCTGAGCTGCATCATTTCTTTCACATTTTATTGGTGAAAGCATCTCAGGAAGCCAGTAGGAACTGAAGATGAAGGCACTTCTGCATGGCATGAATGCTGGGGTGTAGCTCATGTGGATTTCAAATGTAACACACCGCACAAATATCTCAGTGGCGTAATAAGTGTTCAGACAATGCTTTTGGACCCAAAGAACATTTATGTACAAACGTGAACTAAAATAGGGAAATAACAGAAAACCCGAATCATTTGGTTGAAGTGATTCCAAGACACAGAGATGAGTTATACTGAGGGTGATATTAATTGGTACATAACTCATTGGAGCTCCAGAATATTATGGAAGAAAGAGTAAGGCTAGTTTATAGAAACTTAGAACTCTTTTCTCATCTCAAATTGTCCAGGATCCACTACTGGAATAGATCGCGTTTCTCTTAAATGGAGTCTGTACTACTGAAGTCCCGTAAAATTCCTTTTCTTTTTTTTTGAAGCATGCTGGAGGAAGTAAGTGGTCAGATCAGTGTAAAGAGCTGTGTGCTATGTTTATTCCACATCAGCATTTTTTAAAAGGCATTTACATCAGTAAAGGGAACCCAGTAGCCTTTGTTTAACTCAGCAGTCCCAAGACGCTTGCCCTCCATACAACAAAATCACATCTTAGAGAAAATACCATGGGAGAAGCTGGCACAATTTCTAACCTCAGATCAACTCGGGAAGTGAATTTTCACCAAGAGCTCCAAGGTTTATAAAAATGCTAAGATTTTAGGAATTATATTTTTTTTCCCTTGTTAGCTGGAGAGTTTTTGTGACATGCATCGATGTAATTCTTCTCATTTTGTGCTCTTACTCTGATGGGAATTCTCATTAAATTTTTTTTCTTTCTCCTTAGGAGAGGCCAAAGTCGAATAAAGAATTTTCTGCAAGCTCTCCTTCTTTGGGGGGTCAACCAATGGCCCCATTTCTTGCTCTGCTCACCTGTTCCCCTGTATCCCACAATGTTTCCTCAACAGGGGATTTCCTCCTGGCTCCTTCCCTTGGCTGTGCTCAGAAACCATGATGAATGCAGTGTACTAATAGGAGTGTTTTGCACTACAGCATGCCAAGAAGATAGTCAGACACAGGCCAGATCTCAGGATAGCCTCTCCCACTGCCAGTGTTCACTGCCCGGTGATGACTTCATGAGAGCAGAAGCAGCAAGGGAGGGATCTTGGCTCTGGGGCCGGCTTGCTTGGCGCACTCCCTGACGGTTGGTTCCTGCTGGTGCAAAATGCTTGCTTTTGCTCCTCATTCTCCCAGTATCTTTCCTGAGCATGTGTGGGACCTGCAGCCAAAAGCATCTTCCCATCTTAATAAGGAGAAACCAAAAGCAGAGAGCAAAAATGTCCAATTTCAGAGCCTTGAGGAAGACAAAGATGGGTAGCCACATCACCATTTTAATATTTTTACTGGAAACCTCTTTGAGAGAGTCTTATGCTTTCCAGTTCACTATTATTTCCACCTAGTGAGCAGTGCCTCGAGGTCGTGTTGCATTAAGTTTTAAATGCGTGGTCCTTCTAAAACTTTTCTATTACACTTTGGAGTAAGTACCATTACGTACATTTTTACAAATGAAGCAACTGAAGCTTCAAAAGGTTGGGCAATATGCACAGGGTCAAGAATTAATAACTAAAATCCAGATTCAACTGAAGGTCTGCCTGCCTTCCTTAACCACACCATGTTATATCTAGATTGGCTTTAATAATTTACTTCAGAAAACTCACCCTTTGGATAAAAGCCAATTGACAATGGAATGGAGGATATGTTATTAATCACCGAGGTAACTAAAACAGATTTTCACATTCACTTTTCTTCTAAAGAAATTCAGTAATATATTCTTTGGGTCTGTTAGTTGTCTCTACTAGGGATGGATGCAAGTTTTAGGGCTGAAGCTTATTCAATTCTGTAGGCACTCATTAAGTAAAAGAATATAAAATTACAATATAAAATTAGGTACAGAATTTATACTTATAATGAGATCACAAATCTATAAATTATGAATTTTTGAAGGCTGACAAATCCCACAGATGTCATAAAAATTCTATGTCAGACATACCGTAAAACCCTTTTTTTCTTATATATTTTGCTGTACTCACCCCCTTTCCTAGAACTTTCTTGCTCTGCTCCCCTGATCCCCTGTACTGTAAGCCCCTTTCCTGGTACTTTCATGTCATAGTGCCAGGTAGGTTAGTACAGGTAACCGGAGTATTCCTGGAAGCTACTC
The DNA here is from genome assembly GCF_009834535.1 of Camelus ferus. Classification (NCBI taxonomy): domain Eukaryota; kingdom Metazoa; phylum Chordata; class Mammalia; order Artiodactyla; family Camelidae; genus Camelus; species Camelus ferus. Next base: position 32,884,905 of record NC_045715.1, on the reverse strand, counting down.
CTGCACCTGGAAAATATCTCAACTAGTCACAGAAATGAACACGAATTGCGTACTCTACTAAACTCAAACTAAATGTACCCCAAACTCTCCTTCCCTTTCGTTAGATGCGAAACTGCCAAGAGCCGCCCCAAACCTAATGTGGGGCAAGTGTGATGAAGGGGAAGTTAGAATAGAAAGAGACAGATGATTACTGCCAACTGTTCATCCCCCTGTAATAGAACTGAGTATACATCCCTAGTTGCAGCCAGTCAGAGAAGCATCCATCAGGCCCACGTCGTTGACTTTGGCTGCAACCATGTGACAGGCTTTGAACAGTGGAAAGTCGATGGAGGTGACCCAGGATGACGCTTTCCCTGCAGTTATGTGGACTGACTCAGGATCTCCTGCTTCTGTTCCACACCATGGGGAAAACATGTCCTAAATAGTGGCTTTCTCTCCCATTTGGTATAGAAATCAGAAGACATGTGGAAGCAGTCCCAGATGAACCTAGCAGAGCTACAGCCCACCTGCAGGTGAACACCACTACAGACACACAGCTCTTATACAATTTAACAGGAAATAAGTTGGCTTAATTTTTTAAGCTGTTGAAATACCAACTAAGTCAAGAAACGTAAGTTAGATATCAGCCCATTCAATTGGACTTTTTAACAGTGTTAAAACTCACACATACTAGAATAAGCAGAAAAAAAATCATTTATCCAGCTTTAAGGATATGAGTCTAAGGCTACAATACAGAAGAGCTATCTAGCAGCTGGAGAGCTACTGTCAAAGCCATGACAGGATAGGAACTGGCCACGTGATGAATTACAGCTATTTATTCACATCTCAGTCTTCCTTTCTTATCTGCTCGTCTGATTTGGTTTAGATCTTTCCATCCCAAATCCAAAGAGTTGAATTACTCATTTGAATCAGGTCTGTTGTTGTTTTCCTTTGGTTCAACTTAAGATAAATTTATTTCATTTGGTTCAACTTTACATATACATATACATATACATACACACACACACACACATATATATATATATAAAATCACTGGTGGTCAATTCTGAGCAATGATTTAGTGTGAATAAAACTGTTAGATTCAATTCATCTCATATAAATTGTAACTGCAGCTACTTCATGTAACAATGAATTAAAAATAAATGTCTTGAATTATTTGAGAAAAATCAATCTCTACTTCAAACCAAAGTGATAGGGAGATAACAAACCAATTTCAAAAGAAATACAAATGTGTGGCCATTAGTGGAAATTATTAGCAAGACCATTGTGAAATGCTAAATTTCTATCTGTTGATCATTTTTTGAACCCTGCTGAAGTGTTGAATAGCCAACTAGCTTTGGATTTCCGTTTGAAACTCACGAATAACATTGTCTAACTCTATAGGCTGAATGTCCCTCACATGGCCTCAAACCAAAGGTAGAGCTTCCCTTGAGGACAATGTCCACTCAACATATAAAATGTTCATAAACCCTGCAGTAGGGGACCAGCACTGTTTAGGAGGCACTAGAAATCCCTCCGTGGTCTGTCAGTGAATCAGTATATAGAAATGAGCCCTCGATCTCGAGGAAGGAACATAGGATTGAATGCACATTATGTGATCCTGACAGTCTCCTGAAAGCTTAATCATTTTCAAACACTCAGACATGCAGACATATTTCTTGCTGTAAATACTGCGTTTCAGTGAAATTAGCAGAGTCAGAAGAAGATTGTCTTAGAATAAGACTGCTTTTCAGAAGTTGAATATATTAGTTTAGATACTTTCTAAGTTATAACATTAAAGCAAGGTCTGGAGAAGCCCTGATAACTTACCCAGTAAATATTTTAAATCATAGCCATAATATTCAATGTGGGGTATTAATCATATATCTGCTTCAACAGTACAGGTACCACAGAAAATTAAGTGATGCGTTTCCCTCCTGACAGTTTTGTTCCAGTTGCATCACCACCATCATCATTATTACCATCTTTATTATTATCATCATGGCAGCTAGTTAAGTGCCTGTTATATTATGAAACATAGGTACACATACACACACACCCACATAAAATTTTCAAAATGCATTTAATCAATATTATATCAAAATCTTTCAAATAAGAAGATACTTCTGAGTTAACGTCCATTTTTATATCTGAACTTCTCATTTCTCTAATTGCTTGTTTTGATTTCCATATATGTTTGCTCAAATTCACATGCATGCATAAATTTAGCCAGTGTTCAGTCATAATCCATAACTCATGTGCTTGAAGGAAAAATAATAAAATATCTGAAAACATAAAGCAATAAATTTAGAGACAGAGTAGAGCCCCATGAGCAATAATGATGAATGAAGTCTTCTGAGGGACTTAAGCTCAACACTGGAGTCCGAAAGTATAGAAATAGGTAAAGAGATGGAGGCAAATGTTGCAGGTCATGGTAGCAATTTGATCAAGGGTATAGGAAAGGAACAAACAAGATAGGGTTAGAAAATAATGAGAAAACATCAATCCAGCTAAAGCAGAGAAATCAGAAAACAGGATGGAAAATGTAAACCATGACAAACGCAGCAGAACTGAATTCAAAGGTGAAGAATATAGCGAGGGACCCAGAGTTGTTAAGAGATCAATGAAGATTGAGGGTGAAGGAGACACTGAAGATAGACTGCGTTGGTCTGGGCTAAAACAAGATTTATGAGTATTGATACTGACATATGGGCTGCTGGCCTGGACACAGAGAATTCTGGGACTGCTCAGCCAGCTGGAGTAGCAGAAACGGGGAGGGGATGGGACACCTGAGAGTGGGAAAACAGGTTCATGCTCAGAGTACAACCATGGCAAAGGTGATCGGGGATTTAAGAGATGGCATTTGTAGGGAACTATAAGCTCAGGGTGTGGGGAGGTTGTGAATGAACGTCCTGGTCCACTCACCTTCGGGAACATAAGTGGGCCTGATTCTGCATGTCCTGCCTGTGTGGTGTCTTAAAGATGCAACTGCAGGGTGCCATGGAAGACAAAGGCAGACCAAGAGAGGTCACGACTGACATGTGTGTGATGAATTAATGTCAACGTGACATAGGAGATAGATGACTGGAGGAAGACACAAAGATATTTGTGTCTAACTATGATGCAGAGGTTCCCTGTGTGGAGAGCATTAAAAATGGCAGCTAAATTCAGTGAGGTCTTGCTTTTGCCAGACACTGAGATAAGTACCTTAACTTAATTCTTATAGAAAATTCCTTTTTACCAGTGATGCTACGAAGGCTTATGAAGTTAGGTCACTGAAGGTCACAAAGCTACCAAAGATGGGGACGGTGCAGGCCATGTGTACCCGAGAGCCCTCCTCTTGGATGGCATACCACGTCACCTTCCACAGTTTAGAATCTATAGGGTTCAGAGTATTAACATACCAATAAAAGAATCTGGGAGCTTGTAGGGAAATATGATGAGTTTCTGTTTAAAGATGCTGATACTAAGATGACTGCAAATCACTCAAGTAGATAATTAGAGATAAAATTAGAGTCTGGCAGAGACAGAGGTCATGGCTGCAGATGGGTATTTAGAAATGATAAAAATAAGAGATTTTAATTGAAGCCATAGAGTGACTTGAAATCTCTAATGGAAAGAACATACAGAGAAAGGACAGAGGGTCAAAAGATGCAGTGGGAACTAGAGTAGCAAAAGGAAGCAAAACGAAAGCAGAAGACTGGTGGAGATAGAGGAGGCGTGTTGGAAAAAAATCAAGGAAAGTGGCAACCGTGGGAGGTATACTGACGCTATTAATGAACTGTTTCCATTGACGCAAAAAAGAGAACACTGGTTCTACTAATAGGTAAATATTTAGAAGAAAAAAATTAGAAATCATACAAATATCAAATATTTTTGAACATACCCTTTTCTGGGAGAAAAACATAGCAAACGTTTGTGTCACAAGAAGAATAAAGACTGCCCAGTGTGATTACAGACTGAGCCAATGACACACACTTTAAAACACATTTTGTAACCAACATGCTGGCTAAAGGATTGCATAACACGTAGAACGACTCTTTCATTAGGTTCAGGCTTCAGTGGTTTAGAAGTTCTCTTGCAAAATGAATAAGAAATGTGATGGAATATGTATTTTTTTCTCTGTCCTCTGAGCTCTGTTTTGAAGCAAGTCTTTTTTTCCACAAGATGACGATGATGATGGTGGTCGTGGTGATGGCGGTGGTTGTAACTAAGGTTTATTAAACATATACAATCTGCCAGCGTTCTAAATCTTTTTAAAGTAATGTTCACTGTTAAAATTTTAAAAATACACATTTTGGTCTTCATCTCAGCTTCTGGCCACAGCTCCTAAAATACCTATAATTTCCCAAGTAGTAAAAGCTAAAGAAATACCTTTTGTCATAATATTTGGTTATTGTCCCAAGTTCCTAAACCAGCTCCAGAGAGAGAAGGGTGAAGGAGCATCTTTTGTTCTTTATAATGGGTCCTTTCAGCCACACCTGAGTTGATTAAATGATTTTTTTTTGGAAAGCCCCAGGGAATAAGTGGCTGGTTGCCAGAGGAACAGACCACGTGATTCGACAGTTAAATCTCTCAGCCCTTTCCCCCAACCTCCAGAAGGGAAAATGGGCTGGAGACTGAGCTAATAATTGATCGCCCCCAAGTGATGAAACCTTCATAAAAAAAAACCCTGACTAAAAGGGTTCTGGGAGATTCTGGGGTGGGAAGCACATGGTGGTGCTGAGAGGGTGGTACCCCAGAGGGGGCATAAAAGCTCTGTGCCCCTTCCCCATCCTTTGCCCTGTGCCTCTCTTCCACTGGCCCTTCCTGAGTTGTAGCTTTTGGAATAAACCAGTGACCTAGTAAGTAACCGGTCTTCCTGAGTTCTGAGTCCTTCTAGCAAATTATCAAACCCTTGGACAGGGAGGTGGGAACCTGGGACTTGAGACTGGCGTCTAAAGGTGGGAGGAAAGTCGGTCTCATGGGCCTCAGCCCCTAAACTGTAGGGCCTGTGTTGTCTCCAGGTAGACAGTGTTAGAATTTAACTGTATTGTAGGACACCCAGTTGGTGTCCACAGAGATCTAGAAAATTGCTTGGTGTGGAAAACCCACGCATTTGGTGTCAGAAGTGCTGTGAGTAGAAAAAAATACAGTTTTTCCCTTTATTCATTTAATCCCCATAACTTCATATGAGAGAAACTGTTAGAGCAGGCAGATAGCTAGATACGAGCAGAGAAAGGGGGACACAGACCAAATGGCAGGAATTGAGCAGAAAGGAGGGGCACAAGCCAAATGCAGGGAAACACACATCATGTAAGCACCAGGGGTCCCTGGGCTGAGAAAGAAAAGCAGGAATCTTTGGGCTGATAAGGGGCCATACCTTTTGGCCTGGAGACCAACAAAGAAAGGTCAGAAAAGGCAGGAATTTTCCAGTGTCTGAATGTAACCTTTTGCTCATTATGCCCTCATTTCAATAAAATTAGCCTTGCTGGTTAGAAGTACCCATCATGCACCGATGCCATGACACTTCCAATCCAGACTAAATAAGGACAAAAATCCCTCCTCCCTTTGGGAAGGTGGAGTTGGGATGATAATCAGGGAATATGACCCCAAGCCCTTCCCTCCCTAATGAATATTCCACCCATTCATTTTTACACCCTATGTAACTAACTTGCCAAAGAAACTCAGGGCAGCCGCTCACCTGAGCCTGCCCGCTCTCGCCTTGAGAGTGTACTATCCATCCTTTAATAAATCCTCACTTTACTTTTTTAACCTCTTAAGTCTTGTCTCTGAATTCTTTCTGGGACGGGACAAGAACCTGGAACACCGGTTGGATCCACTGGCAACAAAACTGTTCACTTCATTTTCAAGATGAGGAAAGCGAGGCATGCACAGGGGAAGTAGCTTTCCCGAGGTGTACAGCTAGTCAGCGGGTCCCAAGTCAGACAGTCAGACTCAGCCGGACTCAGCACCGTTTTCCCATACAGACTCTGCTATTGAATCAAGAAAATCATTTCCACAGGGGGAGAAAGGTTTTCACAGAAACGTCTAAACTTGCTTCATTCACAGTATTCACTTGCTTAAAACCATTGCGAAAGCCAGTAAAACAGTATCAAAGCACTAATTCCAGCAGGCTGAGATGAGAACCTGGGTGAGAACATTTCTAAATAGAAAAATAATAGAAACACCAGGAAGAAATTGTAATGGCTAAATTTTTTTCTCTTCTCCCCTTCCAGGTTCTTTGGCTGATCTAATCATTAAATGGACAGAAAACAGATTAAAACAGGAGAACGACAGATTTCATACAGATGGGAGCCCCATAAAAATATGGGTCTCCCCACCATCCTGAGCTAAGAGGAGAAGGTGTTGGGGGTCTGGGGAATAGAAAAGGAAGTCAGTTCACAGGACACTGAGAAGAGCAGATGTTTGGTAAACAGACATTTGCCACGTAGGTTAGTCTTTTGAATATAAAAGTTACTTATCAGTATGGTAATCTCTCTCTTTCTGGTGCACAGCCCCCCAACCCCATCTAAATTCTATTAGGCAGTTAATGAGGGGTGCAAAAAGTTCTCCCCGGGTCAGCTGGGCCCTGGCTTCAGCCTGAAGTAATCCACATGCCAAGTAGCACATTCTGGGTGGCATCTTCTGCTGCCCCTTAGAAACTAAGTACACTGAAAAAAAATCGTAGGTATAAAAACATTTTGGAAACAGAAAATCACAAGCAGGGACACAGGATGGAAACCCAGGGTTAACGACCCAGCATACACTCCTGTAGAAAACACTCTTTTACTTTTTCTCTCTTCCTGAAAGCACTTGGAAAACCATAAAGTGCTACATTCATATTAGCACAAGGAAATGCGTTTTTAATATCTCCTCAGAGCAGCCTGCAGAGGGGTAAGCTGAAAGAGTAGCATTTGGGGGGTGTGTAAAATCTGGCACTAAACTGGGACAGAGAGACCCGGACTGAACATTCAGAAAGAGATGCAAAAATACTGAGGTCTTAGGAGCTGGGGTCCCGTACGAGCCTTGCAGGAGGAAAAGAGAAAAGGGACAAGTATCACCTTAAAAACAATTTTGCAAAATGCTGTGTCCTCATCGAGGGTGAATCTGTCTATCTTAACAGTACATTTTGGAAGAGAAATAGATCTCCTAAGAATTTAAGGGAAATAGTTTTCTAATGGGAGTTTTGTGTTCCTGATTCAGTGGTGGGAAACCAACTGACTTTATTTCCATGTTAGTTTTTTTTTTTTTTTTTTTAAGATTCGTTTGGTGTGCATTTTCAATGTTCTCTAACAATATCATTTTTAAAACTAATGTGTACAGAAAATGATTTTGAAAATCTCAGTTGTTAAAAAATCCCTTTAGGGCAGAATGTTTATAACAATCTGAAGTTGTACAGCAGATGGAGTGAGTGGAAAGTTGTGATCTGACCTAGATTTACTTCCCAGAGGTAAACAATTTATACTTTGGAAAGACATGTATACATTTTAACCATGGTTTAAATAATTTTATTAAGGAGAATAAATTAGTTTATGTAAAATGGTATTGTATGGGCTCCGCTTGTATTATTTTGTTATTGTTCCCAGGGTTTGTTTAATTAATTTGTAAATCATTTTGAGAACTTTGGCCTCCAATTGTAATGAAACTGAAGACTATTTTAGCATTATATTTTCTGAAAGAACTTCTCTATGATTCTAGGGGCAAAATGGTATGTGACGTGTCACCACCATGAAGGGAGTAAGATTTGCTTATAGTAATTTCTACTATATTTGAGTTAACTGTTGACATGTTTGCATTTTTTGTATGCATGTATGGTTCTCCCTTATAATATCAAGTATAGTTCTGCTCCAGATCTGTTAGGTCATGTTTATTCATTGATTTTATAGATGAACGTTCTTTAGAAAAGAATCCTCTGGGATCTGAATGTAAAGAATTAGAATTCCCATCAGACTTTTAATTTATGGGAAATCACTCAGGGGTGAGGAAATGTGGGTAAGAAATGACCAGCATGGTGTCTAGACCTTACCTGTGTCGTGGCTAGTGGCCAGGAGAGGGTTGCTTCTTCTGACCATGAAGACACTATACCCGTGACAGTTGTGCTTAGTGTTTAAAATACAATTTGGGGGCTTTTTCATTTTATCTGTCCCTCATCTCCTCGCCCACTCAGCGCCCGACAGACGTTTTAAAGCTGGTGTACAGCATAGTGATTATAGCACAGCATTGTAAACCAACTATGTACTTCAATTTAAAAAGTTAATAAGTAAGTAAATAAAAGTTTCAAGCGTAAAAAGTAAATAAATAAATAAAAATGCTTCATATTGATTATGCTTTTGAGCCATTTTTGTTCTATTTCAACCGCACGAAGGCCTAAAAATTCTCTATATATCCCATAAAAAAACAAAAACCAAAGAAAAGAACATAATTATGACCACTTGCCTTTTTATCATAATCTTAGACATTTGATACTTCTCATAATTTAGTAAAGAGGTGTTCTACTCCCTGGAGGCACAATTCCAATCATTTTAAATAAGTTTATTATTAAACTATCAGGAATGAATATTCATCATTTTTGAAATGTTTGAAAATCTTTGTGTTCTATTTGAACCCCCTCCAAACAGTCACTTCTTGGTTCCATGTTGTACTTTTAAGCATTCATACTATGCCTCTTCCCTTAATAAAGTAAAAATCCATTAAGTATTCAATATTTATTATCTTTATTACTTTAGATTTGTCTCATTATCTACTCCTATTTTTAATTCACTACCAAAATGCTAAATAAACTAGAATTTTTTCCTGCCCGTTTTTTCTTCTTTGTTCTACAAACATCCAGAAATGTTAGGGTTTCCAGGCATTTCTACTTTGTGTATTCTTTCCAGTAAAATTAGCTCTCTAATTAAATAATGTAGTGTGATTAATGTATACCACTTGGCAAGATTTTTTAATGTGCTTACATCTCCAAATATATAAAAATGTGCTTGCCAGGCTGTGTGTCTTAATTTTAGATTCAGAAAATAATGCTTTCACTTATACCAGATCAATCTATTTCCCTACACATGCTGAATCATTTTCTTCAGGACTCCCTTGGTCAGGATAGTGACCACAGAAAGTCTTTGATCATCTATTTCTTCTTTAGAAGAAACTTTTTGAAGTAAGAGGGTTGCAGACTCTTGGAAGGAGATTCCTGAGAGGCATGGGACTTAGCAGGTGAGGAGACAGCTATCCTTTGATTACTTAGACTATTACAATAGACCAGTCTATCAACAGGGCAACTACAAAGTGACTATGGAGGAAATAGATAGGACTCACAAAAGAAAAGGAGGTGGATTACAGTTTGGATGAGGCATGACAATCATTTAGGTATGCCTTAGAAAAAGTAGTTTTTATATTATTGGAACAACAATTGTAAATCCTGATGCTACCCCACTCAGCTCCTACACACCAGAAACAACCTGAGACATCCCAGCCGCTCAGAATCTGACATCTCAGACCCTTCTCCATTGAAGGAAATCTGTTCCTTAGCTAATGACTGATTACATATCCTGGGCCCAAGAAAAAACCAACAAACCAGTAACTCCTTTTGTTGTCAAGATAGCAAGAGTAGTTGAGGGAACGTTTGATGGTATTGCTCAACGAAGCACAAAGGACAAAACCTCAAAGGGGCTTCCATTGATCAAGTTGTATCAATTTGAGTATCCAAGCGAATCATAATTACTGTTCTTTAAAGCAAATTAAATCTTCAAAGTCTGTTGAATCATTGTAATAAATAGAAAAAGATACTTAGAAGTGTTCCTTAAAAGTAGTAGTAATATAAAAGATGAACAAATAAAACAGTTCACTACAGTTTTAACATATAAAAGAAGTATTTACAGATACTGGAGTTCTTTACTGTTTCTTCTATTAATTATGTTTTTTTTAATATCTTAGAGGTATACTCATCAATATTATTAACAGTGGCCACGATAACAATCCCCACAACACAGTAGTTTAACAAAGTAAAGCCCACATTTCACTCAGAGTCTGACATGGCTAGTTTCTCCTGGACAGCTCTTCATGGAGTGACAGTTCCTCGGTGCTTCCATGTTGTCTCTCTCTTTGCTTCAAGTCACATGGCCACATGTCACTCCCACTCACATTCCATTGAATGGAAGTGATCACAGAGTCTTTACCAACTGCAAGGGGAGGTGGGAAAGTCAGGAGAGGGTATGGATATTGGTGAACCCTCTCAGTCTCTGCCAGAGTAGACATGCATTTTCCTCTATCTAGGTAAGTAAGGAATGGTGGACACAAGGGACTGGGAGGAAAAGTAAGTCGTTGCAGAAGTAGGAGCTACTGTTTCAGAACAGTGAAAATTCAGTAGGAGTGGTCTCATTCGACCACCGGGTAGGAAAAAGAGTCAACAATATATTGCCAGTTTATGAATGAAGCAAATGTCCTAAGAAAACAATGGACTTTACCGACCTATGCCGCAGCTGAGGACCAGAAACATTCTGAATAACATGATTACTTGTAACAAAAGACCAATGAGGCATAACGAAGTAAATGCAGACTGGGACCGAGCCCTGGTAACCTGACGGATGGACACAGGTGGGCAAAGGGAGGTACAGATGCCAAGAACAGGCTGATGAATCCATTTGTGGTGGCAAGAGAATGTCACTATGAAAAAGGGACCTGGCCCTGCAAACACCTGTTGGGGTCTGAACCACTTAAGAAAGGCCAGACACTTTTCATACTGAGAAAGAGAAAGAGCCTGTACACTTGGATGAGCTTTTTTTTTTTTTTTACATCTGGAGGATTGCTATAACCCACAGGAAGGCATAAAATAAGTTGTTTTTTAACCACAAAAAAGGCATAAAATACATAAGAAGGAAGTGGAGGAGGAGTTAACAAAACTTGCTGACTAACAAAATCTTGAGCTTGTCTTACAGAAAAATAAATAAGGGAACAGCTAGTTAAAACTCCTCTGCTTGTAACTGCCTCCACTGATTAAGAGCTCACTTTAGCTGTTGTTTTTTTTTCTCTTTACTTGCATACCCTCCCAGCTTCGCCTCGCCTAGCTACTATATCACAGGACAGCTTAACCACCCCTGCAGGTAACACCTCTGACATATGAGTCACTATAGTAATGGGGGCTTATGCTGTATTTTTTCTTTTTTTTTTTCAGAAGCTTGGAATCAGCTCTTGTCCAGTTTGAGTCAGCTAAGAATGGTTGGGACCACCGACCGTAAACCGAGGCCTGCGTGGCTGTCCGATGATGGATGACCTTTTGATGTCAGATGCTGGAAACTCCACCCTCATATCCAGCTAAGTCTCCATTTTTAAACATGCACCGAGAAGAAGGGTGTAACCCAGATATGCCTGTGCAGAACACCCATTACCTCACCGTTCCCTATCTCCAGCCACCTTTCGCTACACCTGAGACCACACTGCTTCTTTATCCCATTAATATTTCAAGCCCCTCGAGTTCAGGGAGGCAGATCTGAGATTTGTTCTCCCATCTCCTCACTTGACTGCTTTGTGCATAAATTCTTTCTCTGTTGCAAACCTCAGCTTCTCAGCATTTGGCTTGCCGCCTGCTGGGCAAAGAAACTGGTTTGGTAACAGTCTTAACAAAACATTTTAGGGTCCCACCCCAGATTTTGTCTTTGCTCTGAAGCCCTTTCTTAATTTGAGAATCTTGAAGAGGAAGGAATGAAAAAGACCTATTCTCGAACCCAAGTTCTGTCTTCTTCATATGTCCTCTAAAATGTTGCTGAAAACAGAACAATTCCTTTTTCAGTTCCCCTCTGCTCTCATTTTAGCATAAGCTCTGAGAAAAGTCAGAGGACGCTTTCTAAATTCTACCTAAAAAATCTCCTTGGCTAGTTTCATCAGTTCACTAGGTACCGTTTCTGTTCTCTGCGTTACTGCAAACAAATTTTCCGTCACTATAGAATAAGAGTCCTTTCTCCCCCATCTTGCAATAACATTTCCACACTTTCGAGGCCTCCCTGACAGTCTTCTTGAAAACCGTCAGGCTCTTCCTAACAATCACTTTGAGGCCCTTCAGACTTTGACTAACATTGTCCTCAAGGTCATTCTGCTTTCTGCCTATCATATTCCCAATGGAACATGTTCCAGATTTTCTTACTACAGCAGTGTACTCCCAAGTGCCTTAATCTGTTTCACTTTGGCTCTGCAAATTACTCCAAAATGGAGTGGAACAGTGCAACCATTTATTTTGCTCTCACTTCTATTGATCAGGACCTTGGACAGGACTCCGTAGGGACAGTTTCTCGGGTTCCCGCTGTCAGCTGAAGGATTGTAAGGCTGAGGGCTAGGCTCCTCTGAAGGTTCACTCACTCAGGTCTGGCAGTTGCTGCTGTCTTTTGGAAGGGGCCCCAGCTCCTCTCCACTTGGGTCTCTCCCCTTGAGCCTCTGTGGACTTCCTCACAGCTTGAGGACTGAGCTCTATGTGCGAGAGAGAGAGAGAGAGAGAGAGAGAGAGGGAGGATGGATGCAGTCTAGGGGGAAGCCCTACCACATTTTATGGTCTAACCTTGGATGTGAGGCAGTGTCACTTCAGCTGCATTTCAGTTATTGATACAGTTTAAATTATTGTTGGGGTTTAAGGGGAGGAGAAATAGGTCTCATCTACTTCAGGAGATTGATGAAGATCTAAAAGAGCTTGTGGGACTAGACACACTGCTATGGCCATCTATGGGGAATAAAGATCTGCCACACCTGGTTTGACTCTACTTGACTGGACTTGTCTATGCAGTGAGAGAGAGTGGGAAGCAAGGAAGTATATGCAACAGCCTAGGACCTTGGGATGGAACCATCTTTGCAAAAATTCTCTTTCTTTGTAACATTCCATTCTGCTATACTTTGCACCCCTAAAATGGTTCACTACATCTCTGGCATGTCCAGGCTTTGGGGTGTGTGTGTGTGTTAGGGGATCCTTCTTGCCATTTTTTGTTTCATCTGTCTTCTCTTGCCCTGAGTGACGAGCAGCCAGCCAGAGATCCTAGAAATGATCATGAGGGGGATGAATATGGTTCTGTGTTGTATTTGGCCCAGAGTCTAATTCAAATAGAAGCTGACAGTAAATCAACGGGAAAAGGAGACCTGGAACACTTCCCTCTATGTAAGAGTGCTGACTCATTTCCTCATCCCATTAGATGATGTATTACAGTGAGGTTCCCATAGTGACAAAGAGGATAAGACTATGTGCTAATGGGCCTTTCCGGACTCTGTTTTCTCTGATTCAGCCTGATTTTATGGCTAAAGCAGCAGGGAGAGTAGATATTTATTTGTTTATCTTTCTCTCTCTACATATGTATTCATATATATAAAATAATGATACAAATGAATACAGTATTTTTTTTTATTTTCCTGCTAAGGTCTTAAATAATTACAATGAAGCTACAACAATATAATTGTATACTTGGAGAGAGAAGTTTTTTTTTTAAAAAGAGATGGAATATAATTGTATCACATCTTTCAACAACGCAAGAAAAAAATTAATATTTAATCAGCTTGATCTGGTGATTTTTATTACTATACCAAAATTATATCAAAGTCTTTTTAATACAGATTTTCATATCATATAAAATACTAATAAAGTAGTGAAATTTAATTGTGGATCTATATGAAGACTCTGAGGCAGCTGCCTGAATTTTATGAAACTAGTGTTGAGCAACTGGAAAAAGACATTTAATCTAATTCAAAGAAGTAAATATTAAGCCACCTCTGAGTGTTGGGTGCAGTGAGGAATTCTAAGATATATCTCCCTTCAATAGGTAAAACATGCAAATAATTTAAAAACAGTCATCTTCTGTTGACCTTGATACACTCAGCATTGAGCTAGGCAGTCAGGACTCACCTTGTCCTACAGAGATTTCATCATTTATTTTGGAAGATTAGTAAAAATAGTAAAACAAAACAAATAAAACTCAGTGATGTGTAAAAACAGTCAAAAAAATTTTTTAAATGAGCCCCAAATACTAGATTTTATAAACTAGAAACAATCATATTTCTAAAGGTAAGAGAGTCAGAGATTAATGCTATGATGGGGTGAAGTGTTTGAAAAGGAGGGAATTTTAAACTGAGCCTGGAGGGAGAAGGGGAAGAGAAAAGCGATGCCAGGGAAAGTTGGGGAACAGAGCATGAGCTCAAGTGCTGAGACGGGGTGGGTATGAACGTGACATGGGCAGCAGGCAGCGGGGAGGGACCCTGGATGTGAATAAACTGCTACTATGTATGAGCAGTTGCCTGGGTGGCGGAGAACCGTGGAAGCCCAAGTCCGCAGGGCTCTGGGCTCCTCCCTGCCTCTGCCCACCCCAATTGGTGTCATCCCTGTGCAGGGAGGACCGCTACACTGCCCCACCGCGGTAGTAAACGGTAAACCACACAGTGCCAGAGCCGGCGTGTGTGGGTGTCCAGCTATACACCTTGCTGTGACAGGAGCTGCTGTTCAGTGCTAAAACAGCATCCCTTCCCTACTCAGCACTGTCTCAACACAGTATGGGTAACCGAGCTGCCGTGGCGACGCGAGTCTACAGCAGGGAGCCAGCTGTTGCAAATGCAGTATTGACACCAGTGACTCAATGCCTGAAATAGGAGAGGCAGGTTGACTTTGCTTCAGGAGTTTCCTGACACGGTGGGTCATGTTCTCTTCAAAGCATGGCTAAGTCATGAACTCAGCGGAATCAATATCTGTCCAAAAATCTATATGAAACTACAGAGGTGGGTGGTGCACAGATCACAGAGTCTGAACGAAGACGAAGTGGGTTCAAACACTGCCTTCATTGCACTCACAAATTGTGCCTCAGGCAAGTCACGTAAAGCCTCTGGGACCCAAGGTAAGAATAAAACCTGTCCTTTTCACCTTATAAGTTTATCGTGAGGATGCCATAACTTGTAAGGGCAGGAACTATGTAAATCACAAAACACTATAACAAGTTTAATTCTACTCAATGTCGTGTGGATAAATGAGATCTGAGTTTCCTTCCCATTACATTTCTATCAGCGTATGTTCCTCTGTCAGACTTTAAGATCTGTCACTTGTAAATGTGCTTGAGCCTAGTCCCTTTCTATAGTCCCTAGATATACTTAGATGACAATTCTTAGGGATTCTTTATCCTCGAGACTAAAACTGAATAAAAATTCAGGATTAAGATCTAAATACCAGGAGATAATTGAAAACATATATATTTTTGAGCTGCAGGAAACCTCAAGGGAAATCTGTTCAAGTCTATTTCACTCTGCACAAGTCTGCCTTATATAAACAGGAACACAGAATTCAATGGGCTTTTCAGAAACATTCAACTCATAAAAAATTGTTCCTATTGAGCATCACTGTTCTATAAACTTTAGCCTAGTTTGGGTAACTGCCAGAGAACTCCTAGGTTTGTGGAGAACTTTGGTTTCTTTCTTTTTCACTATTCTTACTCTGACAGGTTTCTTCCTTAGCTTTCCCAGAAAAACATAGACAGCCCTCTTTCTTTGAGTCTTAATTCCATGTTGCAGCCAGTTGGACTCAACCACAGTTAGACTAAATATCTTCTTTCAGAATAGTCAAGCCCTAATGGTCCCAGTCACAAACTGTCCCCAAAATAGCCTATAGCCAGAACTACTCCTCTGTTACATCTTAGTGCCCAGCTTATGGCTCCGAAGGAAGGATGTTGGCTAAACTCATTAGCATATATACCAGGCAACACAACACAGCCCTTTTGGATTTATCTGTCTTTTCCTTATGTTGGTCCTTCACCAACAAGTGGGCCATGCTACGTTTTTCAGCATATATTCTGAGCATCTCTGTGGATCCCAGCTGCATATGACACTATCTCCTCCTTACTTGGTCAGAACGTAGTGGAACAAATATGTCTTTAGCAGCTAAGCATTTTCACTTTTACTGTCACATACAAAAGCACAAACATCTACAGCACAGCAGACCTACCATTCATAATTCAGTGAATAAAAAGCAGCTGAAAAACCAAAACTTGGAGAATGAATTAAAACAGTACCATAAAAATAAAATGCAGACTTCTAGATTCTCAAATAGTTCATCCTGAAGTTCAACAGAGGCCCGTTAATGGGTGTGTTTATGTTTATATACAGCAGATGGCGGGGAACATGCAGTGTCTGTTGAATCTTGAAGGCATTTTGAAAATAGGAGGCAACTAATGTTTCTCCTAACCACCCATGTCCTCCTTCACACGTCTTCCAGAGTCTGTTTGCTCACAACCATTATTGGCTCTGTGTGTGTTCAGTTTATTTCTCTTTTCCTTTTATATGATTGTGGTAATGTTACTTAATTTGTTTAATGTGGCACCAGTGCCTTATAGGCTGAAGGACAGTTGGGGTGGTCAGGTAATCCTGGGCATCCTAGAAAAAAGATCCTCCACTATCTGCTCCTGAGGACTCCAGGGAGAGCAGATGGAATGTTAGATCTTCAAGAATGTTCCCAGCATCACAGGGCAGAGGTTTTCCACAGAGAGTAGGGTAGTGATACCAGCCTTGGTCCTCAGTCACCTTTAGTAATGGCTCTGTGAAAAACTATTTCTCTAGCTGTCAATCTGTGAAACTTCAGGCTGTATCCAAGAAGAACTGCTCAAAGTCCTGGGAGAAATCTGACTTTGCCTGGCACAAATGAATCAGAGGATGAACACTGAGCAATTAGCTGAGATGACCAATGATGGAGCCACCAGGAGGAATCAACTAGGAATATGACCCAAAGCCTTCAGAAATATTCAGACTACAGAAGGCATTTCCATCCAACATCACTAAATTATGACCATGACTTTCAGGAGAGATTGGCTGCTTCCTCCTCCAAGAGAGGAGTCACAAAAAAGCACCTGGTGACAGCGAGGCAGTTACCCAGGGACTCCAGTCCCTTCATAGCAACTGAAGTTCTCTCCAGGAAGAGAGGACTCAAAAAAATTCCCAGCACTGCCAAATCTGGAATCTGGGGGCCTACTACATATATCCTTTAAAACTCAAATACAGCTTTTGACTCATTCTTATATTTATTTATAAATATTCATTGGGCACCCAGTATGAGCCAGACACTAGTCTAGCATACATCAAGGAGTATCACAAACAGCCTCAGTCAGGGGAATGTCCACAAAGAGGAAGACGTGGGGTTCAGAAAGACGAGCAGCACTTCCGAAATGCATTTAGCTAGTTAGTAGCTGAGCCAGGATCTGAACCCATAACCAAAGCCTGTTTCTTCTATTAAGCTAACATCCTGATAGAATTGGATCTGCATATTTAAACTGAGTACACAAAAACCCACTGGTAATTTCTAACACAGGATCTATGCCTTTTGTACTACAAGAAGACCACCACATTTTCTTTTAAAAGGTTTATTTCCAAAAAAATGCTTATATAACATTAAAAAATCATCATCATCATCAATAACTATACTTCAATAAAAATTAGAGAGAACAGTATCAGTAGTAATAAATTCTCTGGAGACAATAAAAGCAATGTGAAGAGAATAAAACTGAAAGGCTTGAAGAATTTAGAGTGATCAGAGATGAAAATGTCCTGAAAGGTACAATATATCCCTGAGAAGCAAGAAATTATCCCGCCCCCAAAACCAACCTTCCCCTAGAGGAGAATCATAGATTTGTAATGTCAGAAATGACATTTAGCAGACCTAAACCTAAACTCAGGTTCTCTGACTCCCCAAAATACAAGAACATAGAAAAAAAAAATCAAAGAACTATAACTTAGAGAGAGATCTGAGAAATCCACTTGGATTTATCACTTCCACAAATATTAATAACCAAGTCCATGGACATTTAGTTGAAAATTGAGAAACGAGGTTGATTCAGTGTTCTCAGAATATATGTGTGCTCCCTAATTAGGCTCTGGCGTGTGTATGCATGTGTATACATGTGTATACGTGTGCACGTGTGTTTGTGTACATGAGAAGGAGAGAAAAGGAAAGATAAAGGGAGACAGTGACAGACTGAAGCAAAAAGACATCTTTAAGTATTTGGGAGAATTGTTAATTCCTCCTTCTTTATTCCTCACTCCTATTACACCCAATTCTGTCAAGAGGAGTGAAGTAAGAGAGATCAGTCACCAGGGACCCCTGAGACGTGCTGGGGATGTATCTAAGCTCAGATAAATTGGGTGTTTTTCATAAACCTCACTAGTGGTCACCAATAGGTGTTCCCCTCTCCTTCTTGGGCATAAAAAAGGCTGCATTACTCAGGCCCTCAGATTAGGCAGGAGCATATGCTTCTGGCCAATGCACAGTGGGAGGAAATGCCAAACAGGATGAGGTCGTAAAAAGCCCCTGAGTAACCTGTCTGCTCCCGCTTCCTCTGCTGTGCTTCCTAGGAGGCCTGTGATGGGATGTGGAGTCCTGGATGAAACTAGCCTGGATCACTCATCGTCATAGAGGGGTCAACTGCCCTGGAGAGTTAGCTAGAACCTAAGCAGATTCTGAACATAAGAAGAGTAGCATTTTATTCCATTAAGTTACTGCTTGTTACTGCAGCATAGCCATGCCAACCTGACCGACACTGTCTTATTACCCCCACTTCACTGAAGCTTAGAGAACATAGGTAAATGTCCCCAGATCACAGTTAGTAAATGACGGATCCAAGAATTAAACCAACTCTGGTTGCCATGGTAATGAGACTGCTACTGTACCACCTCTGCTTCCCACTAAATCCTTTAACTTTGCCCTCTGCCTTCACAGATCTTTATTTCTCCAGCTTCCACCCACTGACAGTCTGTGAAAGCTTGGGCCAAAGCAGTGAAGCAATGGTCTTCTATCTGGTCCTCTGACTATATTCTTCCTCTAATCCAGTTTATATTAGCACTTCCTGCCAGAATAATTTCCTAAATTAGTCCTTTCTATTGTACTTTTTATTTTATTCTATACATGAGTCCTTTCTATGAAAAAAGCTTCCATGATTCCTTGTTAGGTGATAAAATCCATTTAAAAATAGAATTTTCATGCTGAGAAGGTGCGTAAGATGATCTGTTTCAACCTTATTTTAAACAAGATGAACTCAAGTCTGTAGGTTCTGTGGCTTCTCTCATGATCACATGATTATAACTAGCAAAGTCAAAGAGGAAATTACAGAGATTGCACACGGACAGAACAACAGAAGCTGGCCTTAGCCTACTTTACGAGCTTGAGTTATGGAGCTAGAATACCTGGGCTGAATCCAGTTTCTGTCAGTTACTTGCTGTGTGAACTTGCCAAGTCACTTAAACTCTCAGGAACTACTTTTCTCATTTGCACACACTGGGAATACTAACACTGTCTATTGCAAAAGGTTATTGAAGATTAAATGAGTTAATGTAGGTCAAGTATTTAAAGCAGTGTCTGTCCTGTAGAAAGCTCTATGTAAATGTAAGCGACTAATGTGACTTCTAAAACAATTTCTCCACTTCCAGTAGCCAAGTACTTTTTCCTTAGAACCTGTCATGTGAACTCAAACCATGTAGTTTTTGCCTTTGCCATTTCCTCTAGTTGAATACGTATCTTTTCTTTTTCTATCTAGATAGAATTTATACATATTTTTAGGGTCAGTCTGAAGTCTCACCTGCTATTAAGCCATTTCCTGAATGTCCCAACCCTTGTGAGCTCTCCAATGTTGAGACTGAGAGAGAGAGTTAATGTGTATGTTCACACTTACAACATCCTGTCTTACATGATCGTCTTGCTAGTAGATCCTATGCTTTTCTCACCCTGAACACTCTGATGAAGCACACTTTGATGCTGAAGAAGCCTTTGTGGCCAAGAACTGAGATTAGCCTTCAGACAAAGGCTAGCTGAGAACAGAAGAGCCCTCAGTTCAACCCTGGAGGAACTGAATTCTGCCAAAGTGCATGTGAAGTCACACGTGTCTCTATCCCAGCTGTCTTCAGATGGGACCCAAGCCCTGGCCAACACCTTGATTGCAGCCTGTGTTAAGCAGAGGATTCGGTTAGCCATACCTGGACTCCTGACTCACAGAAACTGTGAGATAACAAATAACTACAATGCTGTATCACCTCACCTCTGTTAGCATGGCCGTCACCAAGAAGCAAGATATAACAAGTGCTGGTGAGGATGTGGAGGAAGGGAAGCCCTTACATACTATTGGTGAGAATGTAAATTGGTGCAGCCACTCTGGAAAACAAAAGGGAGGTTTCTCAAAAAATTAAAAATAAATCTACCATATGATCCAGCAAGTTCACTTATGGGTGTATACTCAAATAAAATGAAAATAGGATATTAAAGAGATACATGCAGTCCCATGTTTATTGCAGCATTATGCACAATAGCCAAGATATGAAAACAACCTAAGTGTCTATCAACAGATGAACAGACAAAGAAGATGTGATATATAGAAACACAGTGGAATATTCAGCCACGAGAAAGGAAGACATCCTGCCATTTCCGGCAGCCTGGATGGACCTTGAGCACATCATAAGTGCGATAAGTCAGACAGAGAAAACACAAATGTTGCATGTTATATGCAGAATCCAGAAAAAGACAAAGTTATAAAAACAGAGAGTAAAACGGTTACCAGGAGATGCAGGATGGCGGGATGGGACATGTGGACATGTAGCACATTTACTCTCTGTTTTTATGGCTTTGTCTTATATTCACTAAAACTGTGCATTATTAGGTCTGTCAGTTATAGTGAATATAGACAACAATGTTGTATTATAACCATTAAACTTGCTAGGAGACCACAACTTAATTATTCCGACCACAAAAAAGAAAGGCAAATTATGTAACATGGTAGAGGTGCTAATTATCTCTACAATAGCAATCATATTGCTATATATACATTTATCAATTAACACATTATACACTTAAAATTCATACAATGTTACATGCCAAACATATTTCAACTAAGTAAGGTGAAAAAAAAGAGATTAAGCAAACAATTCAGAAGTACATAGATTCTTGTTGATAAAAGATTATGTAGCAAATGGGCTACATGCACATTTACATGTCATGTAGAAAATGCAGTCAATTGGAGTAGAAATGCAAAGAAAAACTCATAGCAAGATTTTTCTAGCTGGAGCATCTACCTGATTGCATGACAAATGTTCTCCATTATCTGTAAATCACAGCTAAGAGCTTACTTGCTGAATATGGTCTCAGTTCTCTAGTACTGAACAAAGACTCAAGATACTTCGGGGAACTTACAATTCTATCAAGGGGAAGACCAGAAAGAACATGCTTACCCCCCACCTGCCTATAGTCTCTCAAGTCACCCCACATCTTTCTTGCTGTCTTCATTTCCTCCTTGCATGGTTTCCTCATTAGACAGATGTAAATGCTACAATGTAAGAACAAAAGAGCACGTCTTGCCCTCCTTCCAGTTTATTTTCCATATGCTTCCTCAGAATATACTGCCTATTAACTTATAAAGAACTGCAGCTCAGCTAAAATATTTGCCTTACAGAAAGGGTGCCATGCAGCTGAAAATATCTGTCATATGGAAAATGATTTGTCTTATTTCAGTGAAGGAGAATAGAACAAGAACTTAGAAGCCAGAAAACATTTGAATTTGATTCTTGTCAATAATGTATCAGCTTTGTGGCTTTTGTTTCAAAATCTCACTGGATCCGTTTTCTCAGGAGTAAAACTATCTCAGTGTGATTTTGATAAACATATGAAGTAATGAATATAATGCCCTTGGGACCTTGTAATAGTTTTTATCAAATATTAACTACCTTCTCTGTCTTCCTGTCTTTTCCATCCACCACAAACATTCACACAGGCAAATATACATTCTTTTCCACCACTTTTTGATTATTTCTCAAAGAAAGTCACTGGATATTTCACTTTCACAAGAGAACTGATCTTTGTGTAGCACAGTAAGGTCAACAGTTGATAAAAACACTTCAACTTCTTTCTGGAACCACGGCCTGAGTTCCTTATTTCGTCCTGAAGGTCAGTGCAATTTTAACGCGAGTTTATGGTTTCCACAGTTCATCTTTGAGACACTCATATGAAGCTACCCATCAAACTAAATGAATCTGTGGTTCTAGGCAGGTTAGATTTCAGGGATACTACAGAACCATCACTGATTCTAATTCAGAACAGAAATTGTATTATGTTTATAGAAAGCTCTGATATATGTTTACATTTAAGAGTTTTCCTTCATGTTTGAAAATACTTAACACTCTAAGGAGTTTTCTGCTTGTGAGCCAGTCGCAGGCTCTCCATGTGTTTGATTGGTAAGTCGGCGTGCCTATCCCTCACCAGAAAGGGACGTATTTGTCATATTTTTATAATTTTAAATTAAGTTGGTACTTGCTGTAAAGTTCAGCATTTGAGTGGTCATTCTTTTTGTCGTGTCAGAATAATCGCTTTCTCTTGCCATTAAGTAAGTTAGCACACTAACCATGAAGAGGGAAGTGGCTTTAATTTGGTCTCAGACTGGATAATATACTACTTACCACTTGGCTCAAATGTAATCTTTGAAAATGAGTCAACTGGAGCTGTTTTTAGTGTGCATGTTGTCTGATACCATTATGTAATGCTTTGTTACTTGTTAACTTTTTAAATTAAATTTTGGAACATAATTTCCTATGAGTGTTAAGTCCATTCTGACAATATAACAGCCCTAACCTCTACTTTGTATCAAGTTTAGTGTATAACAGCCCTAACCTCTACTTTGTATCAAGTTTAGTGGTGGCCCTAGCCAACAGACTATGTCTGGAACCATAACAGTAGGATGTATATACCCAAGTATCTTATTTCAGTTATTTGCAATGAGGTGTTAATGGGGTGGATATCTCCGATTTACTCAACTGAAATCTAACTGTATATATTACTGTCTTCAGTTTAGCCAGAAACTCAAAATGCAGATATCTTATCAGGAGTCAGGAAGAATAATTCATAATGTGGACAATCTCTCATTTTTTTACCTCAAATATGTCACCACTACTGTAAGCCCTATGAATGCTGAATCAGTAGAGGACTGTAGGATGGAGTAGAACACCTTCTAAGTGATGTTATAATCAGGGCACAGTCTTAGTATGGATTTCCCCTCAAAACATTGCAGAGGCAGGTACATGGGTGCAGGAAGGGTGTTTGGGATGTGATCCCAGGAAGAGTGAAAAATGAGAAAGAGGGAGAGAATATGAGAAGCAAAGCAAGAAGTGGTGCATTAACAAGGTTTCTGCTGTAGGTAACGAGTCCTTAATTCTGCCAGGACCTCTGGGAATTGTATAGAACGCCACCCAGAATTCACACTGATCCTATCTCTGATCCCTGATTGTTCAAGGATCATCTTTGGGAGCATTAACAACCTTATACTTCTAGAATTTTCTATCATGCAAGGACAGCAATAGCCCATGGAATCAGAAAACATCCTGAGACCAAAAAAAAAAAAAAAAAAAAAGAAAGTGAAAAAATACAACTTGAGGTGGGACACTTGGCAGCGCAGCTGAGTCGGCAGTGTGCCATGCCACAGGGTGTGACACCAACACTCTCTCTTATAATTATTGAGTAGATCTTTCCCTTGGATTTCTTTTCAGCCAGTTCCTAAAATTTCCTCCTTGGGAAACAATGACATTAAACATTAAACCAAATATAATTTCAAAAGACTTGTTTTATAGAAGAAGCTCAAATGCCTCATCATATAAATATGGAAGTAGCTGATATCAGAGACTTCCATCAGAGTGAATAATACGAAGATACTTCGTTCCTGAAAGGCACAGGCATCAAGAAGTTAGAAGAGAACACATACATCTACGTCTGATTCACCTCATCATTCTTCTCAGCAACCTGGTCAGTGGTATCACTTTCACACATCAGATGATTATCATAGCTGAACTTCTAGCTATAAGCACACAGACTCAGGTGAGTTTTCTGCATCAACTGGCGTTACTTGGAGGGATTCAGCTGGTTAATAGCGAGTCCAAGATGGCACCTCACACACATCTGGCCCCTCGGTGAAGGTGGCTGCAGGGCTGCGCCAAACTGACCGCCAACTGGAGAGCCTGTATGTGGCTTCTCTTGCGTGGTGCTCTCAGGGCAGTTAGATTTCTTAAATGGCTTCACAGGACTCTCACAAAGAATAATCCCAGAGGCCAGAGTGGAACCTGGATGCTGTTAAAACCTGACTTTGGCAGTGCAAGAATGTCACATCTGTCACATATTATTAGTCAAGCATCTCACTAAGCCAGCCCGGACACAAAGACAGGAAAATTAGATTCTACTTTTTCATGCAAAATGTAGCAAAGAATTTATAGCCATCTATGACCTACCAGAGCTGTGATATTAGATCTTGAATTTAAATCAATGTTTTTAATGGATTTTAAACAGAGCTGTGAAGTTTCGCTTCACTGCATTGAAACCTCTTATCTTAAAAGGTAAGAAACTAAATCCCAGTATACATGCCAGTCTTAGGAGGGAAGATGGCTGCAGATTAAATAAAATACACAATTTTGAAAATAGATGGGATTTCAGCCAAGATTTACCATACTTAGAACCACGGTAACTTAGGAATGGAATTTGTTAGGTTCATACCTTGAGGAAATTAATAATCATATAGTGAGTAGCCCTTTTTGACAAGATTCATTATATGAAAACAATGAATCTAACTAAAATATTTGCAAAGCTTTCCATAAAGAATTTTGTAAAATCTAGAACCAAGCATAGGCTTATGTTTTAACTATAGACATTATTGAGTATATGCTTGAAGGTGTCTTTTTTTAAAGTATGTTTTGCTGAATTAGCAGTACTGGAATCTTTCTGTTCCTATAATTTCCCAGGTCTCTGTTCACAAAGCCAATCTCTGTAGGAGCAGCGTCCTCGCAGGTTGACTTTGGGGTTGACCCTATTTGCAGCTTTTAGAGGAAGTCACAGCCTGTCCTCTGCTGCCCCTGTATCATACAGGAGTGTCCTCAAAATCTGTGTGCTTACTTGGATGGCAATGAATTCCAGAGGCTTGTGTGTTTGCTGCAGCACTCCCCAAAGCACAATTTGAACAGAGATAACTGCCCCAGAGTCAGCAGATGGAGTAGGAAATGACTGCGCTGGTAGCCTGGGGACACTTCTACCCATTACCGATTTTCTCTGACTGTTGAATTAACACAAGAGCAGCTCTCCCTTCATAGGTCCCAAGGTGGAGGTCTAGATTTTCCTATTCACTCCCATGCTCTAGTCTCAGAAGGCCAGCAATGAAACCACCAGCCAAATGGTAAATGAGACGTACTGAGCTCTGAGCTCAAGGTCAAGGTTTTATCTCAAAACCAATTTGATTATAGACCCTCCTGCATGTTCCCATTCAGTGCTTTTCTCCCCTATTTTAGAGCCTCCCTTCACCCTCGGTATCTGTCCTGTTCCAGCCTCATTTACCAGCTAGTGTTCTCACACACCAGTCTGACACATCACGAGAATGTTCTGAAGTTTCTCTTGCCTCTAAACAGTCCCCTCACCAATCTAATTAAAATCACTACTGTATTAATAATTCTAAAGGAAGATTAAAGTTTTAAAGAGAGGGAAACACTCCAGCCTGGTACTTTGGGTCCTAATTCATAAAGTCACGCTCCACGTCTCAGGTCACTCCACCATCATCACTTCGCCCTTCCTGTTTCCACTTTCTGGCCGGCTCCCCTTCCGCTAACGTGAAGACTCATCTAAAAAGCCATCTTCAGGAGGCCATCCCTCATTCCCCACCTAAGGTGATGACTTCTGCCTTCTCTGGAAGCCCATCATGAATTATTTATACATTCCTTATATCAATTTTTTTTAATTTTAATAATTTTTTATTTAATCTGGTATATACAAAACAGTATAATTTTAATTTCAATATGCAAACGATTGAGACATTTTACATTCACTGTTTTTTCATTCTAAATCTTTGAAATCCAGTGTGTGTTTTATACACGTAGGTGTGCATCAATTTGGACTCATGCCCAATCGCCACATATGGCCAGTAACTACCATATTGGACAATGCAGCTTTACACTGAGATACTGCGACTCATGTAAACACGTCAGCTTAAAGAACTTCTTTTTCTTTTGCCTTTGAGGTGAAATTCTGAAAGTCCTTTCTCCAGTCAGAAAATTTAATGTTGTATAGCGAGTATTTTTGTTTGTCTTGTAGTACACATATTTTTGAGTTACTCTCTCCTTTTTCACTGCTGCATGCACTGCTGCATGCTCTTTGAACAGTTTGTTTTAAAGTGACATTTTCTCTTGCTAGATAGTTTTATTTGAAAAGTAAAGTAACCAGTGTGCTCAGCGAAGCGTACAAATAGAACAAAATGATATAAAGTGAAATTTAAATGCCACTCTGGCACCTCCACAGAAGTCACAACAGTCAAGTTTCTTGTTTATACATCCAAGAAATTGTACTATAGACACAAATGTATGTTTTCATCTTTACGTGCATATCCTTTTTAAAAACATACTTGTAAGAATAGGTACTCTTCTATGCCATGGGGTTGTTCTTTTCTAATTAACAATTTATAATTTATAAAATTTGTTTTCACACCAGCACATATTGATTCATTTAATTATATTCAACAGATGTATATGCCATTGTATAAATGTACTATAAATTATTTAAATACTACCTGTTAACTGCATTTTAGTTGTTTCCTGTCTTCAGTCATTAGTTATAACAAAACAATGAAAGTAGTTTTACACATATTTATGTGCATATGTGAGTACACTTGTAATGAAATTCCCCAGAAGGGGTATTCGTAGACAAACACATGTTGTCAGATTGCCCGCCAAAGAAAGTGAGTCAATTTAAAGATCCATAATTCCTTATCCATACATTAAAAATACAAAGAGTTTGGCCCAAAACCATTTGAAGGAAAAGCCTGACCAACACAAATAAGCTATTTATGTTCTTTATGTTGTCCTCTTATTCTTGCTACACATTTGTTTAACACTGTTGGATAACTAGACCAGGAAAAGTTTCTAATCCAGGAAAACAGTTTGTGGTTAACTTGTTACACAGCCAGCGGAAACTCATACAGCCTAAGGAATAAGCAAAGGTAAGGTAATTCAGTGGTTATGAGCACAGGCTATAAAATGAGAGCTAAGATCCATCCCTAGCATTCCTAGCTTAGCATTTGTATGACCTCAGATAACAACTTTTATCCTCAGTTTCTTCATCTGTAAATAGGCATACAATACTTACAGTCAGTGATTGTTATGAGAATAAGTATATATTTATAAGAATGTGTATTATATATTTAACACAATGCTTGACATGTTATAAGTATTCAAGTAATTGCTTCAGTGGATATAATACAGAGAAGAGCCTTTGGGGATTTTGTTTTTTGAATCTTGAATATTCAGTCATCTAGGTTAAACCATTTCTACAAGATGAGTGGGCAGATCTAAGAGTGATTATGCATTTGCAGAAATTATTTTTCTTCTGAAATTTGGAGATTTCCTCCAACATTCTATTAACATTCTATTTTCCTTGTTTATTATATCTCCCAAATTTAAAGTACTCCAAAATTGAGATCTGGTGAATACCACTAAGTGAATGATCAGAAGTTGCACCACGAAAGTCTTGATAAAAATGGCTTTATGATGAATTGGGACATTATTCACCCCCAAAGACATGTGTCGTGTCTAAGAAAATGGATATTTCGGCACTCAAATTTTATTTCTTTACTCTGGGCCTGGTTTATCTGATGACAGAGTGAACTGAAGTCTGGTTCATATGTGAGAGGTTAGTGGTCAGTGTCAAGGACTTGGATGGTCTTGAATGCCATGCTAAAGAAGTTAGCCTTTACCTTGGAAATGATTCTAAGTAATTAAAGAATTTTAAGAGGAAGATGATAGAATAGCACATGTGGTAGACTGCAAAAATGGGCACAGAACTTAAATGCTTCTCCTACGGCTGTGTAACATATCTTTCTTTCTGCTCCAACTCTGAGGCTGTCTATGTAACTTTTGGGGGCAATGGAACGTTGGAAATACTGACATAAGCAAAGTCCTGAAAAAAGTTTGCACACTGAAGCTCTGCATGTTTTGCTGTTCCTCAAAACCATTACCCCACATCAAAAAGCCCACACCAGACAAGAGGATGATGAAAAACCACATGGAAAAGAAACTAGCTTTCCCAGCTGAGGCCCTTCTAAACCAACCGCACCCCAGCCAACATTACACACAATTTAAGTGTGAGCCCAGCAAAGTCCAGCCTGTATTACCAAGACACAGACAATCTCTCTCCTTAAGCAACTACATAAGGGTCTTTTATTTAAAATGTATATATTACCTTATAGATGTATTGACTTCTCTAGAATATTTTTCTCAACCCAAATTATTTTGAGGGGTAAGAAGGATTTTTTTTTAAACATCTATATTGAACCATATAATATCTTCTGTAGCTAAAGGGAAAATATCCAAGTATATTTATCTTCTCATGTGTAAGTTTCGGCACTCACAAGTTTTGAAATACCGCTGTGTGATTAATGCTTTCTTATTTCTCTCTCTCTCTTTTTTAACTGAAGTGCCTGCAGTTACAATGCATAGATTTCTGGTGGACAGCACAATGTCCCTGTCATGCACATACATACATATATTTGTTTTCATATTTTCCTTTTTATTAAATGTTATTACAAGATACTGAATATAGTTCCCTGTGCTATACAGAAGAAATTTGTTTTTTTAAATCTATTTTTATATGTAGTGGCTAACATTTGCAAATCTCAAACTCCCAAATTTATCCCTTCCCACCCTCTTTCCCTGGTAACCATAAGATTGTTTACTATGTCTGCAAGTCTGTTTCTGTTTTCTAGATGAGTTCATTAGGGTCCTCTTTTTTTCTTCTTTTTTAAGATTCCCGTATGAGCGATATCATATGGCATTTTTCTTTCTCTTTCTGGCTTACTCCACTTAGAATGACCATCTCTAGGTCCATGCATGTTGCTGCAAATAGCATTATTTTATTCTTTTTTATGGCTGAGTAGTATTCCATTGCATACCACAGCTTTTTATTACATCTGCAGTTACTTCCTTCACTGAAGTCTTGAACCCCTCAAAGTCATCCACGATGGTTGGAATCAACTTCTTCCAAACTCCTGTTAATGTTGATATTTTGACCTCCTCCCATGAATCACAGATATTCCTAATGACATCTAGAATGGTGAATCCTTTCCAGAAGTTTTTCAATTTACTATACCCAGATCCACAAGAAGAATCACTATCTGTGGCAGCTATAGCCTTACAAAATTTATTTCTTCAATCATAAGACTTGAAAGTCAAAATTACCTGCACTCCAGTGTTCATAGCAGCACTATTTACAATAGCCAAGACATGGAAACAGCCTAAATGTCCATCAACAGATGACTGGATAAACGAGATGTGGTATATTTATACAATGGAATACTATTCAGCCATAAAAGGAGAACATAACGCCATTTGCAGCAACATAGATGCCCCTGGGGAATGTCATTCTAGGTGAAGTAAGCCAGAAAAAGAAAGAAAAATACCATATGAGATTGCTCATATGTGGAATCTAAAAAAAAGAGAAAGAAAGAAGAAAGAAAGAAAGAAAGAAAGAAAGAAAGAAGAGAAAGAAAGAAAGAGAAAGAAAGAAAGAAAGAGAAAGAAAGAAAGAAAGAGAAAGAAAGAAAGAAAAATACAAAACAGAAACAGACTCATAGACATAGAATACAAACTAGTGGTTGCCAGGGGGGAGGGGGGGGTGGAAGGGACAGACTGGGAGTTTGAAATTTGTAGATACTGACAGGCATATGTAGAATAGATAAACAAGATTATACTGTACAGCAGAGGGAAATATATACAAGATCTTGTAGCTCACGGTGAAAAAGAATGTGACAATGACTATATGTATGTTCATGTATAACTGAAAAATTGTACTCTACACTGGAAATTGACATAACATTGTACCCTGACTATAACTCAAAAAAAAAAAAAAAGTCAAAATTACTTCTTGATCCCTGGGCTGCAGAAAGAATGTCATGTTAACAGACATGAAAATGACATTAATCTCATTGTCCATCTCCATTAGGGCTCTTGGCTGACCAAGTACATTGTCAATGAGCAATAATATCTCAATAATGGACTTAAAATTTTCAGTAAACCATGTTGTCAACAGATGTGCTTTCATCCAGGCTTTATTGCTCCATTTATGGAACACAGGCAGAGTAGATTTAGCCTAATTCTTAAGGGCCCTAGGGTTTGGGGAATGTTAAATGAGCATTGGTTTCAACTTGAAGTCACCTGCTGCATTAGCCCCTCAGAAGAGAGTCAGCTTGTGCTTTGAATATTTGGAGACAGGCATTTACTTCTCTCTAGCTATGAAAGTTCTAGATGGCATCTCCTTCCATTATAAGGCTGTTCCGTTTACATTAAAAACCTGCTATTTACCGTACCTACCTTTATCAATTATCTCTAGATCTTCTGAGTAACTTGCTGCAGCTTCTCCATCAGCACTGGCTGCTTCACCTCGCACTTTGATGTTATGGAGATGGCTTCTTTCCTTAAACCTCATGACTCAACCTCTGCTGGCTTCACACTTTTCTTCTGCAGTGCCCTCACCTCTCTCAGCCTTTATAGATTTGAAGAGAGTTAGGTCCTGGCTCTGGACTAGACTTTCATTTAAGGAAATGTTGTGGCTGGTTTCGTCTCCTATACAGACCACTCGAACTTTCTCCATATCAGCAATAAAGCTGTTTCAATTTCTCATCATTCATGTGTTCACTGGAGTAGCATTTAATTTCCTCCCAGAAATCTTCCTTTGCATTCACGATCTAGCTAACTGTTTGGCACAAGAACCCTAGATCTTGGCCTATCTCAGCTTCTGACATGCCTTCCTCACTAGGCTTAATCATTTCTAGCTTTTAATTTAAAGTGAGAGACATTCAACTCTTCCTTTCAGTAGAACACTTAGAAGCCATTGCAGGGTTATTAATTGGCCTAATTTCAATAGTGTTGTGTCTCAGAGAATAGGGAGGTCTGAGGAGAGGATAGAGAGACAGGGAAATGGCTGTTCTGTAGAGCAGTCAGAACACACAGAACA
Organism: Camelus ferus; assembly: GCF_009834535.1. NCBI lineage: Eukaryota > Metazoa > Chordata > Mammalia > Artiodactyla > Camelidae > Camelus > Camelus ferus. Next base: position 32,853,965 of record NC_045715.1, on the reverse strand, counting down.
TTTATCAGTTAAGTTCCTTGCCTTCTATGGGCATGGTTTGTGACACCCCAAAACAGCTACAATAGTAACATCAAAGATCACTGATAACAGATCACCATCACAAAGATAATAACAAAAAAGTTTGAAATATTGTAAGAATTGCCAAAACGTGACACAGAGACACAAAAGGAGCAAACACTGCTGGAAAAATGGCCCTGGTAGATTTGCTTAACCCAGAATTGTCACAGACCTCCAATTTGTAAAGGAAAAAAAAAAAATGCAGTATCTGGGAAGCATAATTACGTGAAGTGCAATAAAATGAGGTCTGCCTGCACCTTATGCTGTTTTACTTTTCTCAGTCTTGGTTAATGCTCTCCCAGGTGCCTAAATTTCTCTGCCCTCCTTCCTATTAAACTGCCATCATGAGGCTTAGATAACACCCCCCGCCTTTTTTTTTTTTTTGGCTTCCATAGCAGTAAGTTCTCCAGTCTTCCTTTCAGTGCCTCTACTTTGGAACTCTTCACATTGGATTGTATTATTTCCTTCTTTCTTGTTGTAGATTTACCTACCCATGGAACTAAGAAATAAAGACTAATTTTGATGACTGTTAAATAACTTAGTGTTTTCACAAAGAAAACAAAAAATTAACATCACTGTTTCTCAACATTTTCCAAAGAACCGTGGGAGACATAAAAGTTAAGTGAAGCAGTAATTTTAAAGACGTATGTAAATTATTCACCTAAAATATATCAAGCAGAATCAGGAAGACACCTAGTCTCTATTTGAATCAAACTCTCAGAGTTCATCCAAGCAAAACCAGGTTCTCCAAAATAGCTCTGAACCAACACTAAGCCAAAAATAGGAACCTTTTTATTTAAGTAGCCTGAAACTTATCGAGGGCTGAAAGTACTTAACCACGTAAAGAATTCAATGTGGTGCCATCTTGGATGATCTGTCCCAATATGCTGGCAAGAGGACTCTTAGAAATTCATTTTGTAGCTACTTAATGCTCTGACATTTTCTATTTTGCTTTTGAAAAACACTGAGGTTGTTTTTTCTTTTTCCTCTTCAGAACTAAAGAAGTGTGAAATGCAAGTTTGGAGAATTGCTGAGAACAGCCCGATAGCCCTGCCAAATGAACATCTTGGGGAATATAACTTCTGTTCATTAGAGCAAGGCTTGCTGTGAGGGAGTCTGCTCACCTGCGGAAGTGGGGGAGGGTGTTAGGCAGACAGATGTTAGTGCTTCTTAAAGTGGCAAACTCAACAGCCAAGTTTAAGGGCTGGAGCATTAGCTAAAGAATGGCCTTGAAGGGCGATGAACTTGTTGACCTATTTTCGAGTTTTTTTGATGCTCCTAAGGTATTAGCCTTTTTTTGGTGAGATGAAATGGGAAAAAAATTGGTCATGTCTAGTATTTTTCCATAAATGTAAGACAGCAAACGTGGTTGTTCAATTACTTTTCTCCTTGTCTTTTATGTTTACAACTTTATCTCTTTTGAAACTACGTTAGCGTATTTAGTAGAGGGGTCTTCCTTGGAACTTCACCCTCATGGGGACTGGAAGGTTTAGCGTTGTCGAGCATTTGAGAATGACCTTCAATGACAAAGTTAGAGGTACGAGTCCCTGTGTTTTAGGGGTGATCTTGCCTGAGGAAAAGAAAATATTTCAAGTCACTGTACTTCAAGTTTTCTTGTAATAGTCTCCCATCAATAACTTTCAAAAATCCAGAGTCCCACTATGATGTTTATTCATTCATTCCAACAATGTTGGTTTTTTTTTTTTAATTTTTATTGAATCTACCCTAAAAATAGGCAATGTTCTAAGCACTGAGAATACATTTACTGGGTAAAGAGGGGAAGAGGCTAGAGAGAAAAAGAAACATAAAATATAACGTTATTATACAGTTCAACAGGAGGTGATAAATATGAAACGAAAAAATAAGGGAATTTGGAAAAGCTATGGGAGAGGTTGCAGTTGTAAACAGGATGGGTGGCCCGGGTAGGACTTATGAGAAGGTGATCTGTGAGAAAAGATGTGAAGAAGAAAGGTGGTAAGTCCTGTGGGCTTCTGGAGGAAAGGCATTCCAAGCGGAGAACAGAAGTGCCAAGCTCCGAGCTTGGAGTGATTCTAACAAGCACAAGAAGCAGAGACTAGAGCAGAGTGAGCAATTCAAGAACTGCAGTACATTACGTCAAGGTATAGCACCATTGCTGGGATTTCGCATTTACCCTGAAAGAAATGGGGTGCCATTATAGGTGTTTGAGGAGGGGCATGATGTAATCTGACACACATCTTAATCGGAAGCCTGGAAAATAAACTCGATGGAGACAAGGGTGGGATTGGGAAGACCACATGAGAATCTGTCACAATAATTGATGTCAGAGATCATGGTGCTTGGAACCAGGGTAGGAGTGATGGAGGTGGTGATTAGTCAGTGGCTCTGGATGTATTTTGAAGGTAGAGTTAATGGCTAATGAAGAGAGTTTAACATGTGGGCAAAAGACAGGAAGGCTTTTGGCTTGAGCTACTGGAGGATGGAGTTGCTAGTAACTCATATAGAAAGTTGTAAGTAAAGCAAGAACAAGGAATAAGATTACAAGGTTTTGTTTTAAACACAGTAGGTTTGAGATGTCTAGATGTCTCCAGACTTTCTATTAGAAACCGGTGGAGATGTCATCAAGCAGGCAGTTGCATAAAGAAGCACGGATTCACAAGAAAAGTCAAGGCTGGTGAAATAAAGTTGTAACTCATCAGCAAGAGCAGAAATTTACAGAGATTAAATGAGTCCCTGAAGGCTTTGTAACTGCAAACAGAAGAGAAGTGGTCTGAGGACTGAATCCTCAGGTCTTCCAATCTTAACAGAGCCTGAGGACATGTATCAGCAAGATAGGAAGAAAATGAAGAGAATGTGGCCATTTGGAACCCACGTAACAAATAAATTTCTTGATGGAAGGAATAACCAAATGTGTCAAATGCTGCTTTTAAGCCAAAAAAATGAGGGCTGAAAATTGACTCAGATTTAGCAGTGGGAAACTCACTGGTGATCTGGAATAACAAAAAAACTCACATTACTGTGCAAGTTATTTATATGTTTACAGGTGTTCTTTCATGTTAAGTACAAAAATACACAGTAGTACTTTGGGGAAGATATTTTATTGCTATGACTAATTACTGAATAATCTTGCATTTCAATCAGGCTATTGATGTATCCTGTGTTGGAGAGGATAAAAATAGTATGGACTTGGCACAATTAAAGAAAGATACAGGCTTGAATCTTCACTCTTGAATTTATTAGTTCAGTTAAAGAATCAAATTATTTAACCACCTAGAGACCCAGTTCTAAGTATGAATGAAAATAGTAATACCCAGTTTCTGGGGAGGGGGCTGTATTAGATGTATATACCATTTGAAGATCTAGCATTAAGATTATTTTGAGCAGCTTATCATCCAAAATGGAAGACTGAACATACACATTTATCATCTATTCCTCCTGGGAATTCGTTACAATGACAGTAAAAGAATAAAAAGGGGTACATGGTCAACAACAACAGCAGAAAAGAACAGGAGCTACAAAGTAGCAGGTGAGAGGTTTCAGCATCTTTTTGGAAGGACTGAAAGCAGGTGGAGGAGCAGAGACTGATGCAGCAGGGCAGAAGGAGCCGCAGCCTAGAAGTGTGCGGTGAGGGTCCCTGTGCCAGGGAATTAAAGTGCTTTACCTCATTAATCCTAAACACAGTCACACAAATAGTACTAGAACCCCCATTACACTGATAAGGAAACTGAGGTTAAGGCAAGGTAAGATATATTACAATGATCCACACCACTTATTGGGTCAAGATTTGATTTCTTTCCTCCCTTAATTTCACCCGTTGATAATGTCCAAAGTCCCAGTAAATATGACACACCCACAAACACTATGTGTCTATTAGGCTATGAGACTTTTAACTGTTCATCTATTTTTTAATACAATTTTGTCATCCTACGAAGTCTTAAATCTTTGAATGTCCTACCCGTCTGAATCTCTTTCCAATCTCTACCTGAGTGAAAATTCAAATAGGGTCAACCACTTTCTTTCAAATTCATTTTTTTTAGATCTATGTATGGATAAACAGAGACAGGTGGATAGGGATTTAGAGATATAGACAGGTGATATAAATATATCTAGAAAAATGCAGATTATGCTACCAAAAGATCCCTTTGACCTGCTACAGTATAAATAGAAAGAGTTGAACAAAAACATATAAAACTAGAGAAGGGTAAATGACAAGTTAGAGCATCACCAAGAGCAATGAAGGAATTGAGAAATGTCCGAGGAATGTTAAATAAGGGATACGGTGTTTAGGGATCAAGATGCAACTGAGTGAGGCAAATTAGTCTTGAATAATAATGTGAGTGATGATCAGTTTAACGTCCTAGAGGAAAACAGTGTAGGCATAAGACTGGCTGCTCGTGAAAAGCAACTCCTGGATCACATAAGGCACAAATTTCTCTTGACTGCAAGATTCTAGAAATTTCCAGCATCTTGAAACACATCAACTCCCTGTGTCCAAGCATCTATTTTTATTGAATGTCTGCTCTCATGGTAGTAACCCTAAGGCTATTAAGTATTCTCTGACAGTTAAAGAAGAGTATCAAATCACTAATTTTACAGTGAAACTCTAAACCAATTATTCCATTTAAATAAAAAGTGTGTACACTTTCTATGCTGACATTTATTTATGAAGAAAAGAGCAGAGGGAAAGAGAAAACAGTTATTGTAGTTCAAATCTTATGGATAACTAGAGTATGTTAGAAAGACTATAATAAAGGATTTAAAAATTCAACTTTCCAGCATATTCAGACATAACGAGTTTTGGGACACAGATGTATAGATTCAGATACCAGAAAGATGTTTAATTAAAATGAACTGGGTATATGTTTAATCACCCCTTATTTCTTTCAAAAACGGCTCTCCCTTCCTTTTCTTTTCTTTTCTTTTTCTTTCAATTGTCAAGTTGTAATTTCCTAGATCCACTCTTTACTATGGGGAGCTTTCAGAAAACCTGAGAGCTGAATGTTCTAAGGCATATGCTGTTCATCAAATTATGCAAGTTGCTGAGTGCCCCTTCTGTCCACCAAGGCTCTCAGACTCCATTACACGTTGGGAGCCACTGGTTTAGTGGTGGTAGAGATGGTGGTAGTGGTCATGGCAGACATACTAACACCCGTTCTCATTTGCTACAAGCCGAGCCGGACACTGTTCTAAACACTTAACGTTTCTTAATTCATTTAGCCCTTGCCAACAACCCTCTGATATGGGAGCTATATTATTATTTCTATCTGAAGCAGACAGATAAATTTGTCCAGGTTCACATCACTTGTTAGTGAAGGAACTGAGTTTCAAATCCTGGTTCTCAAGATCCTAATCTCTTCTGCTTTAAAGGAAAAAAAATATATATATATTTTACATTTGGAATATGAATTGTTATAAATTTATTTTGAAGATATATTTTAGACATCCAAGTGGGGCTGAATTCTACAAGTAATTATGCTTTGTAGGGGCATTCTCAATAGAAAAAATATTTGTAATGATCCACAAATTACTATTTATTTTTTTCTGACCATTGGCATATCTTTATAAGACAGCTGGTGTGATAAAGAGGGAAAGTCTTGAGTTTTATAACCTGGTAAGGCTCATGGGGGGTCACCTTGACTTTATTAATATAATCTGCAGACAATTCTTCAATTTGTATTTATGACAAATTATGCTAGCATTCTGGGGACTGAATAATTCCTTTTTTTCCTAGAACAAGTCTTAGATGTTAATAGAAAAAATATTTTTCACCACATTATTTGATTCTATTTGCTAAGATTTTATTTATTCTGCTTTTATAGTAATATTTTTTATTATGAACTTAGATGACCTTATCAGATTTTGGTATTAAATATATTCTGACTTTATAAATGATAGAAAACCTTTCTTTTTTTTTCTGTAATGAAAATATATGTTCTTTAAAATTAGATAGAACTCATGTATGATCATTCTGATTCTAGTGTTTCTTTTTTCTTTTATAATAGAGACCTTTAATCATCTTTATAGTCTCTAATAAGATAACTGAATTTTCAGGTTTGCTACTTGTTCTATGGTAATATCATGGAAATTCACATTTTTGCTAGAAAATCATTCTTTTTTTAGTGTTTCAAATTTGTTGCCACAGAGCTGCAAATTCTAATATAATAAAATTATAAATTCATGAGGATTCCCAAAATTATTTTATGTAATCCTTAATTTATCTACAACCAAATGGGTTATTTTTATTATTGTAAAATGATTTAAAGTTCATATAGAAAAATTGTCCAACAAAAGCCCAGGAAATGTGTAAAAATGAAGACTGTATGTGTGAACCTGATTACCTGCTACAAAAACAAACTTTAAAGCAGTAAGAATTAAACTGATACAGTATTAGCCTAGAAAAAGAGGGGGAAAATTCAGCAAAAGAGATTCGGGGAATAGATCACAATGTGTATGAGACAGCAATCTATGTTAAGGATGGCATTTTAATTTAGTCGGGAAAGGAACAATTATTATTATGACACAACTGGCTGTGTGGACCAAAGAAGACAGAGTCAGACTCTGTATCAGGTAGAAATGTGTTTGGACATGAGCAACAGGAACAGCTCGTGTAGGTGTTTTATCTGAATCACGTAGCAAAAAGTCTACAAGTCAGTGGTACAAGATGAAGTAGATGCTTTAGGATGGCATAAGAAACCAGTCTCCTTCTAGCTTTCTGTTCTTCCAGGTGTGCAAAGGAATTTCACATGAGTATATTCATGGTTGCAAAATGACTACTGCAACTCCAGCCACCCAGGCATGCTAAGAAGGAAAGGCACACACACAAAAAGGGCTTTCCCCTGGTTCGGTATTTCCATTTTTGTAAAGAAAGCTCTGCCTTCCTAGGAGATTGTGCCTTTACCTCTTTGGTCTGAACTTGATTTTTCTGGCTTCAAAGAATGCTTGCAGAAAGATGCTACATTGATCATTCCAGCCACTTTTATAAAAATAGTCCTCGAAGAAAAGTTGAGCAAGGAAGTTGAATAAAAAAACTTGTAGACTCTGAAATTACCACAAATTTATCTCAGGCATGAAATAATATATTCCAGATATATTAAATACTTAAATGCAAACTATAGAAAGCTACAGGAAATCCAAGGGACTGAATGAACCATCTAGATGTGAAGGAGACATCCTAAATCAAAATTTAAAACAAGAGGCTAAGAAAGAAAATAGAATCCCATCATATTCAACAATCTTTAAAATATTTTACTTGGTAAAAATATAACATTGAGTTGTTTAAAGTATATTTGAAAAAATTATAATGAAAATGAAGGTCAAGAATCTAACATTCATACACTCAAAAAGCACCCTAACCAACCAAAATAAATGAAGAAACCATTGAGAAGTGAGAAAGAAACACACATTCAAATCTTAAAAAAGTTTAAAATGTCTTCCCTTCACCACACTTAGTTACCAGCTTAATTTTCTTCCTGTCTCCTTCCTTCATCTCTTAATGAAGCTGTCTTGAATAAATTTGTGCATGCTGTTTACATTTGCTCCCTTCTGACTCTGAATTCCACTCACCCAATGTAGTTTCCAGACCACTTCACCAAGTAAACTGCTCTTTCAAAGATAACCAATGACCCACTAGAGGCTTAATCCAATGAACTATGTTAGTTATTCATTTTCTTCACTTTGTTGAACACTATTAATCATGCTCTTCTTCCCAACATTCTCTCCCCATCTTTTTAACTTTTTATTTGAGCTAATTATAGATTCACAGGAAGTTGCGGACACAGTACACAGAGTTCCTTGTGCACTTGACTCAGCGTCTCTGAATGGTAACATCTCACTTAACTGTGGCATGTCAAAATCAGGATATTGACCCTGGAATGATACTATTAAACAGTCGACAGACCTTACTCAGTTTTTATATGCTTCAAATGTGTGTGTACATATGTGTAGTTTTATGCAATTTTATGCAGTGTACCATCTCTAGGAGCCACAGCCACAAGGAAGATACAGAATTGTTCCACCACTACACAGAATTCCTCCATGCCAGCATCCCACCCGCATCCCTATCGTTTCACATTCCTATGGTTTCTATTATGACACCACATTTTCTTGGTTTTCTCCTCCCTTGTGGCTTATCATCCTTAAACATTCATGTTTCTCATAGGTGTCCCCTAAGCTCTCTTCCCTTATACTCCACATCAGGACTTCTTAGGCAGGAATGGCCTCCTCTTGGGGTCAGGCTTCTAAAACAAATTCACAGCATCTATACATGGCATTCTCTCTGCCTGAAACACTCTTAGGATTCACCTCCTTTTCCTGACCACTCACCACTTTATTTCTCAGGAGACTTTTTCACCTTCTGCCCATAATCTCATTAGACCTTGCACTTGTTATAGTAAGACTCATAATAGGCTATTTTAATTACTTAACTGTGCAACTTCCCTGGTAACAGATTTAGCTCGTAAGGGCAGGGGACATTTCCATCATATTTTCTGTTGCATTCTCAGCATTTAGCTGTACTTGGCTCATATTAGTCACTCAATAATGTCTGTTAAATGAAGTCTCATAATTTAATGAACTCACGAACTGATCTGACCTGGTTGCTGGTCTGACCTCAAGTGGCAAGGCTTTTGCCTTCAGGACCTCTGTCCTAGTTTCCACAACCTATTCTAGGGCCTCAAATCTTGGCTTATCACGCAGCAGACTGATGGAAAAAGAACAAGGTGTGATTTTAAAAGGACTGCTTGTACTGTAGGAAAACTTTAACCAGAAAAATAGTGGGAAATTTCTGATGGATCGGGTTTCCACTGAGAGCATGAAAATTCCCCCTACTCAACCAATTCTGTCTGAATATGGCTAATTTTAGTTAGGAAAGAAATCTTTATCAAAGTGGAGGGCATGAGGATATATTCTACTATAAATGAGCAAAGACGGGTTAATGTACTACTTCCTGATAAATCTTTTGTCTGTTTTCTGGAGATTATCTCTGACTTAAGGCCAAGTTAACTATTCAGGAGAAGCTAAATTTTGCAACATGCAAGGGAGGCTTTCTAGCTTAGATTCTATTTTCAAAGTTTGGCAAGAAGTAATTTATGTGCTGTTTTGTTAAGCTTATCAAAAGGATTTCAAATTCTCAAATGTATTTCCACTTGTTTTTCCCAAATCCCAATAAACCTTTCCATGACTGTCATTTTTCTTCCTATTTACATAGCCTCTCTGTTCCTCCCCTATCCAATTGCAATGGTCATTCCTTCATTTCCCAAATTGCACTTCTGTCTACAGTCCTACGGGTACCCAGGTCTTCACTTTCTCATTACTCCTGTCCATCTATAATCCTGCCTGCTCTGTGTACACCTGCCATACATTTCTCTCTCGTATTCCTTTCCTGTTAACCATCTGAGATTTTCTTTCCAGTACTGTGAGCCAATCTGACAACAAGGAATCAGAGAAATATAGATGGGGGAAAGGACATAAAATACATCGTATTTAGTGTAACATTTCTATATACCTCACTCCCATCCTTAATTGCTTTGCGATGCTCATAATAATTTCAAGTGGAATGAAAAGTTTTGTTATTGTTTGTGGTTCTTTTATTTTTTCCTTTTTCTTTTTTTTAAATTTTATTCTGTTTTAACTTTAAAAAGTACCAATACTTCTGAAAGAGTTAAGTATATGACTTCTCTTCCCCCAGCACATTTCAAGAAGGCATTCATGCTACAAACTGTGGTCTTACAACATCACTTTACAGTTGACCAAAATGTTTATGGCCTGTTAACAAAAGACATAAGGAGTGGAGATTTAAAGAACAGAGATATTGACATGTAGTGGTCTTTAATACTTAACCATTTACTGGGTTAACTCTATGCCCCTTACACAGCAGTATTTTTTCAAATATATAGTGTTAATCTGAGAAAATATTGCTACTTAGAAAACAAAGACTATCAGGGAAGGTATTGCAAATATAATAACTTTAGAATAATTCTATGGATCATAGGATGACATTATATAAAAAGAAGATACTAAGATGATTTTTAATCCATTTTTCAAAGCCAAATGTTTTAAAATCTGAACATATTTAAACAATTTTTCTCAAAAAATTCATTTTGTAAATCCATTAAACACAAATGAAAGTTACAATGAGAGGTTTTTGAGAAGCAGGATGTGTCAGGTCCATGGTCTAGTTGGAGATTCTCCTTTAAATGAACTAAATGAAAAGAAATGGAAGAGTGACATTTTATTTATTTTTATTGCACAAATCTTTATAACAAACTTGAAGTCTATGAGGAATAATAAAAACTGAAACATGGAAAATATACTTATGATGAAAGGTGCAACATTGCTAAAGGAAATGATTTTCTTGGCTTCCTACACTGTAAGCAACAGTTTTTCCATCATAGACCCATATTTTTAATATTCCCAAATTCTCTTGCCTTTGTACGTTTGACCCACATCCCCCCGTTTCCTCCAACTCCCTGCCCTGGGTAAACACTGCTCTGCTCTGTGCATCAATGTATTTGACTCTTTTTTGATTCTGCATGTCAGTGAGATCATGTGGTTCTTTCTCTTTCTGTGTCTGGCTTATTTCCTGTAACATAATGTCCTCTATCACCTTCTGTAGTATCATTATCAATACCCAACACTTATTTTCTAGTTTATCAAATAAAAAGACAAATAAAATACAAATGGAGAAATTAAGTCAGCCAGCTTAGCTCCCTTGATCTACTGAGTTTGGCAGGTGATGGGGGTATTGGGAGGACCACTCTAGTCAGATCAGTCAACTGACTCCATTGATCGTGTCTGGTTCTTCCTGAATGTTCTTTATCTGGGCAAATAGCTGTTATACATACAAAGATGTTCCTGATGTTATGTTACAATTCTGTTGGGTTTCACTCTTGATATAAGGCCAGTGAAAGTCACAAAAAAAGTCAAACAAGTACTGTGGTCCCTTAGATGTCCCCATCTCCACCAAATATAGAAGGATCCTTCACACCTGAAGGAGAAACAGATGGCTTCTCTTTGCCTCTCCAGGTGTGTAAGTGCACTCTCCTCTTGCAGGGAGAACAGAATTTAGACCAGTGGAGGAAAAGAGGAATGTGTTGTGAGCATCTCTCTATTCCTGCCAGTGTATTTCCTTTTATTTTGTAAGCACACTCTTGGATTCCTTCTCTCTCCACCTGCACTTTCTCCTCCAAACCAGATTCTTCACGAGGGGCCCTATCACAATCAAATGTTGCCTTGTTCTCACAGAGCTTCCTCTTCATTAGGGATGGGGCTTTTCCTTATTGAACCTGCTGAGTGTTCTGGACTATGCTTTGGGGGGAGGAACAAAGTTGAAGTACGGTAAATAGATGCTTTCAATATTTCTGTTCAAAAAACGGATTTGTTGGGACTTCCAAGAAATGTGGAAAAGGTTTTGAAAGTGAGAGATTAAAGAAACACAGAGGGAAAATTTCCTAGCAAACTCTGTTTCATTACATAATTTTTGCAAAGACACAGATACCTCACTTTTCCCCCCCTTTCTTCTCCCTCTTAATTTTACTGTTTTGACCAGCTACTTTCCTGCCATTTTCACAAAATAAAGAGATCACGAGAGCGTTCCTGGTGTGTGGATGATGATCTGTTTCTCAATCTGGTGCTCAGTTCAGTTTGTGAAGTCTTTGGGATCTGTGTATTTATATCTGCAATTTTTAATGTGAATATTATTCTCCACTAATTAAAGAAAATAATGTGTCCTCCATACTAGGAAGGCATATTTTATTATGTTCAAAAATAGAGATAAAGTTGGCTTATTGGAAAGTGTATGGATTATTGAGAATTCTTTATATGAAAGCAATACTCAAAGTCCTCTTGCATTTGTAAACCTGGACACACAGTTTTACCCAAGGAAGTGCTGGATGCTTCAGGAGTCGTGAAGAGGATTTTGAAAGCAGTAACTCAACAATGTCAGACTGTCAAAAAAAGAAACTCTCCTTGCACTGTTTGCTATGATTTTGACATAAATTGGTATCTGTTAAGACGGTCACATTTGATATTTGCAAATGTAGTGTAACAGCATTCAAAGGTGCTCATAAGTTTCAGCATTAGGGCTTCATTTACCCAGTAAAATGAAAGTGATTTTTAAATCAGTTTACAGCTTATACAAAGTGCTTTTATGGTATTATTCAGCAGTCCCAAAGTGTCCTTTCACGTCCACGGAGGAACCTAACGTAATTTGGGGACAATAATTATTATTCACCATCAGTTTTTACCTCTTCGCTTGCTTTGGTAATCTTAGAGACACTTGAGAACATTTGATATCTCAGTTGTACTTAAAAATCAATTTTTACTTACTTGCATGCAAATTGAAATCATTTCATTTAACTAGATCCAAATTTATTCTCTTTGGTAGTTATGCATCCACTTTTAGGAGAGATAATAACTATGTTTTTAGAGTACCATTATTTTTATTCAGACATAGCTGTGCAGTTGCATAACTGTTTCATTTCTTCCTCATCGAAATTTAGGGGTACCATGTTTTTTTCCCACACTTTATGTAAGTAAAGAACTACTGCTGGCAGTGTGTTTATAGACAATGATGAATACCAAAACAGCTTTCAGAAGTCTTAAAGTTACAAATTGATTTAAAATAAATATTAGGCTTAAAAAAGGAATAAACATTTCTTTCAGTTAAGATTTGGCTTCCAATCTCAAGTCTGTGCTTGAACATTGGATTTAGAACTCAAGAATCTACTATGGTTGGACTTAGTTCATCTTTGAAAACAGGTGGCAATAAGAGATAATGATGACAATAACTCACCTCTGTATAGCAGTTTATTGATTTGGAGGCTGAGTGTCAGAAAGCTAAGTAATTTATCCACAATCATAAATTTAGCATATAGCCACACTGGGGCTAAAGTACAAATTTCAGAATTGTTTGTTTAGTATTCTTTCCACTATACCCAGACTCCATTTTCAAGACAAATTGGCCAAAATATTTGTTCTAATTTAACTTGGATGAAAAAGAGAAAAGTGCAAGTCAGGGATAGTTTGCCTAAAGAGAAGTTGTACAACTAACAAGAAGTCAGTTTGCAGGATCTCTATGTAATAGCTAGCAATAAAAGAACTGTAGACTTTTTGATGGCCATTCTGACTGGTGTGAGGTGGTACCTCATTATAATTTTGATTTGCATTTCTCCAATAATTAGCAATGTTGAACATCTTTTCACATGCCTGTTGGCCATCTGTATGTCTTTGCAGGAATGTCTACTTAGGTCTTCTGCCTATTTTTTGATTGGGGTGTATGTCTGTTTGATATTGAGCTGTTTAAGCTATTTGTGTATTTTACAAATTAAGCCCTTGTCAGTTGCATCGGTTGCAAATATTTTCTCCCAATCCCTGGGTTGTCTTTTTGTTTTGGTTTTGGTTTTCTTTGCTGTGCAAAAGCTTTTGAGTTTAATTAGGTCCCATTTGTTTATTTTTGCATTTTTTTCTCATTACTCTAGGAGACAGATCCAAAAAATTATTGCTGCAATTTATGTCAAGGAGTATTCTGCTTAAGTTTTCCTCTAGGATTTTTATAGGACCTAATCTTATATTTTGATCTTTAATCTATTTTGATTTTATTTTTGTATATGGTGTTAGAGAATGTTCTAAGTCCATTCTTTTGCATGTAGTTGTCCAGTTTTCCCAGCACTGCTTATTGAAGAGACTGTCTTTTCTCCATTGTGTATTATTGCCTCCTTTGTCGTAGATTAATTGACCATAAGTGCGTGGGTTTATTTCTGAGGTTCCCATCCTATTCCATTGATCTATGTGTCTGTTTCTGTGCCAGTACTATGCTGTTTTGATTACTGTAGATTCGGAGTATACTCTGAAGAGAGTCTGTGGAGAAAAGAGAACCCTCCTGCACATTTGACGGGAATGTAAATTAGTGCAGCTACTATAGAGAACAGTATGGAGAATCCTTAAAAAACTAAAAACAGAGTTACCATATGATCCAGCAATCCCGCTCTTGGGCATGTATCCAGAAAAGATGAAAACTCTAAATTGAAAGGATACATGCACCCTAATGTTCATATCAGCACTATTTACAATAGCCAAGACATGGAAGCAACTGAAATGTCCACGGACAGATGACTGGATAAAGAAGATGTGAATATTATTCAGCCGTAAAAAGAGTAAAATAATGCCATTCATACAACATGAATGGACCTAGGGATTATCATACTAAGTGAAGTCAGACAAAGACAGACATCATATGATATCACTTCTATATGGAATCTAAAAATATGGTACAAATGAACTTATTTACAAACCAGAAATAGATTCACAGACACAGAAAACAAACTTATGGTTACCAAAGGGGAAAGGAGGTGGAGGGATAAATTTTGTTTGGATTTGGTTAGGTTTAGATCAGATGATTTTCTTATCTAATGTAGCCCTGGTTTAGCACTTAAAATCATTCAGGGTTTGTTTTTCTTTTTGGAGGGGGGCTTTAGGGGAGAGACAGTAATTTATATGCATTGCTGAGAATTCTCTTTCTCAGAAGAGCTCCTGTTTTCAGTTTCTGTAGCTCTAGTTCGCACAAACTTGTAGAAACCCTGAATCTACGATCTGATCAGGTTCAGAAGTGGCATGGGGGCTCTGGTTACTGGTTTTGTTCTCTAGGCACCAAGAAGTCTAAATTTGGCTTAAGTCACAGCCATCCTGGCTTCTGAAGGAGAGCACCCTCGAGGTTCAATAGACCCAAAGGTTTTCTGTTCATTTGACAACATTAGTCATCTATCCCCTTTGCTACAGACACAAATTATTTTACAGTAGAACTACTTCATGCCCATTCTTGGGTACAGAGTTTTTAAAAACAATCTAAAAATTCTTAATAGTGTACCCACTGAGATGGGAAGCCCCATGAAAATACCAGCAGGACCCACAGGCAGGGCCACTACTTTCCCACTGGCACCATCCGGTTCCCTGGTCTGGCAGTATTCTCTCACTTTCGTGCTTCTGTAAAACAGCTTGCTTCTAGGAAAGCGAAACTTACCCTTAAGATTCTATTGGTTCTCAAAACTTACTCCTGATTGGTCCATTTGTAACACCTCATTTGCATGTGGCGTGAACCTATCTCACCTATCTCACTTCTGATTGGTCCATTTGTTACATCGACCCTGCGTGTGATGTTGCAAAATGTTGCAAAGTCTTGACTGGTAGCCTATAAAAGCCTGTGTAAACCTACAAATGGGGTTCAGAGCTTGGAGTGTTAACTCCTCTGGGCCCGCCGGCATAATAAACCTGAGTTCTCCAACTCTCCGAGTGCTGCTTGGTCTCTCGCTAGGATCCAGGAAGCTGTAACATTCTGCTGTAACACTTTGCTGTAACACTACCTATACTTAATTTGCAAAGGCACAAAACTGACAGTGTTTACTCAGGAACTGGACATCAGCTTTAAATCCTTGAAACTTCCTTAATTTACCCAGTGTAGAATGACTGTCTCCTGTTTTCATAGAATACCCATCCTTCTGTTCAAAATAGAAGGCTATAGCAAGGGTGAGACTGAGGTTAGAGTAACAGGGGTCTGCTGAGTGTCCTTTGAGTGCTGTTTCAATTTATTAGACCCCCCCCTTTTAATAATAAATTAACAATTCATCTAACAATATGTTTCTATGTATATTATATATTCTACACAAAAGCCTAGTTTTAGGGATTTTTATGGGTTGCCCATAACTGAAAATGTAAATGAGACTGAAATGGTAGGATGTATTTAATCAATAAAGTTCAAAATTAATAAATTACTTCAGGGAGAACTGTTTTAAACTTAAGTCCAATGTTTTGAGTGAGCTGCTTAAAGAAATCTGCCAGCTTAATGCAAGGTATCTTCCAAATCAAAAGAAGAAAGCCATGACCTGTGTATGATTCATAACTGGTATTTGGTTTATTCATGGCCTCCAAGTGAAGAAACTCCATTACTGCAATTATTGATAAACAGATAATGAAGCTATGTAATACCATTTAGATTTCTCAAGGTAAGAATTCAAAATCCTTGGAATAAGTTTAATTATTTTTAATACAGGGGAATGGTGACGAACGTTTTTTAATAAAACTATATTTCACCATGAACCTTGAATTTAAGAGTCACTCTTCCATTTTTGAAGTTTTCTACTTACAAAATTGGTACTTCCCAGTTTTTCACTGCTATCATGGCTATGACTTCATGGATTTGAGTCTACATTATCACTCAGGTATATGTAAAAATTGAGGCCCTTCACTTAAATAAACTTCTGGCAAAATTCTATTTTCACTGTCCTGTGAATGCTAGTAAGCTAATAACATGTTTTAACAGTTTCATCACAAGGGAAGTAATTACACTTGGAAATTTTAATCACGCCAGATGGAATTGGCACTCTTAGCTATGTAACATTATAGAAGTTTTGGAATCAGTTGCTCTTGTTCATAAGAGTTTAATTATTCTGTATTACAGAATCTGTGTTAAGTGTTACACTTTTCCCAGTCTAAAACTCTGCCTCTCACATCTGTCCTCTATTTTATGGTAATTCGATTGAATCTCGAAATCGTGTGTCTTAGCAACCACCTCATAAAGGCGTTAACACCTGACATGAAGCAATTTGAAAACTTCCTTAGGCACACTTTCAAGCAAATAAGAGCAGCAACAGAGAATATAAATGGAGGGTAAAACAAGAGGTAAGACCCTGGAGACAAAGGATGATGTGGCTTAGGAATACAAGATGATGAAGAGGCCTTTGACGGAAAGATGGTAGGCAATGCTATTAAAGATCAAATTTTGATTATCTCCAAATTTTGCCTAAGATAACTTCTTTTGACATTATACAGCGCTTCTTGATTGATAGATTCAAACTGTATTACATGATTAGCAAGTTTTTAAAGTGCAGAATTGTCTTGATTCTCTAAGAATGTATTCCATGACAATATTCTAATTCACAGTACTAGTTTCAAGGGGCTGAAGTTGTTCCCATATTTCTGAACAATATTTACACAATTGCTGAGCTTCCCTTGTTAAAAAGTGGTGTACTTAGGAGATGGACTTTTTAAGTACCTCATGAATTTTAAGATAAAAAGTGACGTGACAAATTAAAACTGGTTTTGGTGTGGGCTATGGGCTATGGGCTATCATTACTTATCAATAAAAGGACCAGACACGTCACACTATAGGCAGGGATGTATATGTGCTTTGGAAACATAGAACGTTGTCTCCCTTAGAAAGGTAGGTATGAACTGGAGACCTCAATTCTTAGGAAAAAAAAAAGTAGGGAGAGTTGTATTCTTAAACTATGAGAATTGTGTTCTTCCATCTCTTGGATGAGATAATCACTGGGGAAGAAGGAGCTCTAGAAACTCGGACAGATGGGAAATGAAGCTGAGCAAGTTTCCTGGAAATGATTTTTTCTCATAGGAAGTGACTTCACCAGAAACCAGAGAGCTATAACCCCAGAACTCAAGAATCAAGGCAGGGTGTGAAAGTGTGGAGACCTGGATGTGCAGTCAGCATGGAGGGCGTGGGCATCCGTCCTCAGGACTGTGCAGAAGTGAACATGTCGGTAATAAACACAGCAAGAGTGAATTGATGGCACCCTGTTCTTTTATGTCTGGCTTCGGGAGAGTAATGTTTGGACAGGAATGTAAACCCCTGTTTATTGGGTTTCTTGGAAAATATATAACGTGTATAAGAAGGGGGTGTTGGTATTTGAATATCACTATCTCTGTTAAGTATCTCCCACCCTCCTCTCTTAACCTGTTGATTCACATCATCTCTTCAAAATTCTCCCTCACCTTACGGATTTCATGTCTTTCATTTTAGGTCCCTGAACCATCTTTTCTTTATAACAGAGATAGATAAATAAACCAGTGAATTTTTATGTTTATTGGAGATTTCAGATAACTAAGAAGCAAAAATATTTATAAATCCTTCTGTTACTACAAATACATTAAAAACCACCAATCCAAAAACTAACAAGGTAGTATTTGATTCTGTTTTTAAAGAGACATAATGTCAAATATTTTCTTCTATTTATCCTCTTTCTAATTTGACTAACCATTGTCCTCTACTTGGATATCTTTTCAGGCTAGCCTCATTCAGTAGACATCACCTCTAGATAAGAGTAGTTTACAGAGGATGTCGTGAAGACTCTCATGATATGACACTAAGAACTTGATACTATTCCTACGTAGACCCGGTAAAACCCCACTACATTGGGCATGCCATCTCTGGAGTGGCATTTCATAATCTTTCCACCATCTGATCCTGAGAAATGGCTTCCTACATTTTATCACAAACTGCTGCAGCCTCAACTCTGTTAAGGGATGCAATTAAAGCATACCACTATGATTCAGAGTTCTTCGGCAAGCTAACAAGAAACAAAGTTCTTGACACTGTCAGGAGGTAATGTCAAGGCAAGAGATGGATGGTTCCAGGACCCCTGGACCACACCCACTTAAAAAGAGAGATTACTTTTTAATCTTACAAAATTGTGGTCTGATTATGTGGAAATGAAGAATCTAAGAGACCATTCTGCAGATGTATAACAATTCACATGCATTGTGTTTAAGGAGCCTGAGCATGGACTACGAAAAGGACTTTAGACTTTGTTTTCCCATCTGAGGTCTCTGTACGATTATGTGTATTATTCCGTATCCTGTAAGGAGAACCGGATGGCTAAGTTTGATAGAGACGGCAAAAGCCAAGTAACAAAGGAAGGGGTTATTCCATTATCAGCAGCTGTGTAGCTCTGGGATTAGGGGCTGAACCTCTCAATTTAGAGAGCGCTAATCTGGCATCACCAGTTTACATATTACTAAAGTGCGTGTTTTGATCCATGCCAAGCTGAGAACAGAAGTGGTTTTACGCCCTGAGAAAGCACGTCTTCTTTCCTTTTCTTACTAGCCTTTGGTCGCAAATTGCCCTGACTTAGGTGTCTACTCCAGATCCTATTGGAACCTGGTTGTGAAACTTATCTTCCACCAGAGTGAGTCTTCAGAAAAACAAAACAAAACAAAACAAAACAAACCCCAAAACACTTAATAAGACATCATCTCTCATTATAAACAAAATATTCAAAATCATTTTTCTGGTTTGAATATGAGTTTTTTCTTTTTTAACCAGTATATTCTTAAATCTTATTTTAACTAATTCCACTAAGTATTTGCAAGTTGGAAAACTGAGGGTTTTTTTAATGCCATAATGATGAATTATTAAGTTTTCATATTCTCCGGAAACCCAGTTTTAACTGCTTTATCTGGTCTTGAACTTTTATTATGTTGTACCTTAAAAAGTTTGAAGGAGTCCAGCAAGTTGCTGGTCCCAGTCTTGGCAACGGTTATTGCTGCACTGATCTCAATGTCCTTCAGCCTCTACGGCCAAAGAATTATGCAATCAATTTGATACCATCCTTTGGCCCTAACGGCATGCAAGGAGATGCTCTGAGTATACTGCTCCTTAGCACTTAAGGTTGGTCAAGTTAATAACCGCTCTCATGCCCGGTTCTGCGTGACCTGACTTAGTGTCACTAGCAGTGCCAATCAGTGAAGAGAAAACTGGAATCTAGAATCACGTTATTGAAGTCTGGCAATGCTATGAGGAGTGTAGCTAGATCTTCTTACAATATGCACATTTCCCCCAACAGTTTTTGCTGTCTTAGGTGTCCATTTGCTAGTGACTTCTTTGTCTGCATAAAAAGCTGGGATATGGACAAAAAGTCATCACTCTTTAGACACACCTACAAATTTTTAGAGTGAACTTGACTGGTCCTTTTGAGGAAAGTGTTAAAACGTCTGCCAGATTTCTACACCTTATCCTGACTATACTGTAAATTAGTTCTACAGTCTGACCTCCTCTTCCAATTTTTTTCTTCTTTTTCTATTATCTTTAAATTAAGACCGTGTCTTAATACCTTCTCTGCCTCCAAAATCCTACAATTTTATGACTGGCTATAAAAAATCAACACTTCAGATGAGCTATTTTTGATAAAATAAGGCTGTTAAAAATATAGGCATATTCAACATATTTTAAATTTATCAACATAACTGTTCTAGTGTCAATCAACTTCAAGAATATCAGAGACCAAAACAGTGCCTTTTTATGCTTACTATCACGTAACTCCTCCTCTCTGTATTAAGGCAACTTTTGAATGTGTATTAGTCAAGGTTCTTCGGTTTCAAGTAGCAGAAATCTACTCTGTCTAGTTTAGGTCGCAGGGGGATTTAGGGCAGAGAAGCATCTCCAGGGCACAGTGGTAGGGGTTGCATGTGGCTCCTGGAAAGGAGCTGAACCAGGGCCTGGACAGACATCAGGGCATGTGTGGCAGTCCGTGTTCTGCCTACAGCTCTCAGCTCAAAGAGCTCTTTTTCAGAAGAGCTTTGCTTTTCCCAGCTTCCTCCAACCTAACTAGTTTCCTCCTGTTGCAATTCCTCATTTCAAGTGGATTCGCTTTCTTGGTACTTAAGAGAACGTCTTTTACATATTTACTAAATGGTTGTATGTACTTTTTTTTCTGTTGTGTCTGTCTCACTGTGAACTTAAGCTCTCGGGCATGGGCCATAACTATTAGGTTTATTGATGTTCCCCAAGCAGCTAGCACAATGCCATGTAAAGCAGGTTCTCAGTAAGTGGCCTTTAAATGACTAAAGCCATATGGTCCCTTTCGTCTTTTACTACCCTCTGCACTGTCTGCTTCATTCTTTTCTCCACATATAGGCCTGCTTCCCTGTTTCTCCATGCACATGGGTGTCATTCTGACCATTGGTCATTTACTTATGAATCCTAGTGCTATATACCACCCTTAAGGTCATCACTGTATAATAACAGGATGTAAGGGGTGGAAGTGCCCTATCTGGCGTCATATAACTAACAAATAACTAATTAAAATTAAAAAGGTCTCAGGGCACAGTAAGAGGAGATGCCAAGATTACAGTATAAGCTCCCCTCCCCCAGGTACAAGTGTAGTCTTCAAGCAGGGAGGACAGGATCGCCTGGTCTCTCCTGAGCATAAAGAACACTGACTCAGATCAAGCAAAAGACTTTGGTTCTGATGACACGCTGTCTCTTAAGGAATCCAGGCTGGGAAATCATGGGAAACTGGATCATCACTGAGTTACAGGGGCTCTTAGACGGGCTTGAGTTGATCTCTTTCTCCTAAGATAGGAATCTCCCATAATAGGAACAGATGCCTGAAATATTCTTGGTTAAAAAATAAGGTAATTTTATAAGAAAGTCACAGTATCGGAAGACATCCAATGAGGAGGACAAACTGATGTTCTAGAAAAAAATGTTACATCGTTGGAAGTTGGAAACCCTGAATCTTAACACTTGCTCTGCCGTTGATTAGCTGTGTGATGATGTGCACGGAGGGCGTCAGGGAGGAGGGAGCTTAGCTATGAGTCTTGCACACGGATGATGATGGCCCTCCTTTTTAACCTTACAATGTTGTTAGGAGGACCAAACATCATAATGTATATAAAATAATTCAGAAAACATTTATCCTTGAAGTGAGAATAAAAATAAGCCCAACCGTGTTGTAAAATGGCTACCATATTTTCCAGAAAGACGCTTAGAGAAGATATTTGGCACAACGATCTAAAAAATATGATTCACTTCTGAGTCGTGAAAGCTGCTATATCATTGACGGCAGAGACAAGGTTGTAACAATCATTGGCTTGAGATGCCCCCCTAACAACATTAGGACTGAGCCTAGAAACGCTTTCAACACGATGTATTTTTATTGCTTCCCATCTTTGTAGTGTTGCTGTTTTTTCAATAAATTAAAGGAATTTATGAAATCTTCAAAAAAAAATATAAGAAACCATAGTTGAGTACCATGCAGCCACCATCCAAATTATATTAATGTTTACATTTTCACACATTTGCTTAAACGCTTAGCATTTCTAAGGATATAAAAATACAGAAAAAGCCTCCCTCCTTTCTCATGGACAACTATGCCCTTGAAGTTGATGTGTACCTTTCCATTTCATGATGAGAGTTTTCCTAAAAAGGGATGTGCCCATGAAAATCATTTTATATTTTTTGTAGTATTTTGTGTGATTTTTCAAAAAATGTATGTGAAGATTTGCAAAGCAATTATCTGTTGGCAACTCAGATATTTTCAACCGGCTACACTCTCTCCTGTTCACAGCTGCTCAGGAACCTGGGAAACCTGCTTCTCAGAATTCTCACCAGCATTGTTGTGGGTTAGATGCTTTCTGTCAGAGGACTTACGAGATTGCATTACAGTAACAATTTTAATTCCTTACTAGATCAGAAAGATTAATGTGGAAATGTTAGGTATGGAGATAGGTATGATCAGGTTATAAAAGAGACCCTAGAGTTTTCAGATCATATAGGACTTTTGTGGTTTTTAAATATGGTCTAGCCTGTGTGGCAGATGGCAAATTGCAAGCACCTTTGTCTCAGGTCAGACTCTGTGAATGTTCCAGCTCTGTCATCTCCTGTGAATTCTAAACCTTCTTGTGTGTGTGTGTGTGTGTGTGTGTGTGTGTGTGTGTGTGTGTGTGTGTGTGTGTGGATACTTTGCTAATCACATACGTTCTACACAAACTGTATAGGAAGGGTCTGTGAAAGGGATGGAGACAGTTCGTGTAAGAAGTGTGCCCCATCTTTTTATCAAGTATCAATGTTTGAGTCCATTCCAACCCTTCCCATTATCCACTCTTGTAAGAACAGAAAGTCTAAGAACTTCTACGCAGTTATGGAGAGGCTTAGAGTCCCCAAAATCATGTGAACGTCACCCATCCCTGCTTCATTACAAAGGAGAAAAAAACTCAAATGAGCTTCATTAATGATCCTGAGTCTTTTGTCAAATTTAGATGCTGCAGTATTTTAGACATTTTCAGTTTGGGCCCATTAAGGTAAGGATGTAAATGTATCGAATTAAAAACAGTAACTCGAAGCAACTCTATAATTAAAGATGCTTCAAAGTATAATCAGAGAATCTCAAAATTAAATCTAGTAAGTTATTTGGGCTTTTATATAATTCCTTAATTTGTTCAATTTAACTTTGTTTTGGTAGGGTTAAATGTAAATGCTTTTCTGCTGCAAACATTGTAATTTCAATTTGCTATATGCTTCAAAGGCTTAATTTTTCTGACCCTCATTCGTCGAAAAGTTTGATTAAAGTTTCACAGCTGATTCTGAACAAAGTACAAAAATAGTGGACTCAGAAAATTTTGAATCTCAGTAGTACACCTAGGCTGATTTGCAAGTAGCACTTCGAAGGCTCACATATTTCTAGAATCTACTTGTTGATGGGCAGAAAAAGTAAAAACCTTATATAAATGTTGCTTTCAATATAAGCCTTCACAAAAATACTTTGTGGTTTAATTATTATGTTTACATCTAACATAATTTAAAATCTTGACAACTCTTTTTATTTCCATTGGTGGGGTAATATATTTTGTTTGAGTATAACTATGAATTATATCTGCATCGTAAACAAAGTACATTCCTGTTTCCTGGGTTTCTTGTTTTAGTTAGAACACTATTTTGACCACAAAATTATGCCACAGCAAAGTTTGTACTCATTACTGAAAAAATTTTTTCTTCCATGTTGAAAGTCTAGCGAATTTAAATATAAATTTATATATGATAGCTCTCATGATGACGCCAGCTATTTCAGTTTGGGTAATTCAATTAGCAATTACTAAAACATTTTGGGAATTAACTGACCGAGCATATGATGACTCTGATACAGAGTTGATAACATTTTCCTGTTTGTGAAACTATTATTTCTGTGAACGAACTTGTTAACAGCCATTGCTTCATTTTTCCTACATGTAGAACAATTTTATTCAAAAAGTAGCAAAATTTGGCTCGTTCATTTGATATGGTCTAAATG